>NW_027397088.1:7928566-8015317 GCF_003265705.2 Callorhinus ursinus
AGGGGGGGGCTCGCCCCTGTACCGGGTTACTTGGCGGCCCGCGGAGGCGGGGGGCTCGCCCCTGTACCGGGTTACTTGGCGGCCCGCAGAGAAGGTGCTGTGGAGCCCTCCTGCTTCCTGTCCGGATCCTCCCGGATCCTCCCTGCGCTGTCCTCCTGTGTTTCACCTTCGGATCTCCAGGGCAGAGAGCACGCAGTTCTCCACAGACCTCAGGGCAGCCGTTTCCCACTTGGCAGGGCCGGGTCTGTGGGGCAGAGCAGAGAGGAGCCGGGAAGAAGAAAGAAATGCAGTGGGTTTGTTTTTTCCCCTTGGAATACCTAGGACACAGCCCTTCAGCTTGTTGGAAGGGAACAGTGGGAGGCATTTGTGGTTCAGATAAGATACCTCTTCCTCTTCTTTTCTTTTCCTTCTTTCCCCCCCCTTCCCCCAAAGGCTGTTGCTTTTCTTCTCCGGCCACGTGTATAGATAACCCTGGAAAGAAAGGTGTTTTGCCATGCTGGGATATTTGGGTATTCTGCATAAAGAGACAAGATGGGCACTTTCTTTGCCTTGTTTTCTGTCATTGGCTTCATCATAGTGAATTATATCTGACTGTGTGACAGTTAATTGTACCATCCTTCCCGTTTCTTAAGCTGATAAGCCCCTTTCTGTCTGTCTCCATCAAGCCTCTTTGTTTGAGAAGTTCCTAATGCAGTACAGGAACAAAGTGACAGTTTTCTTATTTACTGAAGTCTCTAAAGCACATTTATTATGCTCTTTATCCTATCTTTTTTTAGAACTTTATTCCTTTAGCTTCTACAATTGAATTGGACAAGTGACTGATAAATTAAAACTTCCTTAAAAATATCAGTGAGTCCAGAAAAAAATTTAAAAAAAATTTTTTTAAGGCTGTGTGTATTTACTTCAAACTATTAACAGTGCTTGGTAGATAATGTTCAGAGTAAGACACAGGTTCTGCCAGAGTACCAGTTGCCCAGAGGGAAACAGCAATTGATTAGCTAGCTAGTATTCAGTCAACTTAAAAGTAATATATCACTTGTGTGGAGGTCACTTATTTGGCATTCTTAAAGTCCAGAATATTCAGCATGTGAGAGAGGGAGAACAAGGTTGGTGGGGGAATGGGTTATGCAAAATAAAACTTTCAAAGCCATGCAGGTGTAAGAAGTCTTGGTACTAACACTCTTCTCCTTGAATCGTGATGATCCTCTAGGTCTGCACCTTAGCATTATTTATTCCTAATTTAAATATGGCCCTGACCACCTTGTCTCCCATTTTCTCCCATTTTCAAGTCAACAGCAAATTAGAGGCCAAAGTTGGTGCTTGGGGGTGGAGAAAAGCCATCAGAAGGAAGCCCATTGACAGCCCCAAGAGAGGATGTCAGCAAATGAGCAGAAGAATTCAAACAGCATGGCTGGTTACCCTTGGGGGAAACTGGGCATCACGAACAGAGGAGAGTCTTCTGTGTTATTTCTTACAACTGCGTGCACATCCATGATGATCTCAATGAAAATTTCAGTTAAGAAAAAAGCATGGCCGACTGAGGCCGTGCGGTACAGGGGCAGAAATGAAATAGGGGGGATGTTACGCTAGTTTCCGAAGGCACCTTGTGTAATGGTTGTTCACTGTAATGATCCTGAGTCATCACCCAAAAAAGTTAGATTAATCATAACGTTGATTCACCATGCTCTGCCTAAGGAGATGGGGAAGTTTGAAAGATACTTCAGAGTGATTTACACCCAGGAGTTTTATATGGAAAATTAATTTCTGAATACTTCCCCCTCTAGCTCCCCTCAGTGATATGCAGCTCCTTTATGAGTTAACATGAAGTGTTAGGATAAGCCTTCTAGTATATTCATGGATGTACTAAAATAGTATTTATTTTGCCCAAATGTTGGCGGGGGCGGGAGGGGCGCGATGCATTAGCAGAATCAGATGATGCCCAAATACCATTACTAGCTTGTTCATCTGTATTTTTTGTTGTTGTTACAGTTCCATGTTTATTGCAGTTATTTATAATAGTAAGAGAAACAACCTAAATGTCCATCTCCGGAACAATGGATGAAGAAAATGTGGTGTATATATAAGATGGAACTATTCATCTGTATTCTTAATGTGAAGTGTTCTTCTGTATTTTAAGCTGAAATAATCCAGAAAATGTCATGGATTTTTTAAAAGCTGATGATAAGAAAAGAACCCTCTATCTGGTGTGTGCCAGAGAAGTCCTAGGTACCCAGGGAGACTGGTAGTTTCTGTAAAAAAGGAGTTCCAATCATTTTTTGTCTGTTTTTATGAGTCTGCTTTCATTTTATTCATTATTCTTCCATAGTTCATGTGTGTGCTCAGAAATGATCGTGTCAGCTAGAGCAGTGTCTGCATGGCTCTTTTGGCCAGGAGGAATAATCCTAATTTGAAAAACTAAATTGCCAGTGATGATTCTGTCTTTTAGGTTATTTGTTAATTTCCTTCCTCTCTGTAGTGCCATTTTGCAGATGGAGACTACTGTGTGGCACTCCATGGTGGTACACCAAAAATCTCTCTTGGTATTGTTAAGAATTTGGGGGACATTTTCATGGAAATCCCAGGATTGAAAAGCCCCCAGGGCAGCTAATTACCTTGTAATGGTTCTCAAGCATTTTGATTTTTATCTGTATATGATGTGTTGCTGGGGCCTAAGTTTTAATAATCATACTCCTAAGTGCATTTAAGTTAGCTTCTAATAGTAGTAGATTTAAGTCTTTTGTGCATTTAGATTTGCTGTAGTACAGTTAACATGAGTAAGGTTGGTATAACCTTTTCTGCTTTTGGATCAGATAGGCTTCGTGAGTTTTGTTTTGCTAAGAGAAATTATTCCCTTTGAAAATGTAATTAGTTTTGTAACTTGGTCTTCTGAGTATCCATGGAAACTATACTTCCTGATTGCCACGCTGAAGGTGGAAAGTATTCTCTTACGGGTAGACGTTTGTGACTCCGTCAGGGAAGGGAAATAACATGTACGTGAACTTCATATAATAAGAATTAGTTCTCTGGATGTGAGATCTGCTCACAGCAGATGGAAAAGTAAAAGCCATTACTTCCCCGGAAGCAAGGAGCAGGTCTTTGTGCTGACTTTTTGGGTGGAGACCGAGCAGGAGGGGTGTGGCACAAGGTAGAAGGGCTGGTGTCTTGTTCTGTGTGATTGAACCTGTGAAGCGAGGCGGAGCTCCCTGCACGGCTTAGTTGGAGATGATGTGCTCACAGCATCCTCTGAGTGGGCGGGCCTCAAGGACAACTGTGGCGAGGTTGGGACTGAGGAGCTGGAGGCACCAGGGAGGGAAACCTCCAGGCCTAGATTGGAACAGCTGCTGGTTGCCTTGAAATGAGCCTCCATGAATCACGGGCTCCCAGAACTCATCTGTGGGTCTGGAGGCTGAACGGAAGAAGGAAGGGGGCAGCTCTCAGTTAATACTCTGACGCTCCCAGAGCACAGAAATTTGGGCAGTTACTAGCATCTCAGCCCATAATGCTCATTGTTTGTTTAAAAGTATTTCCCCTTCACGTAATCCTAATCTTTTATTTCAAGTAAATGCTGGAGGGGGGGCTGTGTCTGCTTTAAAAGCTGGCTGACTAAAATGGCTTTTGTTGGACATCGAGTTATTTATGGGGGAGGCAGTGGTGAGACCCAAAGAGGAGAATTTGATCAATTGATTTCAGGTTGTTGGAGGATTGAAATGAAACTTGATTGCTGGTCTTATCCAGGATTTCAAGATTTCAAGGAAAAGTGGACAATGCCTGCTTTTATCGGAGGGATTTGAGCAGTCATATGATCAGCAGACCAGCCCCCAGGAGCAGCAAGCAGCAGTTTCCCTGCCGAGGAGTCTGTGGAGAGAGGGAACTTCGGGGTGCAGGGGCTGTGCTGGTTTGGGAGTCCTTTAGCCAACACTGGGTTGGGTCATGGCCTAGGTGCTCATCAAAGTTGCACATCGCAGGGATGCGCATTTGTAAAGCCCAAGATTTCTTGGGGTGCCAAGCTGGAGAGGCAGCAGCAGTGAGAGCAGAGGGGAACAGCTTTGCTGGTGAGCACCCTGCAGTTCCCTGTGTGGAGGGGGAGGTGGCCGCCAGGCTGGGGCGGCAGGCTGGAGAGAACCATCTTGTTAAAAGCAAATAACACTCACATTGTCCTCACGCAGGGACAATGTGTAGAAGTCTGCAGCCACAAACCTCTTAAGTAAATGGAAAGGGGCTTCTGGCTGTACACTGCATAAGGTTTATAAACACCACAGGAACTGACTTGGAGCTTGATTCTCTCAGCTCAAGCCTGACTGTGGAAGAAAGAAACTGAGCAAGTTAGACTCCAAAAATCACATGAGATCGCTTTTATATGGCTTTCATTTTCTAAACGGGGCTGTTCCTATTATGTTTCTCTCATAGACGTGCACGCAGTAACTCTGATTTGAGGACACGGTAGGAACGTCATAAAATCAACTTGCTAAATTAATAGGGGTTTCCAGGGGTCTTCCAGGAGAGTACTAGCAAGATGTGATGCTGACTTCCTTTAGCTCTGTGATTGTTAATAAATCCATCTATCCTCAAACTGCACGTTATTCCTGTTCTCTCTGATGTCCTAATGGAGTGTCCCCCAGTGTTGGCTCCTTAATGAAAAGTGAAGAAGTAACCGTTTTAGGGTCAATGTGAGACTTTCTCAGTTTCTCTAATGTCTTAAAGGTAATGTGTCATACAATTTTTTTTTAAAGGGATGTTTAAGTTTTCAGGTTTTTATTTTTTAAAATGACTTTTTCATATCTTCTGAAAGAAATGAAAAAAGAAAGAAAAATCCATTCACCAAAAAACCCAACAGTTTGCCGAATAGCTTTGAGTGTTGGGGCCTTTTTATTATTTTCAACTCTGATTTTAAAGCCGAGTTATAATATGTGACCAAATGTATTACATGAGTGTTTACCTCCTCCCCCCACCCCCACCCCCCGTTTTGGCCACATGGAAGTACCTAAAGAGATGGAATGTGCCACACCCCAAGAATGAGGCACTCTAGGGGCCTGGGAACTTGAGAAGACCAGAAGAAGCAGGATCTGTTCATCTCCAGCTTGGCCTCGCCTGTGCTAAGTGGGGAGCAGAGAGCCACTGAGCTCCTTCAGGATGAGTTTTAAAATGTGTGTGTGTGTGTGTACACCCAGAGGGGTGGTTCTCCTGCCCTCTGTAGAAAGAGTGAGGGAGAATTCTAGCCAGAAGTCCCCCCACCTTTGAGACCAGTTTTAGATCCCACCCAGCTGAGCTTGTCCTCACAGAGGACCCTCCAGAGAAGTGCTGGGTTTTTTTGCTCTTTGGACCAGGAAGGGCTCATGTGATTCTATTACCCATTTTTAAATTCTCTCTCCCCAATTTTTTTTTTAAGTTTGTGTATTTCGTAAATGTTCTAGCTCTCGTTGTTGAGTTCTAGATTACGCTTTGTTTCGGCTGTGTGCATGTCTGGCATTTTTAGGAGATGAGAATTATGTTTGATTCCACATTGTCCAAAAGGTTGTATATTGTGGGCAGCTCCTTAATTTGCCTGTTAAATTGCTCATTTTCCTAGGTTGACTAGAAATGATTTTTTTTTTTCTTTTAAGAGTTGTTTTGTGGTTAAATGGTGATGCTTTTACCTTAAAGAGATCACCATCTTTCATTTGGGCAAAATACATTATCAGTTCACACATGATTTAATAAATAAAATTGAAACCCTTTCCTCTTGGCCTGCCTTTTAGAATCAAGGGATTCCAGGAGTGTGAGTGTGTGCATATTTGTTTCATGGGGCTCTTGATCTGAATCCTCCAGTGTATTTACTGTCCACATTTTCAGTACTTGTTAGCATAGTTAGCTTTCTAAATTGTTGGCAACTGTTACATAATCATGTTGCGATGAAGAATTTTTAAATTTAGTGAGAAAGAGATCCCAAATGGGAGGTTAAAAAAAAAAAACAAAACAAAACTCCCCTATTTTGATGAATTGTAGTGAAGGACAATAAGGTAGAAATCCTAGCTAACTGACTTTATTATAAAAGACCTCACATCTGTCTTTGATAGGTGGTACTTAAGCCAGATGTGGACGTTCTTTTCATAACGATTTGTCTTAGGTTAGGCTCAGCTGTGCTGAAGCATGAAACAACCTTAAAATCTCAGTGGCTCAACCCGTGAGCCGTCATTTCTTGTTCATGTGAGATTGGCGCAGGTCTAGCAGCTTCCTGGCAGATCCAGGCCGCGCTCATCTTCTAGCTGCCCTGGCGGCCCTGGGAAGGCAAGAGCTCTCGGGTCACACGGCAGTATTAAAGAGCTTCAGCCTGGAAGGGATGCGCGGCATCTTGGCTCACAGCCCATTGTCCAGAACTTGTCATGGGCTCAGCTACATGCCCCGCAGAGGTGTAGGGGTGCCGGGCAACATGGATGAGTGCATGGCCGTTCTCTGAGCGGGACGCTTCTTTGCTACAGGCGTGTTTGCCACTCTCCTTTCTTATTTTATCTCCTTAAAGCTTACTGTGCACATACATAAACTAGGTAAGGCTTAGGCCCCGAAACGTGGAGCAGAAGAAGTTAACTGTGCCTCCGAGTGGTAGCTCTCCCAAGTGTGATCCCCAGGGTAGCAGCATCAGCATCACCTGTGAACTCGTTCGAAATGCAGAAACTTGGGCCCCACCCCAGACCTCATGAATCAGAAATTCTAGAGAGGGTCCCCAGACCTCTGTGACAGTAAGCTCTGTAGGTTCATGCTCGAGTTTGAGGACCATTGCCCTGCATGAATGGAATGTCTTTGGCACCTGTTGAACTGATAATTAGTGCATCAACCTTGGCATGCCGATGTGGCCTTGCTAGTTAGTGTATTTGTGCAGTAAACCTATGCTCAGGGGTGAGCGCCTATATGATAATAGCAAGCACCTAGAGAGTTGGCAGGATATGTCCACAGACCCTATTTAAGCACTTAGCAGATAGAACTCAGACGTTCTTCACAACAACCATCAGATGAGGAGACTGAGGCAGAGGGAGGTTCCATAACCGTCTCAGGGCAGTGTCACAAGGTCAAGCCACATACCACGGCCGGCAAGCGGAAGAGGCGGGATTTGAACCCAGGAAATGTGGCTGGTGAGTCCACTCCTTAACCGCCCTGCAGTTCTGCTGGCTGATCTCCGGGTGGTAACCCACCAGGCCCTGCGGTGGCTCTTCTCTTTTTCTTGGAGACAGTGTGTCAGAATTAACAGGAAGTGTGGCGTGTCGGTGGCGGTTCCCATTACAAGTGTGAAGCCCCCTGAGCAGCAGCTTCGGTCGTTGGTGGTTTGTGCGCGTGGCGGGCTGCCGGCAGCATGGGCCAGTGCTGGAGATGCATGGCTGGGCAGCAGGTGCCCAGCCATTTAAAACTCGACAATGACAGAACGGGGTTGTTGGGGCAAGAACAACAACTGGGAAGTGTCTTCTCAGAGTGAGGTAGCCCGGTCGCACCACGAGAACATTTTCTCCAGCTAACCCTTGCATAAGCTTCGGGCGTAGGAGAGATTCTCCTCGGGCCCTTTTCCATCATCATCTGCTCTCTGAGATGCTTCTCTGAGGCTTCGCTCCACGGGGTGGTCCAAAGAGCTTTCTGTTACATTTTCGTGATCAGGACTTGGGTTTTAATAGAGGAAAACGTGTTTTTCCTTCCCCAGAAAACTGATGAAAGGGTCCTCCTCCTTCCACCTGGGAGATTCAGGGAAGAGTTAGATGGATCGAATCTTTCGCATTTTGAACTGATGAAAAAGGATTTTCCAGATGTCATTGAGAACTGCTTCCCAAGCGGGCACTGTTTCCTTGCATCCTTTCAAAGTTGTTAATGATTAACTGCATTTTCTCTTCCAGGTGGGTCTGTTGTTTGTCTTGTGTACTTTGCTGGCCCCTGCACTTCCTTGCCTTTTTTGTCTCCTGTGCTCAGCAGGCTAGAACCGAGCCGGCTCCTTGGCAGCCCTGCCCAGGCCAGTACCAGCTTTGACTCTAGGTAGAGGATAAAGATAGCATCACCCCTTTCGGTTTTCGTGTTGGCTGGGAACAGCTGCTACGCTTTGTATAGCTCTGAACATAACATTTCATTCCAGAATTGCTGAAATTTTTAGTTTTCTGCAAGCCAGGGCTTAACCACGGGGTTTTTCACATTCAGACTGAAGCGTCTAGAATCTTCCTTTGAGAAACAGTTGCTTGTCTAGGAGTTTGGTACTGTACAGAACAGAGATGGGGGGGCTGTTTTGCATATGTGGTTTTATTAAAGAGCCCGTTCCTTGTTCCTTCCTTTCCCTCTCCCTCACTTTAGATGGTTCAGCTTGCTTAGGTACTCTAACAGAGGTGTAGATAATTGAAGTAAATCTTGAGTCAGATCTAAACAAAAGAAGAAAGAACTGACCTAAAAAGAGCAACTGAACTCACCCTAATTGAATCACAGGACCCTGCGTGCAGATTTGCCCAGACTAGCTTACCCTGGGAGAAGGACGGGGGGACCCCTGTGCTGGTGGAGGGCTCAACTTCTGTGGGTCCCTTGCGATTTCCCGGCTGCATTCCGCACTGAGGCGCATCTGGGTTAGAAGTTCAGCCTGGGGGGGGGGGCGGGGAGAAAAACCATGAAAGCCATTTTGGGTTGGGCGTTTAGAAAATGTTCTCTCTCCCCACGGAGACCTGGTACCCTTGGTATTTGTAGGTAGAATCCCACTTGTTTACTGTTCAGAAGAGCAGCTGTGTGTGTGGATTGGGCATCTGTTGGGAGAAACCTGACAGGCTTGCCTCAAATGGCTGGGATAAAAGATGCCACCATTTGGAAGAACACGGTTTTCCTTCCTTCTCTTTAGCCAGCTGTCCAGAGTGGGAAACAGGATGCCAGACTTACCCTGAGTGGGAGGCTGGGGTTTGTCCCCTGAGCCCATTCTTCCTCCAGAGCACCTCCAGATCACGATCACGTGGTTGTAAAATACCTAAGCTGACTGAGAGCCGCCACCCCCCACACCCCCCCCCTCTGTTCAGCGTCATTGTCCCTGGCTGTCCCCTGCGGCTGGGCTGGCTGCTGGGGAGGCCTTTATTTATCTCTGCCACTGCACTCCCTCCCACCAGCTCCCTGGGGCCCTTTGCTCCTTAAACCATCAATTCCCCTTTTCTCTTCCTCCTCCTCACAGCATATGCCCCCCTGCCTGTTTCCTTGAGATCTTGAGATGACTAATCAGTAAAATATTTGAGTGCCTACTGTGTGCCCAAGATTAAGCTCTTCCAGCTGTGCGCGTCCTTGAGCACCCCCTCAAATGGTTCCTTTCTCTGATCTTTCATCTTCCCAGGCTCTGAAGGGCCCTGTGCCTTCAGGGCTGCTGCTTCCACATTTATTTGGACACCACACCCTGCTCCTTCCTGGGGACCTCATTCCTGCCAGCCCTTTTTCCTGTCTCTGTGGCGGAACCCTGGACCCTCTCTGCTCCGCTCACTCAGCGCGGGCCCCGCCTCTCTGTGAAGGGGCGGACCCCGTGTGCGCCCATACCGCCCCCCATTCTCACCTCTGTGCTTATCCCGTAGTACCCAGACCTGCCCTTCTGATTCCTGTCATTTCTTCACTTTCCAGCTGTCTAAAAAAGCACTGAGCCCAACCGCCTTCACCCCCAAAACCTTCTTCCCAGTCACCATCCCAGGGCGGCAGGAAATCTAGCCCGTGGCACCCCCCACTCCCCGGCCCCCTCTGCTCCTCTATTGTATATTCAGCCTGCCTACCTCTGTGTTTCCTTTGTTCGCGGTTCTAGTCAGGCCTCCCTCCCCTGCAGTCCCATTCCATGTTCCAACAGGTTCTCTGAAAACTGACATCATCTTCTCTGCCTACACCGAGCCCACAGCCCCGCTGCCCTCGCTCCCTGCACCTCACCCCCACGCACCCTCTGCCAGCAGGACCTGGCCCTGGGGCTCCTGGGGCTCCTGGGGGTCCCTTCGGCGTCTGGGCTCCTTGCAGCCTCCCTTTCACGTCTCACACCCCTCTGCTCATGCTCGCCAGTGTTTCCCCCGGACTTAAAGTTAGTATGGCCTAGACAACACCTGATTCTACCTTCTCATCGCTGCTGCTTTCCCTTAGCCAGGCGGTGAACTTCTAGAACACCCCCCCACACACACCCCAAGTCTAGTGGGAGAACCATAGTTACCAGTTGAGGTGTAACCGTTTTTATCACACAGTATTTGAGGGCCTCGGGTGGAGTATTATTCCCTCCAAATCACTTGAAGGGTGATGGCAGCTCCCATTGGTTAATTTTTTCAGAGAAGTTTGTTTCGTTTCGTTTTAACCTCTGACAGCTTGAAGGGCAGGGGGGAAAATTGGTTAGTTTTCACCTTCAAAGGCTACACGAGGAAACAAGGACCAAGCCAGCCCCCGTTCGCCCCATACCATTTCGTCAGTCACTTTTCCCACTCCCCCGGTTGTGACTCCTGAATTTTATAGTTGATATAATCCTCCCATTTATAGCCACTTTATTTTATTTATGCCTTGCAATTTAAGTAAGGACTATTTGTTGCATAGAGGGACTCAGTTTTAATTCTTGGCTTCTATTTAAAAGGCTCACTAATGCCATTACCTTTTGTTAATTGCAGCACAAACATCCTCCCCGAGACCACCCTCTATTCTGGGACCCCTTTGAGAGTCCCAGGAATTGCTAGTGTTTGGGCCACATTTACACCTCTCCGTGGATCTTACAGAAAACCTCCTCAGTGCCTTTGATGGCCTTGAGGGGGTGGTAACAGGCACTCAGAAAGTTTTAACATAATAGTCCGCATCAGGGAACTAACTTGGATCCAGGAGCTATTCCTGGAGTCACTGCCGGGGGACAGAACAAAACCCCACATAAATGCGGTGACAGAAATGGGGATCCCTGTGATCTCTCCCCCACCCCCCTTCTGTAGGATGAATTCTGTTCTAAAATTATAGATGTTTGTAGTAGGCATTGGGAGATCGCTTGGGGGATTGATTGCACTCACTTTTATGAAGTCACTGCCATGTATTACATGACTGATCTCATCTTCACAAGAAAAAGGAACATTTGAAAATCGGATCAAATTTATGGACTCTTCCCCAAAAACGAACACCACAGATTTTATATACAGTTTTAAGGTATGAATCTTTTTAAAATTTTTTTAAATTCCATTTCGTTAACAGATACTGTACTATTAGTTTCAGAAGATTCAGTGATTCATCAGTGTCTTATAACGCCCAGTGCTCATTCCATCACGCGTCCTTCAAGGGTATGAATCTTGTACTTGTCTGTAGGATAGGGCTTATCAGCCCGAGCATCTCACCCCTTAATCAGCCCGTGCAATTACTTAGAACTGAACAGAGGCCCTACTGTGCTCCAGGCACTGGGCTATGACTAAAGATCTATAAATTGAGGCAGCGGAAGAGTTTAATATCTTAAGAAGGAATGCTGTCTGGTTATTTCTTTGCATATTTAAAAAAATTTTTTTAGTTAGAAAAATCAAGTTTATAATGATACTAAATTACACCTTTCTTTTAAAAAAATCACCATATTCCCATGATCCATATCTCATTTCTGGTGGCATCTTCCAGACTTCGTCCATAAATACATGATCATGACATAGAATGCTCAAAGGTACTAACTTGCTTTTTATTTTAGTTTTTATTTTTTTATTTTTATTTATTTTTTTTAAAGATTTTATTTATTTGAGAGAGAGAGAATGAAAGATAGAGAGTAAGAGAGGGAAGAGGGTCAGAGGGAGAAGCAGACTCCCTGCTGAGCAGGGAGCCCGATGTGGGACTCGATCCCGGGACTCCAGGATCATGACCTGAGCCGGAGGCAGTCGCTTAACCAACTGAGCCACCCAGGCGCCCTAGTTTTTATTTTTTTTAAAGATTTTATTTATTTATTTGAGAGAGAGAGAGAGAGAGCACATGAGAGGGGGAAGGGTCAGAGGGAGAAGCAGACTCCCCGCCGCGCAGGGAGCCCGATGTGGGACTCGATCCTGGGACTCCAGGATCATGACCTGAGCCAAAGGCAGTCGCTCAACCAACTGAGCCACCCAGGCATCCCTCTAACTTGCTTTTTAAACTTGATCTAATTTTGTACCATTTTCCCATGTTTGTACACATTGACCTTCATGTTGGAGGTGGGACCAGGTCTGAGCAGATTTGGGGTGGATGGGGCAGGGTGGTGATGACTCACCGAGAAGTCCATCTGGCTTAGGAGATGTCCCTCTGTTGTTGGTTTCATGGGTGATTTCCCTTTATGCATTGAAACTCAGATAAATACCGGGAAGAATGAAAACTCATAGCAAAGTGTATTACTTTTGGGATCAGCTCACTCCCTTCTCATGCCTGCAGGTAAAACCATACCAGATCATCTTTATTCCTGCTCTAGGGCTTAAAAACCCCAGGAAGCAAACAAATGAAGGACAATAATCTAGTAACCCAAGATTACTGGAGGAAAAAAAAAATACCATAAACCTACGCTGTCCAGTACAACAGCTGGTAGCCACATGTGGCTATTTAAATTTAAATTAAACTTAAGTAAAATTTAAAACGGAGTTCCTTAGTTAACATTAGTCTCTGTTCAAGCGCTCAGTGGCCACGTGTGCTTAGCGGTTACCATATTGGGCCGTGCAGACAGAGGCCATTTTCATCGTTGGAGAACTTTCACCTGGACTTCACTGTTCTAGATCCTGTCAGTTCCATAGAACATTTTTCCCAGTATCTAACATGTGAGTTTTATACGCTGGGCTCTTTGAAAGAGAGAGGAGGATGGATTTTGTTATTCTCTTGTTTTACATGTGGTACAGTTTTGTGTAGACTTGTAACCTGGGAGTTAAGGCTCTTTATGCCCTTCCCCCAACATCAGCAGCTTATGTCAGTGTTCATTAGCAGAGTCAGTTTGACAATGAATACTTCTATTTAAGGGCTACATATGTTATGTATTCCATTCAAGCATGAATGTTTCGTCTTCCTGTGCCTGGCAGCCCCCTGCCCTCCTTTCCCACCTGTTCCAGAACCTTCTTTTTTCCCCATCTCCTCCTTTCCTGGCTCTGAACATGTGAGGTTTTCTCTGGAGCCGAACTTTTCTCTTCATCCTGCTACTGGAGAATCAGTCCCTTCCTGCCGTGCTCTCTTTATGCTCTCCTTGTACTGGGAATTTTTTCTGCATCTCGGTTAACTGCCTTGCCACCCTGTCTGTCGCCAATGCAGGAAGCCCAGCGTCTCCCTCGTCCTCATCTTCCATCCACGGCTGGGTCTGGCCCTTGGTGATGTCTTCCTGGATCCCACGCTCCTCCTGTCTGTCCCTCGTATGGCAGTGGCCTCCTGACCAGGTTACGCGCCTCTAATTATCTGTTTCTTAAACTACTGTCAAGAGCTTTCAAAAATACGGAGATGATTATTTCATCTCAGGATTTTTTTTAAAGAGGGGGTGGACCTTCAGTGGGTTCTCAGAGCCACAGGATGAAGCCCATCCCCCGTAGATGGAACTTTGACACCAGCACAGTTTTGCCACCGCATCTTTGCCCTCTCCCCCATTCCACTTTCACTCCTGTCAAATGATGCAGTGGTCCATATAGTGTGATGGCTCCCAAGAGTTTTGTTTTCAGGGGCCAGAAACTCAAGGCAAAACTTTTGCGGGTAGACAAAGGGGATGGCCTTTTTTTTTTTTCCTTTTGCCAAAAAGAAATCACCATTAATAACCCGTCTCAGCCATCTCCCATCCTTATTGTCTCATTTTAAAAGGAGGCACCTGGACCTCAGAAAAGAATGCATTCAGCATTGTGAGTATCTCAGCAAATCGTCTGCTTTTCCTTCTTTTGCTCGAGAAGGGTGCAAATGTAGGCTTGTAGCAGCAAGTGCTTTCATGACACCATGGACCATCCCGACCTCCTGGGTCTCCATGCATTTCCTTCTTACTGGGATGCCCTGTCTTCTGAAAGCCAGATCTTTAAGCTTATGTTTGCTTTTGCCCTACTGCCCTCACACTTGATGACTTATGCCTCGGGAACCTTGCAGCCCTAAAGTCCTTGGCTCATGATTCGCTTTCCCTTGGATTGGAATTTATCTCCTTGTGCCCTGTCTCCTCCATCTCTAGGCCGGGGGCTCTGTCATACAGCTCCTGGTGGTTCTCACATTTGGGAGCTTCATAGACTTAACATATGAGAATGACCACCAGCCTATTTCAGGTTTTCCAGACTGATACCAAATCTCACTCTACATCGAGGGCACAAAGAGAATATGGAACATCTTCAACAATGAATGTACCCTTTGCAGAGAACCCACATTTTCTGTATACTCTCCTGGACTTTGGCTTGAGGTCACGGAAAGCAGCAAGGGGTAGGCCTGGAAGTCAGACCCCAGGAGACTAAGGAGACTCCTTTTTTAAAGTGAAACCTGTCTGGTGGCTGAAGCCATAGAAATGATAAAGAATGGAGAAGCTGTGAAAGTTCTGAGCCTGGCAACTTTGACGGATTAATGCGTCCCTCGGTTTTCTCTTTCTCCAAGCTAAAAAAATTTAAAGGAGCATTTGCCTAATGCGAATCATCACATTTGACTACAAATTTGGGTTGTATAGAATAAATGATTCACACCAGTAGCACGGTACTTTCGAGATGTTTATGTCAGGTAGAACTGGAATTACTTTGCATATTTGTCTTCCAAACTCCAGTCCTATTGAATGAATCTCGGCTGATAGGGTAAAAAAAAAAAAAAAAAAATCACAGTAGCTTCTTGTGGGTGAAACCCTAAAAAGATTATTCTTGCCTTGGCCAGAGCATAACATTAGGGGTTAACTACAAGGAGTAAAGAGACAGTAGAGGTTTTTTTCCCCCACATCTCTGTCTTGCAAACAGCATTTTTCCTGTAGTCAGGTAGCAGATGGTTGTATAATCTCTTAGGCCTTTCTCCCCTCCCCACCTTAGGAAAACTCTGTTTCCAGATTGGGAACATGCCAGGATGTCACTGGCCTCTAGAAGAGTTTATGGAAAAGTGTCAGTTACAATTCCAGATCTGTTGTTAGGCCACCGGGGCCACGCTCCGGAGTTCTGTTTTGACTTCTGCATTGTAGTTGCGGGTCCGGCAGAGCATGAAATTGGGTTTGTGTGAACATGTGCATGCCTGGGTGTGGGGGACTGCGTTTTCTTTCCAGAATCGTAATGCAGCATCTGAAAAGGTCTCTGAGGAAGTTTCCTCGGGCATATTCCGTGAGCAGGGTGGATGCCCTTGTTTCGCAAGTTTTCGCTTCTCTTTGTCTGTACAGGTTGTTCTGACTTCATGGCTGGGAGGAAATGGAGGACGTCGCGGAGCGCCTGCTGTTTGGCCCGTGGGGCCGAGCCAGGGAGCTGGCACCTGTTCTCCAACTGGCCAGCGACAGGGCCGAGCCCCATGGCAGTGGGAGGGGGGCCACACAGAGTGCAACCTCTTGCATTTTGCATGGGGACCGCGTGGCTGAGCTGCTTTATTAAGAGCATGCTCTTGTTTATTATCCGGGCCTCATAAAGAGAGATCCGAAAAATACTGGCTCCGTCTTGGAGTGATGGCACAGAAATTTGTGTTGAAAATGTAGCGTATAGCCTGGCTTCCGTCACTCATTGGCCACCAGTCTCCCCAGGCCTTGCTCACTGTCATCACTCCACAGCCTCCCTCCCTGACCCTGCATCCCTAACCCCCTTCCCTGGGAGATTGTGAGGGGCTAAGGGGTACTTAGGCAAGGAAGTTTTTCTTCTTTTTAGTTGATTTTGTAAAGACTTTTCCTATACTCCAGGAACTCTGATGGACTATTTGAAACATCCGATCTTACCATTCTCTGAAACCGTTAACCTCACATATGCTGGTGTGATGCCAAGAAAGTGGAACCCCCGGCCTCGAATGGCAGGGAGTCAGGGTCCTGTGTGCTCTCTGATGGGTGAACTCCTTCTGGTTGTCCCATCCCATAAGTGGCATGCGGTCCCACCACTGCCTCAATCTGCTACGAAATGGGAGTTTGCTGCCATGGCCAACCTTGGACGTTCACAGGAATGCTCATGGCGTTCTGCTGCAGCAGGTGGAAGTGCTTTTGAGCCAGGACCTACGCCTCCCAGCAGAGCTGAGTCTCATACGCAGAGTTAGGCCTGGAAGGACATTAGAGGTCATGGCCTGTCCTCATGCTACAGACGAGGGGTGCTGTGTATCCCAGGCTTATGCAGGGAAGTACGTGACATACCGCTGTGTGTTCCAGTGGCAAAAGGATGGGATTAAAAGCCACTCAATTATTATAATATTAACAGTGTAAATTCAGAGTTTAACTTGAACTACCATAAGTAACACCTAGGGTTTCTGGACTTTTGACAAAGGTGGCTCTTACATTTGCTGCAGACAAGAAGCAAATACATACGTGAGCCTGGAAAGTGAGTTCTCTTTCTTGGAAGCAGTAAGCCTCCCACACCGAGGCACGGGGAGTCCTGGTACATTGGACTCGGAGGCTTTCAAGGTTGGAGCTGAAATGGCTGCTGGGTAGGTGTTGCTCAGGCATTGTTCCAAGGTTCTGGAGGCCAGTAATATTTTAAACAAGTCAAACAGCCCCTCGGAGGGCGCTGCAGGAAATCCAGCCCTTGGCTTCATGTTGTTGCGTGGTCAGCGGGAGATAAAAGGGCGGACTGTTGGAGGTGAGGCCCCTCCTATCACTGGATGGCAAACTGTTAAGGGAAGATAAAAGGAAAGAGTAGGGATGTTCTTTTTGAACAACACGAGGGTGCCTTTATCACAGGCATTCAAGTAAAATGAAGTGGGTGAGCGGAGGGATCCTCAGCTTTATGACTGCAAGTGGGCTGAAGAACTCTATTCGAGAAACAGGACGGGGTTTCATAGCACACAAACAATTTTGTGCCAAAATATGGGTAGAGGGCAGTCTTTTTTCAGCTGAAATCCCCACTTGACTGGGGATGTTTGTGCTGTATACTGCTTAAGTCAATTGGGCATGCACTGGGGTCTCTAAACTTTGTGCTCCAGAAATTTTCCCTGTAGGGGCTGTCTCACCCATGGGGACCCGAGGGACGCGTCAGGCCCTTCTGGGACTGAGCAGATGTGCAGAATGTCCCTGCACGCCGCGTGCCCCAGTCTGCCAGCGAGGCCCCACGATTCAGGACCCTGTCTTTGATTTCTCACCGCTGGATCTCCTCTTAGGCTCACTGCTGGTGCTGGCTGAGTGCTCATTCAGCTGGTGCTGATCTCCCCCTTTGAGATCGTCCTTCCTGCTCTTTGGGAGGGAAGTTTAGGGGCTTGCAGCAGGTTCCTAGGGGTCAGGGTGGGGCTTGTCATGCGAGTCCACACGGAAGAGCCTGGGCATGCTCAGTCCCCGTGTGTGCAGTGTGCTTGGGGCACTTTATGCTTGTTTTGGACCCCGCTGGGCTGTGGGGCTCAGGCCTTTGTGCTGGGGCCACAGCAGCACAATTAGACACCCCAGGGAGTGCAGTTGTCGGGAACTAATCACCCTCCTGGCGGCCCAGGGCAGGAACACCAAGGGGGCCTGTGGGGCTCCGACTTCCTCCAGGACCCCTGCTCATCTCCCCACATGGAAGCCGGCCTCCCGAGGTGCCTCTGCTGGGCCGCTCCTTAGGGCTGGGGCTGGGGTTCCGGCGCCCCATCCTGCCACCGAGTGGCTTCTTGGTTTGGGCTCAGCATACTTAAAGAAAAACCACTTGCTTGCTAATGTTTTTGACTGGTTGGCTGGCGATAAACACTTATCAACCGCTTATATTTGTTTTTCTTCATGGATAGAGGGGTGAATACTTTTCTTAGAAGCAAGAGTGAGGGGAAAACGTCATCCGTTAGAGGGCATAGAGGGGCAGGCCACGGAGTGCTCGGTAGCTTGGGCACAGTACAGTCATTCTCAGCTGACGGTTGGTAATGTCTGATCACCCACTGTGAAATGTTGACCACAGCCGACCACTTTTCCAGTGGGTGAGGAAAGACGTGATTTCCTTCCACTGCCTTCTTTGAAGCATTTTGGAACAACGCTTTCGTCTCCCACAAAGCAATTCTGGTTTTATAAGGGCTGTCCGCCGGAAACGGCCCCGAATTCTGGGAATTTGAAGCCCAGATCCAAGGTTCCCCATCTGCCCTGGGGGTTGCTTAGCGTGCATCCAGCCCCTACTCCGGGGGAGGGAAAGTGGAGAATCCTGTTTCTGCAGCTCCTTTACCCAAGCATGTCTGAAAGGGCAGCCCCGCAACCTCAGGGCCTGTGAAAGAGTTGCAGGATATTGCCTAAAACTCTCTGCAAACGGCTACTGAACTTTACTCCAGCCTCCTCCTCCTCCATGCTGTAAATGTGATTACAGGCACCCAGACCCACTTCAGAGGAGGGTCTGGGGCCAGTGGCTGGGTGTCAGCTGCTCTGCATTCAGGTTGCACAGCTGGGAGGGAAGAGGTGCAGAAGAACTGGGGAAGAGTGCACCCGGGCCCGGTGGGAGCCCGCGGTGCCAGCTTCCTTGATTAAGCAAATGCAGAGCTGCCCAGGATTTGTTTCGGCAGCGAACTGAATGAAGCTGGAGGGGTTTTATTTCCTGCTCTCCCTACAACGTTAGGAGTCCAGGAGCACTGCTCTCTCTGCCCCTTATTGTTACTGAGATTGCATTCTTGATAAGCTGAAGTATCTTTCCGCCGTAAACTTGGGGGCTGGAATGGAAATTTTTAAAGATCCTCAAACTGACCCCAGCTGTGACAGTGTTGGTGGTAGGGGGGAGCCCATGGATGAATCTAGGAGTTGGGGGGAGTTGGCGCAGGGGTTAGGGAAGCTGGGACATTTGGAGCTAAAGGGCGTAACATCCATAGATAGCTGGTGTTGGCGGGCGCTGTACCCCCTGCAAAGTGTCCTAGTACATATTCCCTCGATTGATTTCTGTACCGTGAGAGCAGTATGGCTAGCTTCCTTTTCCGGATGTGAGCTGAGGTTCAGGGACTTAAAGTTGCTCCACCTCTTCCATGTACAGAAATCTGAAAGTCAAAAGGATGATCTGATAGGGTCTCTCACCCGCTGCAAAACTGAAGTTGTGGTTATTCAGCCTTTGCTTGCATACTTCCAGGGACAGCAGGCTCGTTACATTATTGGGGCCTCGTTCCATCTGTGGGCAGCGCTAGTTGTTCAGAGCTCTGTATAAAGGATTATGGGGTCCCAGACCTGCTTCTTTGTGCAAATGTCGTTCGAGCTGTGGTGGACACATGAGAAGAGTGTATGTGCATTTCCCCCGCCCCCACGTGCAAGGCCTTCAAGGTGTCTCACGTTCTTTCTCTTGGATGGACTGAACATGTCCGGTTCCTTCAGCCGTTTCTTGTTTTCCCCCTGACTTGGTTTCCCAGTGCTCATGGCCCTTCTCTGAATGGTTTTTCCATGATCATCGTTGTGGTGCAGAGGAAGGTATAAGAATTTGGGGGTTGACAACCCTGGGCTAGAATCCCAGCCCTGCCCCTTAGGAGCTGCTTAATAGCTAGCAAATAACCTCATCATTGCCTTACAAGGTTTGGGGAAGGATTAAATATATGTAAAGTACCTAGCACATTTTCCAGTAGAGTCTATGTTACAAAAAGGGTTAGTGCCCCCTAGTTAATAGGGAAGGAGGTACTCTGAAAGACATGTAATCGGATGTACACTGGACCTCTGACGTACCCTTAGATAAATCTTGTTTTCTCTTACAGCAATAGTCTTCTGTTTTTAAATTCCTCAGTCAAGGTGGGATGTGGAGGCCTCTCCCCGCCCTTTCCTGATAAGCCAGCTGGGCCACGATCTTAGGGTGGGGTAGGGTGGGGGCTTCATTCAGTCTCCGGCAGGGAGACATCTTCTGGCTTAGGCTAGAAGAACCTCTCGTGCCCCGGGGGTAGGTGACGCTACCCAGGGGTTCCTCTGAGCCTCTGCCCAGCTTGAGTGCTCCCTTAGTTAGGCCCCCCTGGCTGCCCACCTCATTCTCACCCGCTTCCTCAGGCAGAGTAGGGAACCAGGCACATTTCTGCTACGTTGGGCAAGAAGATTATGAAATACCAGATCCCGGTGGCCAGTTTAGGAAAAGCCCAGCTCACCTGGAGAGAGAGGGACGGGGCCGTGCCCTGCGAGCCCCCGGGGCCCCCTCCCGGAAGGCCGGGGCACTGGGGAGCAAATGGCTGCCGCGTGGCAGCTGTCACTTGGCTTCGAGAGTCTGGCGGTAGTTGGATCCTGCTAGTAAGACGCGCTTCCTTCCGGGAGAAGAGCGGCAAGGCGTGGAGCCCTCTTCTCCACAGTCTTAATGACTGACCCAGAAACTTCGAAGCCGGACTTTGCCCTACTTCCTCCCTCTGAAGAAGCCAAGAACCCTGTGGAGAAATACCGGAAGAAGAGTAGCGTCCCACGGAATGTTTCAAAAACTAGCATGTTCCAGAAAATCGGTCCATCTTTCCAGTGGTTCGTATTTCAAATAGTAAATTTAATCTGACTTCGGCGGTTAAGTTTGGTAAGCAAGAACCCTGCCTTCCTAGCCAGTGCTCGCCTCCCTGCTGAAAGCCTGTGTCCTCTAACCATCAAAATGTCCAAGTGATTTGTGTTTTTACGAAAGAAACTGCTTCCGGCATGGAACCTGCCACTCCCCTGAGCCGCTCCTCTCCGTCCGTGCCCCCCCACCATACTTTACTGAATACTGAAATGTTCCTTTACCTGAGGACGGTGAACCTTCCTTGGTCCGCAGCCTGTGGTATTCCTGGTATCCACCGGGGCCCCTGAAACCTGTCAGTGAGGGGCAGCCGCCCTTGGCTGGAGGAAGGATCTCGGCTCCCTTTGTCCCTCCATCCGAGGGTCCCATTAAGAGACACATCGCAGGAGACCGTGAGCTCGTTCTGAGGACAGTAGGGCTGCTTTAGGGTTGCCTTCCCTCAGGGCTGTCCTCCCTGACCATTCTTTTCACCTGCCCCCTTCGGGGCACTCATACTGCCCATGAGCAGCAGAGAAATTTCGGGGCCTGTGGGGTGTCCAGGACCACCAGAAGTCCTGGCTGCAGGGCTTGACCGTGGAGAACATCCCATAGCACCCTTCCTGGGAGTGACAGCTTGGCGAATGCCATTTGCTAGAGAGATGGCTTGGAGGGTCCAGAGTTGAATCTTCAAGGGTCCAGAGTCTCCCTGAGGCCAGGCTGAGTGGTTTAGCTTCCGGAGCACTGCAGGCTGGCCGTGCCTTGTCTGAAGTTCACATCTGACGTGTCCCCATTCCCGAGCAGCTAAAATAGGCCCTGCATAGATTAACCCCCACCACGCACCCGTACATTCCTTCCTTCCTGTCTTTTCACTCATTCATTCATTCATAGTGGTGAGTACAGCTAAAATTAGAACTGAGATCAGAATTTCTAGAACCTTGATTTTTGCTCTGGGGCTGTGATTAAAACAGTGACTCCTTCCAGATCCTCACAGAAGGAAAGTTTCTCAGGGAGATCCTTGGTTTTGTGTCAGCCTTCTTCCAGAATTCTCTGTAGAGATGAACACTGGTTCTCAAGGCTGCATCAGAATCCCCTGAGAGCTAACATACAGACTGACGTAGTCGTTCTGGAGTGGGGCCCGAGCATCTGTATTTCTTTTTTCCTTTTGGTCTTACTGCAATATCCTTGATATGAGTACTGTGTAAGTTTAAGGTGTACAGCATGATGACCTTACGTATATTGAAAATCTGCATTTCTAGCAAAGGTCTGTGATGCCACCACATGGGGATTACACTTTGGGTGGCCTGTGTGGGAGGGTCAGTAGTAGTTAACTTCTCACTGACTGGATATTTCCTTCGCATGGTGTTTACTTCGTTTTTGCTCTGTGCAGGTCTGCCTACTCCCTCCCAACCCTCTGTGTTCCCCATCTCCTGCCCTGCCTCACTACTTCCCCCCGCCCACAGACACCTTGTTGGAACCGCAGGACCTGAAAGTGTAGGCTTCCTGTCAGAACTCTCACTCCAGGCCTGCATTTCTATTTGCACGGAAGCAGAAATGACCTAGAGGACATAGATGGCCTCTGAGCTCACATTGGTGGATCAGTTGGATCCAGCCACTCGGGCAGAACCGGGCTGTTCAGGATTTCAGGCGGAGCCTGGTGGCTTCCTTCCAGTTTCCTTCTCCTTGTAGAATTCAAGGGTGTAGAATGTGGATGCCCCCACCCCCCATCCCTTTGCACAGCAAGGGGCAGTGAGTGCTTGCAAACTCTTGCCCTGTGCAGTGAACTTTTTAGTCTGAGGTGGGAGCCCAGCCGTGCATCCTGCCAGAGAGGGGAAGGTGGAGGTGAAGGTGTAAGGAGAGAGCTCCTTTCCCTGCCCAGAAGAAGGCAGAAATGCGAGGCCAGGTGCCGAGCAGTCTGGAAGGGCAGAAGTGACTCCGAATATGATTGTGGCAAGTCAGAGAAATGTGATTGAGGGAGTGCCTCTGTTCTCCCAAGCCCTGTGCCAGGGTTGCAGATTTTGTCCAGAAGAAACTGAGCAGCATTTAGAAGCTGGATTCACTTTTCTCTACCACCGTGATCTTGGGAACAGGTTGCTTAACCCCCCTGCACCTTAGTTTCCTCATCTGTACCGTGGGACCAGTGCTCCTCGGGTGTGGCTAGGAGGATTCAGTGAGATACTGCACTTAACGTGTGGCAGGTGACAGTCAAAACTCAGTAGCTGCCATCGACATCATTAGTTGTGTTAGTATTAATATTGCAGAGTCAAGAGTTTTATAACAGAGAGCTTCAGGAATTCTCAGTGGGAACGACGGAGGCTTTGTGTGCAAAGTGGCCCCTGAGGGATCTCACTACTTCCTGTCGTCTTGAGGGGGTGAAAGGGGGTGGGGGGGATATTTTGGAGGCAGACCTCAGAAGGCAGCCCAATGGGAGGGCCCACATACCTGGTCTTAGCCGTCCCACCTCACGCGGCAGGGAGGATGCAGAACTGACCAGAGCAGCTTACGGTGCCCCGTTCAGCCCAGCCTGCTCGAGTGTTCCATGGGACACTCCAAGGCCTCGTCCGACCAAAGTCCATGCCAGTGAGGGGGTAATGGTGACTTGCCTGGCTTGCCACCCTGTGCAAGGCATAGACAGAGCCCATCGCCAGGAAACACATCAGCTTGCTGGAGCTCAGAACCACCATCACAGCTGTCAGCCTTCACAGCATATTCGAGGCCGTCCTGGTTAGAGGAAACGGGTTTGCCCCGAGCTTTGCAGGCCAGGGAGAACGGGCATCGCCGTGGTGTGACATCTAGTCTGGTTCCTTTTGTCCCCAGCCTAGCTAAGACTGAGGGAAGAGTGTTTTCCTTTCTGACTTAGCCCATTCTAAGAGAGACGTCTTTGCTGCTTGTAAAGCTCCCTAGGAGCTAGAGCACTTTAATCGCTGAACTCCTCTTAACTCAGACTCTCTGAGCCTGTCCTGGGTTGGCCCGAACAGGCCAGCTAGACTGTTCACTAGGCAGTTCCAGTCAGCGGGTCAACCATCCCAAGTATTTGTGGCCGTCTGTTAGGCTCAGCAGCATGGCTCTCCCAGGCCCGGTGTTGTAAAGTTCCCTGTTACAGCATCCGCGGGCCTCCGCTGTCATCCTAGGTATCTAACTTACCCCCATCTGTCCTGCAGGCCTTTAGGACAGATTTTAGATTTCACTGAAGAATCCTTTGGGTTTTCAGAAGCTGAGAAGCTTTGTTTCTAGACCATCTTCCTTTTTATCTTTCATCTCCCCTTTGCTATCTCGTTGGACCTGGAGACAGGCTCCTTAATCTTTTCTTTCTGGCTTTACATAGCATTGTCCCTTATCTCCTCAGGGGCCAGGGGCTGGAGGCTGGCCTTCCCTGCCCCCTCATCCTCACAGACGGACCTCTGCCCTCTCCAGTCGTCCTGCTTCCATTGGATCTGGGCAGAGCCTGTGTGGGAATGCAAACTCAGAAGTCCAGCATCCTCCCAGGGGGAGTCCCAAGACCCACCCCTCCAAATTCCCAGGCTGTGCTTCTCACGTTGCCCTGCAGGAGTCACCTTCTAGGACACAGCCTCTCGTGACCTGGTCTTTTTTTTCCCCCCCTTTTTCCTTCTTCTTCTCTTCCCCCTCCCAGCCCCCTGAGGCAATGGTGCTAGAGGTAAGGGGTATCTTGAATTTTCTTCCAAGAACTGTGCTGTACTTTTCCACTTGCTGAGTTCTGTGAATCCCTCAGACCTGGTAGAACCCCAAACAGACAGGGTAGGGACTCTTGTTACTCAGCTTTAATTGCAGGGCCCCATCCTCAATATTCAAATCCTTTCCATCCAAGATCAGAAGATGGAAGTTTCAGGGTCAAGTGTGTCGGGTTGGTGTTCTCCCACTCTGGCTCCCTGTGTGTACTGAGGAGATTACTTGGTGGACTTTTTAAATGAGGGGAGGGAACAAGTTCAAATGTTAATGAGAGTCTTAGTTATTATATTCTGGAGAGTTTAAATTCCAGAGACTCGTCTCTCTGATGTGTGGTTTTAATAATTATATATAGAACTATAATTCACTTTATTTATTTGGTGATTGTGGTAGTTTCTAGAAAATAACAATGGAGCTGTCCCTCTCTAGACTTTCTGCCTATTACAGTTTGCTATGAGGGGCACCTGGGTGGCTCACTCGGTTAAGCGTCTGACTTTGGCTCAGCCAGTCATGATTTCAGGGTCCTGGGATCTGGCCCCTTGTCGGGCTCCCTGCTCAGAGAGGAGTCCGCTTCTCTCTCTCTCCTTCCGCCCCTCCCCCCCACTCATGTTCTTTCTCACTCTCTCTCTCAAATAAATAAAATCTTTTAAAAAATTGTTTAAAAATTTCTGTGAATTAAGAAATGAATAATAACAGAGGGAAATCTGGCTTGTTTTTTGTGGGTTTTTTTTTTTTTTTCTTCCACAGTGTTTCACTTCACCCTAGGCATCTTTAAGTTTGGGCGGGGATGATCTGAAAGGATGTTTTGTGCATTTCTAAAACCTCATGGGACTTTTAATAAGCTTGACTTGATTCATAGTTTAAAGGAAGGTGGGTTATATGTCAAATAAAAACAGGATTCTTATCCTGCTTAGCTCCAGGATGAGTTTCTGGGGTCCCTGAACTCTTGATGCTGAAGGGAAATGTTGGGGGTAGGTAGCGTATGTGCATTTTCCTGTGGAATGGTCCATAATTTTTTTTTTTTTTTTTTAATCAGACCCTTAAGGAGGTTCTTGCCCGCACCAAACCGTTGAGAATTACTGGGGTAGTAACAAGGATTCCTCAAGGCTTACAGGGTCTCCATCCCTTCCAGGGGCTATCCCTATGAGTCACTCCTTGTTTCTTGGCTCAAAATCCAAAGAACCTTGCAAAAGGAGAAAGGGCAAAAGAGAAAAGATGGAGAATTGAGACAGTGAGGTGTAGAGTGTTCACACGTCAGAAATCTCCGTTGGTGGCACTTTCTCCCCCCAACTGACCAGTCCAGCAGGGGGCTTGCCTGCCTGAGGTGCTCCGGAACTGGGCGCCGACAAAGCGAGTAACATAACATTCAAGATGATAACTGGGCGTGTGACCCGATTGAGCAGCCTTCCTCCAGACGCTCCGAAAGGGGATAAAAATGAGAAAATGGGCCAAGCCAAGTGTTTCTTGACAGGCTTTGTCTGTGTGGTGGTTTGATTTACGTCCTCCGGTCTCCCACTTGGGCACTCCTCAGTTCAGCTAGGGGGATGCCGTTTTCAGAAACGGAGAGAATGTGGCTGAACACTGCAGCTCTGGGAAAGGCTGGGGAAGACTGCATTCCAGGACGGCCAGCTTTCTCCCAGGGCAGGCATTGGAGGCCCCTGGCCCCCCCAGAGCGGACTTGCTCCAACCCTTGGTGGGGGGGCATGTGTCAACTGAGAAGTTTTCTGTATCCTCCCTACAGTAAAGGAGAAGATGCGTGCTTGGTCCTCTCTGAACGATCGTGGGCACTTCCCCCGTCACTCGGGAGAAGGTCTACTCAGCTGTCCTTCACATTAAGGGACTGTTTGGTTCCATGTTGTTTACTCTCTCCAACTGTCTTTCCCCTCCGTTGTTGATAGCACTTAGTGCTGTCTTCTTCTTGGCTGCCCTTGAAACCGGAAGTGCATCCATAGCGCTGGTAACGTGCCCTGAGATGCCCAGAGCTCCGCCTGGGGCCAGCGGTCCGAGCTGCTCTCATGCGGTGTGGCGCCCCAATGCACCCGACACGTGGGGTGTGCTTCGGGGGGTTCCTGTCTGTCCGAGGCACACTGGACTCCGGTGGCCCTGGCTCACATGCTGATGAGCAGCTCTGGGAGGAATCTGCCTGGGAGCTGGAAGCTTGCTTATGCACGCAGGCGGGAATGGGAAACGTTCCGTTTTCCTTAACTTGTGACTCCCAGTGTTAAGTGGAGAAAAAGATACAGAGACGGGATCATTTCTGGTCTTGACTCCCCCTTCACATCACCTTTTCTCATTTGCGCAGGTTGCTCCAACTCTGTGCTCCAGAGGTGGTAGCTTTGACGTGTGACCCTGCCCACGTCTGGGCTCCAGCTGCGCCAGCCCCCCAGTAAGGAGGGCCAGCTTGATAAGACGACGGAAACAGGTCAGTTAAACTTGATTGACTTCCCTGGAGTCACAGTAACTTCGAGTGTTGAGTCTTCCTTTCCCTTTCCCTCCCTTCCCCACATTCCCTCTGAGTTGCCCTTTCGTTTCCCCTGATCCTCCTGAGGCTTTGATGCAAAACCACAGTGAAATTGTAGCCCTGAATTGCTAGCCCTTCCTGATCCAGCGGGTCTGAAGTGTGGGATGAGAAATCCCAAAGAGGGTCAAGTGTTGGTCTCACAGGAAGCAGTGTTTCAGACACCCCTGTTCCCTGCTCCCCGCTCCCCGCCACCACCAAATTCAGACTGTTTCTGTTAAAAACTGGAACTCCAGGCAAGTCCGCTTGGCCATATCAATGAAGATGACAACTTCTTTTCTTATCCATGATTTGGGAACTTACCTGGGCTCCCAGTCCTCTCTGGTTCCAGTTGGGGCACACTGTATTAGAATGGGGCCAGTGATTTTTATTTTGTTTAGTGTCATCATTTTATTGTTGTTGTTATTTGCTGTCCCCCAGTAGTGGGGCTGATGTGTAGGATGGTATCAGGGAGCAAAGGAAAGAATGAAGATACCAAGACTATTAATATCCATAAAGAAAAACATGTTTTGTAAATGGACCTTAAGCTGTGCAACTTCTCTTTCATCCCTGAGGTCAAACCTCAAAGTTTTAGGTTTGTTAGTTTGGCTTATTGCCCCGGTATAGTCCAGCGTAGATAGAATTAACTAATACTGGCCAACGGGCCTCTGGTTAAATTAGTGCGCAGATAGATGTGCCTTAATGCTAAGGTGGATTTTTTTTTTTCCCATAATCTGGAACAATGAGCTACCTTTTTTTTTTTTAAGAGTTTTTTTAAATTTATTTATTTGACAGAGACACAGCGAGAGAAGGAACACAAGCAGGGGGAGTGGGAGAGGGAGAAGCAGACTTCCCACAGAGCAGGGTGCCCAATGTGGGGCTCGATCCCAGGACCCCGTGATCATGACCTGAGCCAAAGCTAAGCGTCTAGCTTAACGACTGAGCCCCCCAGGCGCCCCAACAATGAGCTGCCTTATTTTACACTAGGTCCTTTCCCTTCTTCCCTGTTCCATCCTCCCAAAGAGAGAAAGAACTCAATATAAGATGGAAGAGCAAACAGGAGTAAAAACCTTTAGCTCCTTGTGGCTGGAGGGTTGCTCCTAAAACAGCTTTTCAGGGATGTGTCTAATAACTGTGCTCTTCTTTTCAGTGTAGCTGGCAGGTTCTTTTTGCTAACTGCACTTTCTGATCAGAGATGAAAAGTCTCTATTAAAAAAATATATTGCTACTTACATGTAAATTAGGTAAAGGAAGTAAATGTCGATGATCTTGGTAGTGTCATGCTTTACACTTCCATCCCCAAGAAGGAAGTAAATGTAGCAAATGTTTTCCTGTCCAGACAAAATGGGAAACAAGTTTGCATGGCTTTTCTTCTTTTCCAACTGGGATAAGCCTTTGCAACGTTCAGCCCTTATGTTGTTTAGTACCATGACTATGGTTAGGTATTGTATATTGAAGACACTTGGGTGTTTGCAAGAATCTCTGATGTTATAATGACGGTAATGAAAATTCTTACTAGTAATCTGGCTCTGTTATATGAATATATTTTTTGATTTTGTATTTATAATTTTAATTTTCATTTTGACTCTGTCTTCGCTGTCCATTTTCTTTCCCAACTCAATGATAGAATTAGAGTATAATTTTCACAACTTACGATTTTACATTTAGTCCTAGAGGTGTTTAACCTATTCCCAGATTTCAGTAAACTACCACATTTTTCTTTCCTAAGTGTAGTATTAGGACAAAAGCAAGATTATCTTCCAAACTCTTCCTGTAAACCGCTAGAAAGGTTAACTTTCTTTTTACTGACATAATTACAATAAAGAATTATGGTCGGCTATTTTATAATTTGCTGTACATAAAACTATGGAGGAAATACATTTGAAAGAACTAGGTGGTTTTAGGATTGAAGGTATCCATTTATTTGAGTCAAACAGATAATTATATGCTGATTGATTACAACAGTTCTAGGGAACTGATGATACTTTTAGAAATGCAGCAAGAAAGAAATCATGTGTGCGTGTGTGTATGCACGCTTACATGTATGGGCTTGTTTTTCCTAGACAGGAATCTCCCAGATTTTCAAAGACCGTTAAAAACAGGAAGTTTGAAGCACATTTTTTAATGGCCTCCTTGCATGGCGAAACGTCACAGGGCAGCAGTTTGGTTTTTTCTTTCATTTTGGATGTAGCTCTTCTCCCTTTGTGGGAAAGATGTGTGGGGTACGGCTCAGTCAAGTTATCTTCATTTGCATGTTTCTGCAGCTAGTCCTTTTACTTACCATTTGGAAACCCGTTACCACCCTATCTTCAAAATGTCTGTCCACAAGGAAGGCACATTTTGTCTCTTGGCTAGAAAAGTACTGTTCCTGAGACTCTCTTTGGCTCTTTTGGTAAGATTTTAGCTCGAGACTTCTCAGCTGATGGCAACATCACTTAATAAAGTTATATCCCCAGGTTCTTCCTGCTGTGCTGCTGGACACATTTGTAGCTGCTCTGGGTGTTACCATCTGTCATATCCTAGGTCACATCCCCTGAAGTTGGAGGAGGAAACCACAAGAAATCATGTTCTTTCTGGTGGTGTTTCTAAGCCTTCACTTGGCTGCTGAGATAAGGAGCCTGATCTTTGACTACAAGTCCAGTTGAGGCACGCTGTGGGATAACAGGATATGTGGCTTACAGGCAGGGCTCTGGCTCTGGAATATCTTCCCAGATCAAATGAGGGAAGTAGTTTAACCTGCAGACTTATTTCTGGCCATACCTATAGCCGTGGTCAGGTATGGAACAAGAAAAGGCTGCATGTCCATGAGCCATGGTGTTCCATTTGGTCATTCTGTTCACGTCACCAAGTTTCTTTTTAGGTCTGACCTAATACCTTCTAGACTATGAGACTTCTGTGAGTTCCTTTCCTGCCTTATCTTCGGTCAATTTTAGGTAGAGGCAGGAAGGGGGGGTGGGTCAAGAGGGAGTCTGATTGCTTGTGGGGGCTGGGGTGTGGGGTATGAAGGAAAATTCAGTGTGGGTGAACCCCAGAAAGTAAAATACCACAAAATCGTTTTGGCTGTTGGGAGTGAGGGTGACAGCCTGTAGGGAACATCAGTTAAAGTTTGAAAAAACAACCACAGAATGTGGTTTTGGAAGGATGACTTAAAATCGCCTCCCTTTTGTGTATTCTCCTGAATAGAGTGGCCTGAGATTATGACAAATACATGGTTTCAGTTTTTTCTTCCCGAAGTAAAAAGACATTCACTGAATCTTTTTGCCTTTGCTTCCCTTCCAGTGTCAACAAGTGATACGAGAGAAGAAAAAAAAAAGAAGCGAACGCAGACTCCTTTCCTACTCCACGTGGATGATAGCTATAGCAGGGGAAAGTCTCATAGTGTATCAGTTGGGGCAGAAAATGGAGGTAATCGGCAGTCGGGGCTGGGTTCTTCTGTCCACTTTCTGGGGTATAGGTGCATTACCTACTTGTATATTTTAAGCAACAGTCTTTTTTATGTTGATTTGAAATTTGGTTATAAATCTGATAGGATTGGCTTCTCAGTTGTCTTCTACAGTTCGGACTCCCCTGTAAAATCACCATATTGTAAGCAGTGGAGTTAAGTGAGACCTGATGATCCTCCTCATTAGTTAAGTCTGGAACATTCATGTAGTAGTAAATGAGTTAGGGTTATGAGGAGGGAGCTGGCCAAATGTCAGCTCCCCGGGCTTTCCTAATTGTTAGGTTAGCCTTTCCCGCTCTGCCTAATGAGAGAATAGGAAAAGCCAAGAGACCCGTGTCTGCTGGTTTCGGGGGTTGTGTCAGTGCATCCGCTCAGAAAGGAAGCGAGGTTATCAGTCTCTGGCATGACAACACCTCATTCACATGAAAGCTTAAGTCATTTTGGGCACGAGTGTCAGCTTGAACCGAAGAAGGAGGGTTTTAGGTGTTTTGACCTGACTCACGGTTATGGTAGCCATGGCCATGCCCCCTGGCTCTGACAGACGCTAAACCTCACAGTGACCAACCGCAGCGATTTCCGATTTTCAGTTCTATGACAGAGGCTTCTTAGAAGCTTAAACCTTTGACCCAATGACGTCAAGTTCGCCCATTGGCTTGGAAGGTTCAGACTTGTCTTCCGTCAACACCATGATGTCAGCGGTAATGAGTGTAGGGAAGGTCGCCGAGAATGGCGGGAGCCCCCAGAGCACCAAGTCCCCCACGAAGCCTCCAGGACCAAATCGGATTGGCAGAAGGAACCAGGTAAGCTTTTGTGTACTTAGCTGGTGACATCTGGTGGCTTCAGTCTCTGAGAACAGCGGGAGAAGGATGTTCGCTTGAGCCCCAGCTTCCTAAGCGAAAACCTAGGACGTGTTCAGAGCTAAACACATACCGAGAGGCTTTGAGAGTGAACTTTTCAGGGCTTATGTCAGTTTCCTTTCATGGAGAAAATTTTCTCCGCTGTGGTGTCAATATTGGTGGAAGCATCCTTATTCTCTGCCCTGTAATTTGATTCGATTGCAAGCTTTCTTCGTGTGATGGCCAAGACAAAGAACTTGACTTACTCCTCTACTGTGATGTAGTTCGTTTCTTTACACAGCTGGTTAATTGGGTTTTCAAAGCCGTCTCCTCGATTTTTTTTTTTTTAACTGTCTTCAGATTAGGTAGCAAATAAGTACTAGTTTTCCTGGATCTCCCATTCCACTTTCCATCCTTGACAAAGCACAGAATTTGGTTCCAGAAAATTCCCCTTGAGGTGTGATTTAGTCCTCTTGAATTTTTAGTGGGCATCGGATCAGGAGGAGTGGGAAAGAGGAAGTGGGTGGGCCAGGATTGGAAGGACTAATTAATGTCTTAACAAAAGTCCGTGTTTCTTGCATTGGGAAGTAAGATGGATCTTTTGATTAACGTACCCTTGGGGCATGTGAAAAGTTGTCGCTCTTCTGTTAGCAACACATTCAGCGAAACTCAAGGAGTAAGGCAGAAGGTGAGTAGTTCTCATTTCTTCTCTGAATCTATGTAATCCCAACTGATGACTCCACATTGAATTTTTGGTTGAACTTACTTAATGGGTTTATACCAAATCCTCGGGGGAAGAGGCAGTTTTCCGAGTTAGTCTCCATTACCAGGGATGGACCAGAAAGTAAACCTGTTGGGCTTTTGTGAATTCATTTTCTATTTTGTTAATAATTCTCCAGTGACCGTCCTTAGACAGAATTGTCTGAGCACCATCTATGATGGTTTTCTATAAATTCTTAGAACATTAATCAAGGCTTTTGACACAACCTGTCCTCCTGGAAGTCATACCAGCCTAAAATTCCCCTGGCAGCGTAGGAGAAGGGTCCATTCGCTCACGTCTTCCTCATGGCTGAAGACTTGGCAGGGTTCAGTGATGATGTAGGGTCGGAGCATTGATACCTTTTTCTCTCTTTTTTCCCTTGTCTCTGCCTGCCTCTCTTCCTATGGGTACCTGAGAAAATACTCAGCCTGTATGACTGTGGCCTGAGTCAAGAAGGAGCGCTAGCTCTGGGAAGAAAAGGTTTATTTCCACTCTCATGTGACTGTCCGTCCATCCATCTATCTGTCCATCTTTCCATCCACCCACCCATTTCACAATATATACTTCTGGCCAGGTACTGCTCCAGGTGCCAGGCATTTGGGGATGAACAAGATATGTAAGGTCACTGTCTCCTCATCCTTCCTGGGTTTGACCAAGAGAAAGTGGCGTGGGTAGTGACGAGCTCAGAGTTTCCCCGGCATAGGTTGGGTTGACCCAGGTCCAGGCTCTGATCCCTTCCCGGTGGTTCAGAGACCGTGGGGAGAACCATAGAGCATGACCAACAGCACCTCCTTCCCTGCATGGTAAATGGAGGGGACTCTGTGGGCAAATGGTGCAAGTGTACCTGAGCCTTTCTCATCTACTTCCCATGTCCTCCCGGGTTCCTTAGGGCACTGGCTTAGTGTTTGACAGGGAGGTTTGGGCCACAGGGACTGTAGGAAGACAGTGCATTAAAAACACCAGAGCACAGTTGGGGAGAGGGAATGCATCATCCTTACCTGTGAGCAGACGGGGAAGGCTGAGAGCGGGAGCCTGGAGAGCAAAGTCCCATCAGCGCTAGCACTGAGTTCCAGGACAGATTAGCCACAGCAGGACGCCGACAAGGGTGCCAGATTGTTTCATTATGGAATGGTTAGTTATCACATTAGCTGCTAATTTTATCTGTCAGCTCAGGAAGTCTGCTCCTTCCACCGGCTCAGCTGCAAGAACTGGATTCACAGTTCTCCGGCAGGGCTGTTCTCTTTTCTCTTGGGCTGGTTTGCAAAAATTAAATCTGAGTCCAGAGATTTATTTCTCCCAGACTGTTGTGGATTCTGTAGATCTGCTTTAGGGTCTGCTGCGTGCCACTGCCAAGCCTCAGAGAAGGTTTGGGTTCCGGTTCGTGATAAACCCTGGACTCAGTGCCAGAGAGTCCAGGGAGCTACTCAGTATGTCTAGTATCTACCTCGAAGTGAACGCAAAATGGCTGTTTGTTGCTTTTTTGTTTTTTTAGGATTTTATTTGTTTATTTGAGATAGCACGACAGGGGAGTGGGGAGCGGCAGGGAGAGGGAGAAGCAGAAGACTCCCCACTGAGCAGGGAGCCCGATGCAGGGCTTGATCCCAGGACTCTGGGATCATGACCTGAGCCGAAGGCAGATGCTTAACCAACTGAGCCACCCAGGCATCCCCACAAGATGGTTTTTTAAAATATCTGCTGCCTCAGGAGGCTGGCCACACCGATGCCTGGCTTTTTAACATTTATTGACATCTTACCAGTGAATTTTTCTTTAAAAAAATCTTTTTTAATATATATTATTACTAATCTAATAATTGAACAAAAATACCCCAGAGACTGCGTTTTGGCCCAGCTACAAGACCTCCTTCGTTATTATAGTGAGTGCTCTTATTTTTGTTGTGAATACTTCTGTTTCTGGTGTTTCTGTTTGGTGCTTCTTGGCCAGCTCCATTCTGATGGGAGTCGGATGGACCGAGGACGAGTGACTTCACGCACCTCATGCCCTTGGGAGGACGGAAGGGCATGGGTGACTGGATGAGACTGGTGTGGGGGCTTTCCATCGGTCTCTGGGTTAATCAACTTCCTTAGACCTCCTATCTGTCATTTTTTTTTTTAATTTGAGAACGAAAAAACTGGTAGCATACCTCATCCTCGGCCCCAGTGCCACCCGTGAGAAAAGCATTTGTAGCGCTTAAAATGAGGCCTGTTAGACTTGGCCAAGGAGATGCCATCCTAGACATCCTCATGCATCCGCTCCACCCCGTCTGCCGTATGGTGCCATTTGTTTTTATAGTCTTCAGGATGACTTGTATTTTCATCATGTCTCACGAGCCAGCCACAAGGGTGTTTCCTGTCTATGCCTTGGGGTTCATCCTTTTTTTTTTGTTCAGCCTTCCAGAGCATAGTGGCCTTATGGCATAGCTGGCCTGGGTTGGACTCCTGGGTCTGCTACTTCACGGTTCTCTCCTTTGGGACATGTTGCTTGCCTCTCTGTACCTGTTTCCTCATCCAGAAAATGGGATCTGTAATAGTGGTTGTGAAAAACCTGACATTTCCACGGGTCGAGTTGAGCACATAGTTAAGTGTTCAAGGATGGGTTTTATTGGCAAATAACAAAAACTCATTCAAATGAGTATAAGTAAAAAGAGGTCTGTTGAAGGAGGCCTAAGGGTCCAGCCTTAGAGATGGTGCCGTCCCCTCTCTCTGGCTCCCTGGTCTCGCACTTGCGTGAGGACTGATGTCCTCCCCAGCTGCATTCTCATGGCTTGGGCTTGCCACAGTGCTCAGCCCAGGCCTAGGGCTACAGGAACTTTCTTTCTTTCTTTTTTAAAGATTTTTTTTTTTATTTATTCATTTGAGAGAGAGAGAGAGAGAGCGCGCCACAAGCAGGGGGAGGGGCAGAGGGAGAAGCAGGCTCCCCACTGAGCGGATAGCCTGACTCTGGGCTCCATCCCAGGACCCTAAGATCATCACCTGAGCCAAAGGTAGACGCTTAACCGACTGAACCTCCCAGGCGCCCCTACACGAACTTCCCAGTTCAGGTGTTCATGATCACCTAAGGGGGTAGCTTAGTCACCCCCAAACCTGGGTACATATGAGCAACTCCTGGGGAGCTTATGAAACAAGTTGATTTCTGGGGTACAACCCCCCACCCCCAATTTGATTCAGCAGGTCATGAATCTGGTTTAGAATTCTAGTTCAGAAAAGCTGCCCGGGTGATTCTGCTGATCAGTGGGAAACCCCCTGATCTCAGTCTCTAAGCATCTCAATTTCAGATTCCTGGGACAGGTGTCCAAGCCTTGATCCTGTTGGTTTTGGGGATGAGGACACACAGACTGCGGTGCCTAGGGACCGTATGGGTGAGGAGGGCGACTCTTCATGAGTTATCTGGAAAGAGGAGCCATAGCATATGGCTAGTGATGAAGGAGCGCATCCCTTTCCTTACAAAGGTAAAAATCTGTTGCTTGAAGGAAGCCTGTCCCATGTGTTTTGAGGGAACATAAAATGAGCCACCTCACTAAGTCATGAGCTGGTTCTTTTGTCACCCCCTGTGGAAGTCTTTATTTTGGGTTGTCATTCCCTGTCACGGTTTGGAAAAGGCCAGCATTCTTATTCTTACTACTTGTGAGTGGTGTCAGGCCGGTGCAGGCAGCAAGTAAGAGGGTCCCATTGATGCCTCTTGGCCGCACAGCTGGGCACTGAAGCCTTGCCCTGTTGGGTGGATGGGGTTTTGTTAGGAAAACTGTGCTTGGGGCACTCAAGACCAGGTAGAAAATTGTGACTGGAGCCGCCTAGATAGGGCTTGGGGAGAAATGTATTCCATTTCTAGCTCTGCTGTGATTTGAGCCTTGATTTTTTTTTTCTTTTGTCCTCACTGATGATTAATGCAATAGTGTTTGATAAAAACACTAATATTTATTGAGTACTTACCCTGTACCAGGCACTATTCCAGTGCTTTGTGTGGGTTAATTGATTGAATCCTCATCACAGGGCAATGTGGTAGATGCTGTTATTTTTCCCATTTGACACCTGAGGAAACAGAGCAGACAGGACCGTGACTTACCCAAGCTCGTACCCAGACAGGCTCTGGAGCCCATGTTCTCAGCTGACTTATTGCTCTGGCTCTTGAGACACAGGTGCTTACATCAGAAACAAGAGACACTGGCTTAACTCTGCGTTGAACTTGATTTTCCCTTGTATTATGTCTTTGCAGGAAACGAAAGAGGAGAAGTCTTCCTATAACTGTCCCCTGTGTGAAAAGATTTGCACTACACAGCACCAGCTAACCATGCACATCCGTCAGGTTTGCTGCCGATTTTCTCTTTCTGTTTGAAATCATTCTTCGTTAAGACAGGGTAGTTTGATCTCAGCAGATGAATTGTGTCTGTTACTCCGTTTAGATTTACTGTTTGAACCATCTTGAGGGGCAGTTATGAAGTAAGTCTTGTGTGTCCACGTTACTCTGACCAGAATCCCAGGTCAACACAGAATACCTTTTCAGACTTCAGCCAACCTCTCGCGAACTGACCACATACAACAGAAGACCTTTTGTCATATGTGACTTGTCAGTTTGAACCAAGTTTCTTCACAGTACAGTGAGATCGTAGATGGAGCCCCCTATCCCTTATATGGCTATAAACTTACATTATAGGGAATTTGGGATTTCTTTGGGCTTCTATATTAGGACATTTATTCTCCTCTCTTGCCTGCTGCGTCGTCACAAAGTATAGTTGAATCTAGAACAATGAAGGATTGAATGTATGTATATATATATTTGGAGTGGGAATGGGTAATTTTTTAAATTTTTTTCTTTTCATCATTTCCTTAATCCCCATCCTGTATTCTCCCCATTTCCCACCTACCTCCCCCTGATAACCTGCAGTTTGTTCTCTTAGAGTTAACTCTAGAGTTAAGAGTCTATTTCTTGGTTTGTCTCTCTCTCTCTTTCTCTCTCTCTTGTTCCCTTTGCTCATTTGTTTTGTTTCTTAAATTCTGCACATGAGTGAGAAGGATTGACAATATTAAAATCACAACATAGTACTGAGGAATACCATCATTTAGTAACTTGGGTTTGGATAGAAATGTTCCTTCTTTTAACATCTTCCAGAGGCCAGAACTCCACACTGTGCAGGTTTCAGTTCTCTTTCTCTGACAGCAGGACTGAGTCAGCGAACTAGAAGAATGGACGTGGCCTTAATGTGAAGACCATATTTCACGGTAGCTTCGTAGTCGAGGGTCCTTCTGCTCCTGTGAATATATGTGCTCAGTTAATCTCTGTGTTTCTCCAAGAAAGACCTGCAAAGGCTCCACCTCTCTCTGAGCCTTGCACACGTGTTTTTCAAAACTGGAACACGAAAGAGGAAGAAGATCATACAAAATAGTTGTTTGCCCGTGTTCCTGACAGATTTTTGACATTTGGGAAGATACTTAAAATGACAGAAGAAAATATCAGAGAAGCTATACTGTTTTCTTGTTTTAGTTTTGTTTGGGGTTTTGTTTGTTTGTAAAAAGCTCTGACTTTGCATTTTATAATAGCCAAGTTTTGACCCATCCTCCTAAGTGACCCCTGTGATGATCGCTTTCCCCAGCATAACACGGACACTGGAGGGGCAGACCATTCGTGCAGCATCTGTGGGAAGTCGCTGAGTTCGGCCAGCTCCCTGGACCGCCACATGCTGGTGCACTCTGGCGAGAGGCCGTACAAATGTACCGTGTGCGGCCAGTCATTCACCACCAATGGGAACATGCACAGGTGGGTGAGGGCTGCCATCTGGAGCTTGACAGAAAGCACAGTGACCTCGAGGCCATCAGGGGACTTGCCTAAAGGCCTGAGAGCTCTTGGCATCTGTGCGCTCTTTGGAGGAGTCAGAGATGGTTTTGGTGGCTCCTGCATGCTCTCTGTGGTGTATTGGACATGTCTAGCCATGGGAAACAGAAGTACCTGGGCGAGGTCTTTGGCCTTTGGGGATCTTCAGGGCGAAACACAGAGTCCTTCCCTCTCTGCCAGGTGGAGTTTCTTTGTTTGGGTGCCAGAGGTGGGCAGCTTATCAGATACAGAGGAAGCCTCAAGGAGTAGCATAGTAACCCTTGCCTCTGAAAAACTGTTTGCATATGCCTACCAGATTCCCTGCAGCCCTTCTCCTTGCAAAAAGTTTCTGGGGCCTTTGAATAAATAGTTAGGTGGCCTGGTCTCGGAACTGCAGGATAAGATAGGATAAAATGAAGAAAAAGAAGATCTGATAAATGCCAGGAATTTACTTCCTGAGGGAAAAAGCAGCTCACTCCAAAGTGCAAGAGAGAGCTCAGTGGTGGGCATATTAAAGTTTCGTGGGACAAACAAACAGAAAATATACTTTATAGAAAAATTACATAGGTTTTGCGGGGTTAGAACAAAAAGACTTTTTTTTTTAATGCTCATTTTATTTTTTCCATAAACATTTCAAGAACGTTGGGACTCTACGGAGGATTTTTAAAGGGACTCAAAAATTTTCACCTTGGAAAGTCAGACTATTTTTCCTTTTTTTTTTTTTTTTAAAGATTTTATTTATTCATTTGAGACACAGAGATAGAGAAAGCATGAGCAGGGGGAGAGGGAGAAGCAGGCTCCCTGCTGAGCCAGGAGCCCGATGTAGGGTTCGATCCCAGGACCCTGGGACCATGACCTGAGCCGAAGGCAGATGCTTAACCATCTGAGCCCCCCAGGCGCCCCTATATTTTCTATATTCCCTTCCAGGTGTTATGCTGCTTTCTTTTTGACTAACCTATTTTTTTTTTTTTTTACATATTCCTTTCAAAAGAAAACTTTATATAGTTACTTTACTATCTAGCAATAGTAAAATGGGGTGGGCCAGTTTATTCCACCTAAAACTGTTTTGTGAACCGCTGAGGGTATAGCTGGGACACACTGGAATAGTGGCAAATCTCAGGCTCTTGGAATTAGGAACCTCATGTCAAATCTCAACTCTGCCACTTGTAAGTTTTCCGTTCTTGAGCAAGTTACTTAACCTTTGTGCCTCGTTTTCTTCCTCCCTGGAACGAGATTTTTGAGTAGTATCCACTTCATTGGAGAGGGATGAGGGTTAGAGGATAATGAGTTTTGCACACAGTCGAGGCCCACGGTAAGCACTCGGTAAATGTTATCTATCGTTAATGTTTGCGTTTCTAAGTAATGCCGCAATCATCTAAAGCCTGTGGATTTCTCAGTCTGAACTCCTGGAAGTAAGGTACAGGGTGACTTTACGAAAGGTATCAGTATGTTCGAGATTTTTTTTACAAAGTAGTTTACTTTTTTTTCTTTGCGTATACATTTCAGTCCTCTTTGCCCCTCACCTCTTCCTCAGAGTGTTTTGGGGCACAAAGAAGTAAGTAAATAAATGCCATCACCATGGTTTAATATCCTATCTTACACTCTAGCTTTTTGCTTTTTTAACCAGCATGATCGGCCCGGTAGTACCTTCATTTTACTTTCTGTTTGCCATTTTGTTTTGTTTTGTTTTGCCTGGTCCTTCTCTCAGCGCCCCCTCCCTGCCCTTCCAAAAAGTCCTTCATCCCTTACATATTTGCCCTCTCAGAATCTGGTCCTGGAGGCATGGCCTATTCCCTTCTTGGGTGGTTTTGCTGCTTTCTCTTCCTGAGACTTGTGCTCCGTGGAACTCCCCGTGGGCGAGCTCCAACTCGGAGAGGGCAGTGGGGCACATTAGTGAGATGTACCCTCCTTGGGGCTGCTCTGGCCCTGAGCACTCCCTGCTTATGATCCTCCATGAGACATCTTTGGTTTTGGGCCCAGTCACTCCTGATTGGGAACATGTCCATTTTGGGAGAGCGTCTGTGATTGACTAGGACACGTGTCCAGCACATCCGTAAAGGACATAGTTGCTCCTTCTACAGTGAGGTGGCAGACAGTGCATCTTACAGACAACCATAGCTAAAGCCACAGTGTACTCTGCATCAGGCACTGGACTCAACACTTTGGGGGTTTTTTTGTTTTGGGGGTTTTTTTTTTTGCACCTTTATGAGACATAGGTCATATGCCATAGATTTCACCCATCTGAAGTGTCCAGGTCAGTGGGTTTTAGTATATGCATATAGTTCTGCAGCTGTCATGACCTTCATTCAGTGTTAAGTGATTTTCATCACCCCAGAAAGAAACCCCACACCCATCAAGCAGTCCTTTCTCATTACTTCCCAATTCCAGCCCTAGGGAAACACTAATCTACTTCCTGTCCTTGGATTTGCCTGTCCTCCACCATGGTCTTATTCTGTGACCAGTTTCTTTACTTACCATTATGTTTTCAAGATGCATCTGTGTTGTAGCATGTATCAGCACCCCATTCTTTTTTACTGTCACATAATAGTCCATTGTATGGATCTACCATATTTTACGTATCTCTTTCATCAGTTGGTGGACATGTGAGTCCTTTCCACTCTTTGGCTATTATGCATAACGTTCCTGTGAACGTTCTGGTCCATCTTTTTGTGTAGACACATGTTTTCATTTCTCTTGGGTGGATACTTCAGAGTGGAATGGCTGGGTCATGTGGTAACTCCGTGTTTAACATTCTGAGGACCTGCCAGACTGTTCTCCAAAGCGGCTGCATCATCTTACAGCCCCACCAGCAGTGTAGGAGGGTTCGAGTGTTTCCACATCTTGCCAACACCTGCTCCTGCCTGTCTTTTTCATGACAGCCATCCTATTAGGTGTGAAGTGGAATCCCATGAGTTTTATAATTGTAGTTCTTACATTTTAGTTTATGATCCGTTTTGAGTTAACATTTGGGTCTCGCGTAAGGAAGGGGTCCAGCTTCAGTCTTTGGCACTTTGTTGAAAAGACTTTTCTTTCCCCCATTGAATTGTCCAGCCATTCTTCTCAAAATTCAATTGACCGTAAATGCAGGGATTAATTTCTCTACTCATTCTCTTCCATTGATCTGTATGTTCATCCTCCAGCCTCGTTGTTATATTGACTTACTACAGCTTTTTGGCTAAGTTTTGAACTGGGAGGTGTGAATCCTCCAACGGAGGTCCTTTTCTAGATTGTTTTGGCTACTCTGGGTTGTTTGCATTTCCATATGAATTTTAGGATCAGCTTGTCAATTTCTGCAAGAAAGGCAGCTGGTATAATTATAGGGATTATAAAGTACGTAAATCAATTTGGGGCTCTTGCCACCTTACCAGTATAAAATCTTTGAACGTGAGATATTGTCCATTTATGTCCGTTAAATCTTAATGGATTACTTTCAAGCGTGTTTTAAATCATTTTCATTTTCAAAGTATAAGTTATTTATTTAGAGGAGAGTGGCAGAAGGCTTTTTAAAGATTGATTTATTTACTTGAGAGAGAGAGTAGAACCGGCGGAGAGGCAGGAGAAGGAGAGAGAATCTCAAGCAGACTCCACGCTGAGCACGGAGCCCGACGTGGGGCTCCATCCCACGACCCCGGGATCATGACCTGAGCTGAAATAGAGTTGGGTGCTCAACCAACTGAGCCACCCAGGTGCCCCAAGTTTTATATTTATTTTGATAATTTATTCCCTGATGTCTTATTCTTTTGGGTGGCATTGGAAGTGGAACTATTTTTTTGATTGTTTGTTGCTGGTATATAGAAATACAACTCCTATTTTGTGCTGACCTTGTTTCCTGCAGCCTTGCTGACCTGTTTATTCATTCTAACAGTTATTTCGTGGATTCCTTAGGATTTTCTACGTACACGATCATGTCGTCTGCAAATAGAGACAGTTGTGCTTCTTCCTTTGAAACTAATCTGAATGTCTTTTTTAAATTTTTTTTTCTGCCTGCGAGCCCTGGCCAGCCCTTCCAGCACAGTGTTAAATAGAAGCGAAGAGAACAGACACTCTGGTCTTACTTCTGATATTAGAAGAAAGCATTCCGTCTTTCCTCATTAAGTATGATGGTAGTTATGGCTTTTTCCTAAATATCCTTTATCAGTTTGAGGAAGTTCTTTTTAGTCCCAGTCTGCCGAGTGTTTTCATCGAGAAAGGGGGTCAGGTTGTGTCGAATGCTTTTTTTGGCACTTCCCGAGATGGTCCGGTTGTTTGGCCCTGTCCTCCGTTCTGTTTTGGACGTTAAACCAACCTCATTCCTGGGATGAATCCCACTTGGTCACATTGTACAATCACCTTCATATGTTGATAGATATGGTTTGCTAGTATTTCATTAAAGAGTTTGCCTATCTTCCTAAGAGATACTGGTCCGTAGTTTTCTTCTGAGTCCTTGTCTGGTTTTCACGCCAGAGTAATTCTGCTAGCCTCATAGAGTGAGTTGGGAAGTGGTCCGTCCACCTCTGTGTTTTGGAGGAGTTGGTTGGTGTTAATTCTTTATGTATTTGGTAGAATTCACCAACGAAACCACCCGGGCTTTTCTTTCTGAGATGTTTTTAAGTACTAATTCAGTCTCTTGTGATAGGTCTCTTCATATTTCTGTTTCTTATTGAGTTCATTTCAGTCATTTGTGTCTGTTCTAGGAATTTGGCCATTTTATATAAATTATCTAATTGGTTGGCTTACAGGTTGTTCATAGTTTCCCCTTCTAGTCCTTTCTGTCTCAAGGTGAGTAGTAATGTCCCCTCTTTCATTCCTGATGTTAATCGTTTGAGTCTTCTTTATTTTTTTCCTCAGGCAGTCTAGCTAAACACTTGTCAATTTTATTGATATTTTCAAAGAAAAGTTTTTGGTTTTGTAGGTTTTCCTCTGTTGGCTTTTCTGCTATTTCATTAATTTCCCACTCTGTACATTATTATTTCCCTCCTTCTACTTGCTTTAGGGTTAGTTTGCTGTTCTGTTTCCAGTGTTTTAAGGCAGAAGATGAGGATATTGATTTGAGAACTTCTTTTGTACCACAGACGTTTACAGCTATAAATCTCTTTTTAGGCATTTGCTTAAGTCCCATAAATTTTTGTACGTTGTGTTTTCTTGTTCATTCATCTCAAAGTATTTTCTTATTTCCCGTGTGACTTCTTTGGCCTGCTGGTTATTTTGGACTATATTGCTGTTTCCGCATATTTGTGAATTCCCAAATTTCTTGCTGCTATTGATTTCCAATATCATTCCATTGTAGTTGGAGAACATACCTTGTATGATTTCAGTCCTTTGAAATTTATGGAGACTCGTTTTATGGGCTAGCATATGGTCTGTCCTGGAGGACGTCCCGTGTGTGTTCTGCTGCTGTTGGTTGGCATGTTCTCTAGAGGCGCTTTTAGGTTGAGCTAGTTTATATGTCGTTCACATTACCTATTTCCTTATTGACCTCCATCTTATTTTTATGTGCTCTGCCTCTAAGGTTTGTGGAATCATTATCCCATTTTGCAGATGAGGAAACTTGCTTAGGATCAAAGCAACAGAGAAGGCCAAGATTTGAACGTTGGCTCTCGGGCTTAGAGACCATGCTTTTAACTACTGTCTGCAAAATGATTGATATAGCGCTCATGCCACTTTGTATATTAGAAAAAAGCGCTCTTTCACACCCCCTCCCCCAAAAAACAATTCCCATGTTGCTGTAGAGCATTACAGTGGACCCTTGAACAATGCAGGGGTTAAGGGCACCGACTACTGGGTGGTTGAAAATCACAGAAAGCTTTTGACTCCCCTAAAATTTAACTAATAGCCTACTGTTGACTGGAAACCTTACTGAGCACATAAACATATATGTTGATTAACATATATCTTACATGTTGTATGTATTACATGCTGTATTTTTAGAATAAAGTAAGCTATAGAAAAAACTGTCATTAAGGAAGTCATAAGGAAAATATATTTACAGTACTTTCCTGTATCAAAAAAAGTTTTATGTACAAGTGGACCTGCGTAGTTCACACCCATGGTATTCAAGGGTCAACTGTATTTTCCACGTTGAACTATTGCAGCCAACTCACTAGCGTAATACACTATATTTGGTGATCATGGGATAACTTTTTATTAGATTTACGATGGTGTGTTGCTCAGGTATACATGGATAGATTTAGAAATGATCTTCAATTTTTTATACCACAGCCCTTGATATTATCCTAAGGTACATTTCTTATTTGTGAACAGTGTATATTGGAGTTGTTTGTAAATTGTTATTGTAAATATATATTTTTTTAAAGCACGCCTGAGGGATGTTTGTGCTAATTTTGGGTTTTGTACTGATTTTATTTATTGTGAGTCACGTTGATTTAGAGAAAAAGGACTGATTGTTGAGGGCCCAAGTTCTAGTCCTGATTCTGATCTCTTAGTCTGTCGTGTCACAAAACGGCATAGTGAAACCTCCCTGAGGACTTGTACCCCAATGCAGTAATTTTTGTGAAAGCACTCCGAAGGATAACAGTATACCTTGGAAATGTCCTAGGTAGGGGGTGTTTCTGAGTTTGTATTGTTAGCCCTGAAAGCACCCTTGTGATAATCGGTGAGCCGTGTTCTACTCCTAGCTGTGTGACCCTAAAGAAGTTGTTTGACCTCTCTGTGTCTTGGTTACTTCCATCTGTAGAAAGAAGTGGTACCTGACCAGTGTTGTGGCAGCATTGCGGGGATTCATGAATTAAAACATGCGAAGCACTTAGGAGAACATTTCTTAAATCAGCGGTCACCAGGATTACTATGGAATATGCCACTGAGGGACAGTATACCAAGTAAACATTCCTGTAATACCAGAAAATAAATCAAGAGGTTGCTTTTACTTTTGTTTTCTTTTTACTATACTAAATCTGGTAATCTGAATAACCATTAGGAGTTTTGCTTTTATCACACTACACTGACTTTGCCTTTTCTGCAGAAAATTGCAAATAATGACTTAAAAGAGCAATTTTTGTTAAGCATTTACAATCATTACCACCTCCATTTCTTGGTGAAACTATACTTTTGAAAAAAAATTATAAAAATGTGAAAGCACATACAAAAATGTGCTGGAGAGAGTGGAGTGAGATTTTTTTTTTTTTTAAGATTTTATTTATTTATTTGACAGAGAGAGAAAGCACAAGTAGGCAGAGAGGCAGGCAGAGGGAGAAAGAGAAGCAGGCTCCCTGCTGAGCAAGGAGCCCGACGTGGGGCTCAATCCCAGGACCCTGAGCCGAAGGCAGACGCTTAACCGACTGAGCCACAGGCGCCCCTGGAGTTAGATTTATTTGTCCCGGTGGATCTGTTCCAGAACCTGAGACTCGAATGGTGAGCTGTGATCTCTCCTAAGCACATACCTGTGTTTCATTAATCAGGGGCCAGAGCCCTGGGACGTGTATGTGCAGGAATTTTTTAAAAAGAACTGTGAAAACCCAAGTTCTAATGAGCTGCATCCTCACTGGGTTTTTAGAGCATGGAAGGAAGTCGGTTGACTGTGAGTTTGCCGCTCAAGACGGAAGTTCTTCTTCTCTTTCTCCTCCTTTCTCATTTTCCTTCCACTGCTGCTGCTTCCCCAGGTCTGTGGCACTGGCTGGGATCAAGGAGAGCCAGGAGCTCACTGGTTGGGTGATCAGAGACCCTGTGCATCCTGGGCATGCACACCACCCCCGTGTCCCATTCTGTCTTGTTGACAACGTGTTCCAGGCCCTCCCTTTGTGTGCCCATGTCAGGTTCTGACCTTCCCTTTCTCCCCTGCTAGTACATGATTCCCTGTGGTGTGGCTTTCTAGAGCCATTTCCCCAAGGGTTGATTCCACAAGGCTGGTCCGGCACACAGTGTCACTTAGGAACACATAGGTCACCTTCCTTGGGCCTCCTGCTCAGCGCTGCTGCTCTGAAGGACATCTGCACGTGCAGAGGTGATGTCTGTCTCTGGGTGTGCACATTCTTCCAGATAAGCCTTGCCTTCCTGGTATTTACTGTCGAGCAGCATGTTGTAGGGGGCGGATCTGGGCTTCGCCCCACACTCCTGTTGCTGCATACATCTTGCAACCCAGACCCCAGGAACTAGATCTTTTTCATTTTCAGGTGGTTCTTAACTGACAATGAGGTACTCTGTCATCACCCACTTTATGAAGCAACTCTGTCTCTTTCCTTGGGCCCGTTAGTCATCTCATGAGGATGCAGTAGTTATCTCTGTTTATAAGGCAACTCAAATCTTTTCTGTAGAGTTTCCTTTATCTTAGTCGTAGGAGAGGACCCTCAGCACCCAAGCAAAAAGGTTTTCTCGATCTGTTACCAGATCTGGTACGGTTGTTCAAGCTGCCACTTCCCTGTGTGCGGACTCCTGTGTTTTTGAGGTTTGGAAATCCTTCATCCCAAACTGCTCTGACCACAGCCGAGTTCCCAGGCAGAATAATAGGCTGCATCAAGTGCAAAACATGTATCACGGAAATATCACCGTGGCTCCAGCTTTTAACTTCCCAGAACTCTTTATCAGTTGCTCCCACGTTGAAAATTTGGATTGAGCGGTGCTTGTCTTCCAAAACAAACTTGGGAAACTGAGCCAGAGCACGCCCGCTGGGAGAGCTCAATGTAGGAAAAAGGGCATTGAGCTTTGCAATTTGCAAAACTTTCCAGAAAGCGCTGGACTTCAGAGCTATGAAGAAGTGATGATATTTGAAAGAGTAGATTGAAACAGATCTCCTTTGGAAGAAATCTTACTCTGAGATGGGTGTCTTTCTTTTGCCAGACCGTAACTGCCTTGGGAAAATAGGAAATTAATTTCCACTTTGCTCCTGATTTTACAAACTATAGACCTTTAAGCTACAAAGAGAGCTGTGGAGTACGCATTCCGTTTCAGACACGCTGAAGACCCTGGCAGGAGCAGGCTTTCCTAACTGGCTTCGCCATTCATTCTCCAAAGAGCAGGGTTGTGTGGTCCTGTTGGCTGTTTCGTGGAAGGACGAACATGAGGCAGGGAAATCCCCGGAACGTCATCTAGTTGTTTTGGCACCGGCTTGCTTTCCTACTGCAGCAGGCATGACTTTTGCTGTTGCTAAGTACAGGAGACATAGACCCCAAGGATGCCACTGGATAGTGGACAGTCTTCAGGAACAGAGGCTTATGTGTTCCCATGATGCTGGAAGAAAACGTTCGCTGCGCAGAAATGTGACCTGCTCCATGACAAATGAGACCACAGAGGCTCTGAATTTAGCACACTACTCTCAGATGCTTAGGCGGAGCCAGCCCTTGGCATGCACAAGTGAACTTGGGTATCTGAACAGGTGGCCAGCATTTAAGGACAGAAGGAGCAGGGGTAGGACAGTGTCTTGGAAGGGGACAGTCACTTCTTTACCCTCAGAGCCCAGCAAGAGGAAGGGCCCTGTGAACTTCGGTCATGGTAATAATGAGTTTCTGAGGACACCCTAGAACTAGTTTTGGGACTTGCTGTTTCTCCAGAGTGGAGGTGGGCACTCAGAGGTTCAGCTAGTCAAATCTTGAAAGAAGTCTTAATCACCAGGTGTGCACTTCCCTGACCTATTCCTATGAAAGAAGAAAGGTATCTGGTCCCATGGGAAGAAATAATTTGTAGGATAAAAATCTGGGGGTCACCCTACTCAGGACTATGTGAATTTTTTTTCTATTAAAAAGTAGGAAATGGGGCACCTGGGTGGCTCAGTCAGTTGAGCATCCAACCCTTGATTTTGGCTCAAGTTGTGATCTCTCGGGGTTGTGGGATCAAGCCCTGTTGGGCGTGGAGCCTGCCTAAGAGTCTCTTTCTGCCCCTCCCCCCTTCTCTAAAATGAAGGAAAGAAGGGGGGAAAATGATTATGTAATGACGTTTCCGTTATTTACCATTAAGTATCTTTTCCTTGAGGGAAAGACAAATCAGAAGAAAATCTCTTCAGGGGATGTTTAGAAATCTTAACACATTCAGTCCCACTTAGAAGATGATAAATGTTCTGTGACCATGCGTGTAGCTCTCTACAAAGGTGGTTGAGGGGTTTGCGGAGAGTTTAATGGTGTGTGCACAGTCCAGCATAATGGGAAGTGTGATCTGTGCTGGACACAGGACCACTTACATTTGGTGGTGTTCGGTGACTATCTGGCAGTTTCATGATGGTAGTACTTGGGTATCGAGGCAGTTTTCATCTGTCTTAGTACTATGGGTACTGAAATAATCAGACCTGCTTTGAGTATAGTCTGGAAAGCTTTTCTTGAACCAGGTTGCAACATTTTTCTTTTTAACTAGAAAAGAAAAAATCACATAAATGTAACACCCCATTCCCTGATCATGCCTCTTAATATGCTTTTCATTTTCTTTGAGAGTCCACATCATTAAGAGGCCCAAGATTTTCCCCTTGAGCGTCAACATTGACAAATCTATGTATCACAGCAAATTGTCTGACTTCCCAGTTTCCCCCGGTAGCATTATTAAGCTTTCAGCAGGTAAGTTTATTGTGTGATTATATTTAAATGCCCTTAGCCCTTTCTTTACATCTCATCAGCTGAAAGTGAAACCTGTGTGCCTTTATTTTAAATACAGTAGTGGTTTGTATAAAGGCATCCTCTCTGTGCGTCCTCTGAGAGCTCTTCCTTCCTCTCTGGCTGGTGTCGATAAAGGATGCTCCGCAGAATGGCAGAGAGCACCTCTGTTTCTTCATCTTTAATGGGGCAATGTTCTGCTCTCGAGTTTGTTATCATGAGTATTAAATGCTGTAATAAATACCCAAGCCCCTGGCTCACATAAATGTTCGACAAATTGTGGTTCCCTTCCTTCCTCTTCTCTCTTAGGAAACTTAACCCCCCCCCCCAGTTCCTTCTGCATGCTCATAAGCATGTGTGTTTACCAAACCAAGAAAAGAGACTGTGACCTTCAACCAGGAGGGTACCACAAGCTGCCATCTAAGAACCTGACAGTCTGAGAGGGGTATTTTGGAGAGCCAGCTGTGTGTCATAGGCCTGAATTTTCTTTTCTGAATTGTGCAAATCCCCATGATTATGTGAACCCTTCTTTTGGGGGGGGGGGATTGCTTGTTTTGTGGTGTTTTTCTGGGGTGTGTGTGTGTATTTGCATTTATACTATTTGATGAGAGTCTGTGGTTCTTTTCAGAATTCTTTTACATTTTGGAAATCTGCAAATAGCAGAAGGCTACCACTGCAGGCCAGAGTGATTTGTCACAGAATTTTATTCTTCAAATAAAGTAAAAAACCTAAGAAAATAGCAAAGCTGAAAGTAGACCCATTTCAATTGACCGTCCCTTGCAAAGCCTGTTTTATGTTTGACTGACATTCTCTAAAACATTTTCCTTTCTACTTTGTGTTTGTTTTTTCTTTTCTAATACCCCTTAACAATGAGCGTAGCTTATTTTTTTGAAAGGATATTTGAAAAAAGTACTCGCGGCTGGTGCTCACTTTTTAGTCAGCGTTTTTCTCCTGAGGACCAGGTCAAGTTCGGTTGTACCAAAGAGGGCAGACCAAAAGTCTGCAAGTGCGGGGATGTGAAAACCTTTTTTATCTTGTCCCCATTTCTTAAATTTATGATCCGCTTCATAATTAAGGAGTTCACCGTCGTTCAGCCAGCTGGATGCTAATGTTCATAATTTAGGTTTGCTCCTATTTTGGCAGAGGTGGTATTTGGTTTTGGAGATTTGAGCAGACGCAAAAGAAGTTTCCTTTGAATGCAGGCACCGTGGGATTTTTGACCTATCTCCTTGAAATATTTTGAAAGCTCAGTTGCACCAGGTAAAAGTGGTGAATGGCATCAAATTCTGGAGCATCCGTGCTTGCCCACACTTGAATGGCCTGGCAATTGTGAGAGCTAGAGATGAGGTCACCGAAGGTAAGGTATGTGTTTGCTGGGGGTCGAATGAGGAGCGAAGGGCCCACCTCTGCTCTGGACCCCGCCGCGTGCCCTGCTCCTCTCCCACCCTGCCCTCTGCTGATGTCCCAACAGCTACGAACAGATCCTGAGCATGCTTCCCACTTAGTTCTATAATATCAAAGTAGCAAAGTAAGGAGGGAGCGGGGGGAGGAGAGCGGGCCTGCCTGCCATCGTTAGATCACAGACTTCAACCTGCAGCTCTGCACCTCGTGCTTTATACCTTGCATTTTTCCACCTTTGTTTAAATATTCAACCTGTCCAACCTGTTTGGGCTGAACAAGCCGGTGCTAGCAAACATCGAAACGTGCCCACTCAGTGTCAACGTTTTTCTCATTTGTTAAGGAAGGTGATTAGCAGCAAATTCTGTCTCCCACCGAACCCCACCCCCCACTAAAAAGTGAACAAGCAGCACAGCTTAGCATAGGAATTTATCACACCGAATCCCCGCTCACCTGCCCTGGGCATGAGTGTGTGCCAAAGGGCCTTTCTCCTTGGCTGCCTTCGGGGCTTAGGTTTGATAGCTTGTTGGTCTTCAAGTCAGGAGAGATTTTGTATTTCCTTACACGAGAGATTCGGTTGCATAATAGGTATTGGTGTGTAGTGTCAGCACTTAATTCTTACTCTTCGTGCTTATATAACCCCGCTCACTCGAGAGGACTGTTGCAGTTTTACAGGCGGGAAAATGGAGATGTGCGATGTCACAGGTTACTGGAAGCTGGGCTCCTGTGAGTAGAGCGGTGTTCCACTCTCCCTTGCAGCACGTCGTTTGGCGTTTTGGGTCACCTCTGGCAAGCAGAGGCCCGTGTGTACCACATTCATCCCATTGGAGGTGCAAGGTGATCAGGAACCAATGCCTTCACGGAGAAGGGGCTCTCTTGCCTAGCTGGGTTTTGCAGGTGATCGTTCTCCTTGGGTTCACTTATGTTCATCTTTTCTTTCCCTCTCACATTGGACACAACGTGATCTTGGTCCCCCTTTCCTTCTCGGCTGTTTCCCCCTGGCCCCTGAAGAATACAAATGGTGTCCCCATAGTGGTGGTGACTTGCCTTTTCCCCATGCTCCTTCTCTGTACCCACCACCCACACCTTCCATTTCCCTCTGTGGCATGTGGCGGGCCATCGTGAACAGCTCAGCCTAAGCATTTCCTGTTCCTCTTTTGGAAGAGGCTGAGGATTAGCCAGCAGTGAGTTGGTACTGCCTTATTATGGAGATAGTCATCTCTTCCTCCTCTGCAAAAAGAAAACGGATGTGAATAGCTAGGTGCTACCATCTTTAAGAAAGAAAGCTAAAGCTAACTCCCTTCCGGGCTGAAGTGAGAGAAGGGTCTGGTGACCACCTTTCAAGTCTACCATGACGGTCAGGACTGGGGATTGGCTTGACTGTAGATTTTTAGCCGTTCGCTGCAGAAAGGCATCATCTGCGGGGTGGGGTGGGGGTGGGTGGTGATTGCTTCCCTCAGAGCTAATGGCTCCAGGCTGCACTCCAGGAATGTCAACTTCAGATGGGCTCCATCACCAAAGGCCGCAGATAGGGAGTCTCTCCTGGGATTGGGACCTTGGGCTGTCTAGGAGGGTTGAGAAATGGAGGGTGGTTAGCCCAGACAAGGGGAAGAGTCCATTACAACGTGGTGGCTGCCCTAAAAGATCTAAGGGACCATCAGGTGGGAAAGTGGTAACTTTCTACTTACCGTTTCCTGGTTTAACACAGGGACAGCCCAGGCAGGCCAGTTTCAGCTCTGCGTGAATGAGAGTTCTCTCTGGGTGAGAGAGAGGTCAGCACATTCAGCCTCTGAGGTCTTTTGTTTGTTTTTTAGGAATCGGTGATTTTATATGGAAATATGTACTGTGTGTCTTTGTGGGTATTATACACAGGAATCCAGGGAGCCAAATAACGTATAGAGAATGTTCTAACAAATAAACTATTTTAGCAAAACAAGGGCAGGCAAAGGAAAGGAAAAGTACAAGGGGGTTTAAGGTGTACTGATCCAAAGAACCTGTTTAGGAACAGGGTCTAGAATAAGGATTTTCCAAAGGTTGATATTTATTGACATGGGCCAACTGCCAAGCTCCCCTACAGTGTATTTGAACGCTAGGGAAAGGAGCTTTAGAATGAGCCGTGAAGGGCCCTCTGTTTTCCAAGTAAACCGTCAATAACTGGAGAATGTCGTACCTCGATTCTGTTCTGAGGTCAGCGGCTTCCAGTATCAGTGTGGAAGGTAGGGGGAAAGGATTGTAGTAGCCAGAAGGTTGCCTTTCTCCTCCCTGAAGGATGGCGGAGAGATAGTGGCCTTCGAGGGAAACCTACTCCTTAGGCATCGTAACCCAGCTCTGTCCATCCGGGAGGAAGTGTTTGTACTAGGATTTTGCATGAGAGCAGGATGGAGAAGAAAGTGCCTTCTCCACCACTGCAGGGGAGCCCAGAGACAGCAGAGCAGAAATGGGGGTCAGCCAGGACTGTACCCCTGAGTCAGCTGTGGGCTGAGGAGCAGTGGAGAGGTAGAAACTTCACAGGCAACTGTCATGAGCAACATGAACCCGGACTCCTGGTATCTCCTACTTTCAATTAAGGTTCCTTGACTTTCCATACTGTTCCCATTTATGCCTACACCGGCACCACTGGCGTGCCAGGCTGCAGTCCACAGGAGGAGAGACGTTCCGTGCCGTTGGGATGCGTCTCCCCACTTCTTGCAGGGGAAGAGGAGTTTGTGGAGAAAAGCTGACAGGGGATATGGTCTTTGAAGTCAGCACGCTCATCTTTTTGCCCCCGAGCGGAGGCAACTGCAGGAGGAGTAAAGCTCGCATGAGGACTCAGGTGCAAACCTCCCTCTGTTGTAGCATCTGCAGGTCACGCCACCCACGTCCGAGGACGTGGAATGTCGCTGGCTGCGGGTGTGTGTGTGTGTGTGTGTGTGTGTGCGTGCGTGCGCGCGTGCACGCAGTATGGGAGCACTTGAGCAGAAGCATCCTGAGAGCTCTGGGAGCAGCCTGCAGTAGGTGTCCCCACAGCCAGCCTGAGGACAGTGGGGAAACACCTCTCTGAGGCACACGCCCCACCGGAGGCTGACTTCTGGAGTTTTCTGAGAGTGCTGTTTTCAGTCAGCGAGGCTGCTTCCATCCATCGCTGTCAGACTTTCCTCCACACCCAGGCACAGCTGGTGTGACTTGCCTTCTGGATCGGCATGACTGAGCCTGAACAACACCCGAATTACTAGAAGGTGGCTCTGAGCTCAGAGGTGCAACCACCCTGGGAGTCGGATGCTTGAAACCTTACCAGCCCCTCCCTGGTCCCTCGTCCACCTCTGTCTTCACTGCCCTCCCCGCCCCTCAGGTGCTGGCACAGGCCCGGATGGACTTGCAGGCATCACTCACAGCTCTCCACCCTCAAAACCCCTGCCCTGGCCATCTGTTACAGAGACCGACAGGAATCTTTCTGGAGGCTGACTTTTCTTTGGCCCAAAATGTAGGTTGTGGAGCAGTGATGCTTGTTAGTCTGATTCATCCCCTCTTTCGGCTATCACAAGACTTTGTTGGAAAAGCAAAGCGAGCACCGGTAGGAATGGGGATAGATCTATCATCAGGCTGCAGAAACCTGTTGGAGCCTGTCGGCTTCAGTTTGGCGCACACCCCACCCCCCCAAGCAGGGCTGAGTTCTGTTTGTGTATGTTTTGTGTCCTATGTGCTGAAAGAGTGACCTTCCTTATGATGCTGTTCGCTCAGAGGATCAAATTATTCAGCTCCTGGGTTAATAAAACCTATGAAAAAATTAAGCAGAAGTTAGCAAATATACCAGAAGGGTCTAGATCTTGCCTGAACTTTGACCTTCTCAGGTAAATGGGGTAAAGTAGCTATGGAAGAACGTGAACGGTGTTTGAGACGTGCCACGAGGACACCTTCCAGTGGGTGATCCTTTAAACTTGTTGAGAGTTGTCCAAAGGATTTGACCCCCAAAATAATTTTGAGGATGTTAAATTTCGTCACTATTTTGGTTATGTATTTATGTCCAATAAACTTGTACAGGGTCTGCAGGTATAATGCAGTGTGAGCCTGGGAATGGTGTAATGCTCTATCCCCAAAATGGTGACATTCCTGTCAGGTGGTTCACCGAACCTGTGACCAGGATGAAGAGTTGAAGAAGTGAACTGTGATCTACCGGTTCTCACACCTGAGCACACATGAGTGTCACCTGGAGGGCTTGTGGAAACCTGGGGTGCTGGGCCCTGGCCCCAAGTCTCTGAGTCTGCAGGCCTAGGAACTGGCGTTTGTGACAAGCTCCTGGCTGGTGCCATTGCTTCTGGTCTGAGGACCATGGCTTGAGACTGGCAGTTTGGTCCCCATTTTACACATGTGGAAACTGAAGGTGAGGTAGTCTGGGTAACTTGTGGTATCTCCCTGGGTGCTGAATGGTAGAACTGGAATATATCTACACTGTCTCAGTGCTCAAGATCGCCCGCAAGACTTCACTGCCATCACATGGTCTTTTTATTACACCATCGTCCCACCCAAATTTGCTTTGTCATCTAACCAAATCCCCACTTGCTTCTCTGAGCAAGCCAGTGCTCGAGTGGTAAAGAGTTTACCTTCATTTCCAAATCTGTAGACTTACATACCGAAGAAAGGTGAGCAGAAAGGTCCTGTATTTGGAGAGCTGGAGGTGAGGCAGTTCAGGGAGGAAGAAAGGGGTATGCCTTAGGAATTGGTCTGTCTCTGCTGAGTTACTAGATTAGCGTTCAGCTCTTGTACAAGATGTATTTGTTTAGCTGTGATGCGTTCGGTATTCTTACGAACAGCCCACCATAGCTAAACTGGGTCTTTTTACATTTTAGAAAATAAAGGATTACATTTACAAGAGGAAAATTTGAGTTGAAAACCAGCATCCATGCCAAAATTCAAAGCAGGCCCCTATCAGTACTAAAAAGTACTCGAATTTAGATTTTTTTTTCTACTTTAAAAAACATCTGCAATATTTGTTTTTGTTCATTACCATAGAAACCTCTTCCCCCCCCCCCACCCCGCCCCCAGCCCTGGTGTTACAAATGGGAGAAAACTTCACTTGAATCCTCAAAGAGTTCTGATAACATTCCTTCCTTAGACCATGGTGTGGTAGGATTTCTACGATTGAAGTGACATGCCTCTGAAGGAAAATTCTAGAATTTTGTGCCAAAAGCAGCTTACTGTGACTGTAGGTGGAGTTTTGAATGCATGAACACAGATTCGTACCAATAACGGGAGAAATTCACATGGGTCCTCAGTTTTCATCCTTTGGTGTTTTTCACTAAAGCGCCTTTACCACAGCACTGTTTACAATCTCCTATCGAGTTTGCTCACATTAAACCCTAGTAAGGGCATTAATTATGAGGCTTCTTGGAGGCTGAGGACATGGTTGGAGTGATAGTGCAAGTGGACACGTTTTCTGCATGTCCTTCATGCATTCATCTGTCCGGCCATTCAGCCATTTGGCAGATACTTATCCGCTACCTAGTATGTGCCACCAAGGGCCTGTGCAGAGAACGAGAGAAACAAGGCCGTGATGAAACTTATTTTGGATTGAGGCCAAGGAGACAAATAATTGAAATACACAGTATTTTCCGTTTCTGGTATGTTCTGTGAGGAAGGTAAAGCAGGGTGGTGGGCTTGGGAGCCTCTGCGTGAGTGCGGTGGGACACTTGCCGTGGAGCTTGAATGGCCGGCACCAGCCCTAGGGGTCCTGAGGTAGAGCAGCCGAGCCAGAAGGGACAGCAAGTGTACCAGCCCTGGGTCCTCTCTCCCAGAGAGAACCAGTATGTCAGCAAGGGCCTTGAGATCAGGATAGGGCGCCAACAAATGAAGCCTGAGAAATAGGCCGAGGCCAGATTCAGTTCTAGGAAGGGAACTGTCAGAGAGGCCTGTGAGCGGGGCAGTGGTATGAGGTGAGCTGTGTTTTAGAAGCTCAGTCTGGCCGTGGGGTAGAGAAGGCACGGTAGCGGGGCCAGAGGGAAATCAGGGAGGTATCAGTTTAAAATATTAAGACTAGCCGGTTGAAAATGCTGTCGTCGTGGGTGTTTTTTACAGCGTTATCCATCCCTGAGTTATAAAGGTACCTCAGTCCTTGTGCGTAAATGCTTGCACATTTGTTCAACTCTTAATCTTCAAGACAAATTTCTGGAAGTGGAATTACTGGGGTAAAGGGCACACATACTTAAAATTCTGCTCCCTGTTGCTCAGCCGCATTGCAGAAAGGTCATTACCATTTTTACTCCCATCACCAGTGTGAGAGCCACACCAACTCTGCTCATTTCTCATCCCTGCCAGTCTGGCAGATGAAAAGTTGGAAAGTGCTCAAGTGTAGAGTAGAGGAGATGGGGCTCGATGGCAGTTGGAGTGAAGAAGTCACGGGGATCTTAGTTGGAACTGAGGGTGTGACATCACTGTTGAACACACACGCGGGAACCCCAGCTCTGTTTACGCCACCTGCAGAGGTGGTCGCCCCGGTCCTGTGCCTTGCACCCTCAGGCCACACCCAGATTGCTGCTGCTTCTGATCCAGCATGGCAGAAAGGATATCACACCGGGGCACATCCCAAGGTTAGGAGTGACCAGTATAATTCAGCAGCATTGAGAGCAGAGCCTGCGGGGGTCTGGCTGGAGGAGCCGGAGTTGTCCAGTTTGGGGAAGAGAAACTTTCAAGAAACACAGTAGTCCTCTTGAATTAATTGAAGAGCTGCTGTCTAGGAGAGAATGTAGACTTGATTCGACGTTGCCCCCGAGGACAGATAGACATTTAAAGGAAGGATGGGATTTTTGGCTCAACATGGGAAAGATGGTTTTAATATTTAGCATCGTTGCAAATGGAAAAGTGTTGAAGCATCATGAAATGCCGATCTGTCTGGTGTGCTGAGGGGGAGGCTGGCTAGCATCTCAACTCCCTGCCAGTTCTGAGGCTCGTAGTTTACTGGTTCTTAGGGTACATGGAAACGAGAAGCATTTGTCCTTGAAATAAAACCTGAGAGAAAAACAGACCCAAGCCTTCTAAAGAAGAGACCTAGAATTGCCCTCCCCGCCAGCCCCCCTGTCTGCTTTGGGCCACACTCTGTGAGGAAGAGGCCATTACTGGCTCATTTTGGTGACACGCCCCACTTCCTGTGAGCGTTCGGGAGGAAGTGGACAGTTAATGTTGTCACTCCTACTGTTGGAGCCCCGGGAAGAAGGGAAGGGGTCAGGTTAGACGGAATCTCAACTACAGATCACATCCAACTTAAGAAACGGCTGAGGCTCCCAGACCCTGGCAGCTGAACTCTTGACTGAGTTGAGTTCATGAGCCTGCAGCTGTTGGTCACCATGTTGCCGAAGAGATTGGAAACTCCCTATGTCTTGGCCAGCAACCAGAGATTGAACCCCAGAAGGGAGCACGCTGGAGCTTTGAACCTGAGGCTCCAAAGGCCTCAGTCAGAGAACTGGAGTGGGTTGACGAGTGTGCCACCAAGCCCTTTGAGACTGCTTTGATCTGGTCTTCTTTTCCTGCCTTTAGCAACGATGCAGCTCAAGGGCAGCCCCAGTTTTTCAGAATAAGAGGCAGGACTGGGGGCGGGCAATGATCTCTTTCATTCTCTTGATGTCTGGCTAGAGCTTGGTACCAAGTGCTAGGCCTTGGACTACAGTCACTCAGAGAGGAAGTGTCCAAGGTCAGGCTGGAGCCCTGAGGTTCCAGAACGTAGATCATAGGCTTGGCCTTAGGAAGCAGCCTGGGGGGAAAGCCCAGGCTCCGCAGTGGGCACACCTGGGTCTGTCGTGGCCGTGTAGGCCCCGGGCGTGTCAGCCTCTCCACACTTGGCGTGGCCTCGTCTGCAGAGTAGAAATGAGAATCTGTAAACTTCCCACCAGGTTCTCTCTGTGTGCTCGCTGTTGTCCTTCCTCATCCTCTGCTCTGTGGAAACAGCTTCGGTCACACATTCCAGAACTAGATAATAAAAGCATCGCTTTGTAAAAATGCGGATCCTATGATAGAAAAGGCGTAGCTTGAAGTGAGCTAGTGAGCTGCTTAGGGTTGGTTGTCAGTCTCAGATTTCCAGTATTCTCTGAGGTTATTTGTGGCCTCATGTTCATGGGCTCGAGTCACCTATCGACTGTAGAGAAGGTATTCATCTTTAACTTAATTTTTGAATGATTTATTGACAGGGTTTGGTGTTAATTTACATCCCATAGTACTTTGCGTACTTCCTCAGTTCTTAGGTGCTTTAAACATTTTTTTTTTTTTTACATTTCTAAAACTGGAATATGTGATACAGTAAATATCAAAAGAAACTTGCTAGCATTTTCCTTTTTCCGTCTAAACACTGATAGTAGTCTCTAAATCTCAGTTAGCTTGGAATAGAAGGGGATATTTAGAACGAGGCGCTTGGTTCCCAGGAACTTTCCTGGGGCTTCAGGTGACCAAGAAGTAATAATAAAGCATCCATCTGGATAATCTCAGCAAGAAATTAGGTGGACATGGGCATGGTGGTTGTCTGTGGTTCTTTTGCGTTTGCTCCCTTTCGATCTTCCTGCTCCACCACACTGACCCTCCCCCCCCACCCCCGCACTCCCCACCCCGAGCCCTCCAACCCAGAGAACAGAGGTTTGGCCTGAGGCCCACCTCCTCCAGGGCTAGGCCACAGCCAGCGTGCCGGTGGATGGCTGAGCTGACATTCTGTGGGCCAGGGAAGAGATGGTCAGGGCTAGTGTGGGGGCCCTCCGCCTCCTGAAGTACGTAGAACAGAACAGGAGACACCCAGGGTCTCACCCCCACACACCCATGGGTAGCATGGGGCAGGGTTGTTGGCGGGGGAAGGCTTTATCTCAGCCATCTCTTTGCACCACTGGCCCACGCGCCTGAATTTCTGCCCCAGCTTGTGGTTCGCAGGCTTCTCAGCCTTGTCATCCCCGGCCCGTCCCCTCTAAAGAAGGAGCTGAACTGAGCTGCGCTTCTTTCTGGAAGTGTGACGGGACTCCTTCTGGAAGCCTCACCGTCTTTCCCCGTTCCTAAGTGCCTCCCCAGTGAGATAATCCAGTGAAAGAGCTCTTTCTAAAAGGCTGAGACTTCTTTCCTACATCTGGCACAGTGTAACCCCAGTCAAAGATGATGATGGTGATGACGATTGTCATTAGGAAAACCAAACCCTTTATGTCACAAAGGAAGGAAATTGAGACTGACTGTCTTTCTGTAATCTCTCTCTCTCTCTCCTTACGGGCCTTGGGACCGTGTTCTTAGGGTGTTTCCTTAGAACTTGATGAAGTAAGGCCACCTAAGTGAGGTCACCCATAAAGCTTTCTTTTCGGGGCAGGCAGACTGACTCTATGTAATGCTTTCTCACACGTGTGTTCCTGACCCTGCAGCCGTCAGGGTCACAACGTGCAACCTGTTCATTCCGTTGCCTCAGCTACCCTCACTGTCTATGAATCCGCGTAATACCATGCACAACATGGAAAACGTTTTAGGTTCACTCCAGACATTTGCTGGGTTAGCACTTCTCAGATTTGACCCTCAGCATGCCTTCGAAAGCAGAGGAGAAGGAACACATACTGCTGGCATTTGCGAGATGGGTTCTGGGGGTAAATGCAGAGTGATTACTTGATATGTGAACCGGCCGTATCTGGGAGTTCTTTATAGAATCGTGTGTTCTGAAATAGTACCTTTTGTCTGAATAAGTAGAAGACGCAGTCAGATGGTTTTTTTCATCTCGTTAGTGTCAGTGAAGTTCATGAATGTCTTCCAACACAGCAAAGCATTGAGCAACATTTTTGGATAGCGCTTGTGAGAGCTTTATGGAGGGCTTCAGGGAGATCAGAGAAGGCTTTAAAAGGAGAGCAATCACTGTATAAATCCTACCGTCTATCTTAAAGAAAATTCAAGTACCAACACCTACATGTATAATACAAAAAATGTAAAAGAAATCAACCAACTCAGTTTTTTGCCAAATCACATTGTGTGTGTGTGTATGTGTGTTCTCTCCAGACATATGAAGATTCATGAGAAGGATCCTAACAGTGCTACAGCTACGGCCCCCCCATCCCCACTGAAGCGCCGGCGGCTGTCCTCCAAGAGGAAACTAAGTCATGATGCCGAGTCAGAGAAGGAAGACCCAGCACCTGCTAAAAAGGTTCTCGCCACCTCCCCCCAAACCCCCCGCACGCCGATGTGCCTAACCACAGGACTGCTGGCAGAAATACCTCTAGTCTTTATACTCACAGTCTGGGGACTTGACAGACATCCATCCTAAGCTTTTAACCTGTGTTTTCCCCACACTGTTTTTGCAAGGTGTCTGCAGGAAAGCGTACCTGTGTGCACATCTCTGTGGGCCCCCCTCGCTGAGCCCCATGAAATGAGGGGCTTGTTGCATTGGCTCTGTGCTTTTTGGTTTCTCCACCTGGAGTGGAAGCTTCCTACGTCTTAGGGACTCCTCTATTATTCTCTGTCCCTGTCAGATACTAGGTGCTCCATAAGCGTGGATTAAAGGGATGATTGGGTTGAAGGTGGATGGATGGAAGCATTCGGTGAGGATTTGTTGCATGGATGAAAGACTGGTCAGTGGCCTCCTTAATCCTCAGGAGGGAGGCCTCCCTGTAGATCCATATTGAGTATTGGCTTCTCTTCTGAAGCAAACTCGTGTGGGAGACCTCCTTCATGAATTCACTTTTTTCTTTTCCCCCAAGATGGTGGAAGATGGGCAGTCAGGTGACTTGGAGAAGGTCGATGAAGTGTTTCACTGCCCCATATGCTTCAAGGAGTTTGTTTGCAAGTATGGATTGGAGACCCACATGGAGACCCACTCAGATAATCCACTAAGGTAAGAGAAAGGGAACGCACCTGTCCTCTGGAAAGCTCTTTTTCATTCCTGGGTCCTCGGACTTAGGACAGATCCTCACCGCCCCCCAACCCCCACCCCCCTGGTCCTCCAAACTGAGCTAAAGGAATTCGCCTTGGGTTTGATGACAAGCCAGGCAGCTAAGAAAGGAGGATGATGCGGGGAAGCCAGGCTGACAAGTGGCAGGAGAAGGAGGAGAGTGGCCAGAGCCACAGGATGTGCTCACCGAGGTTCGCTGTGCTTCCTTTTCGCTGCTGGCGAGGCCCCCAGAGCAGTTGCCCTGAGTGCCCCGTGCACAGGGCGTCTCCCATGACGGGGGGCTTCCGAGCAGCACGCACATTTTCTGTTACACAAGACGTGTCGCTTGTTAGCGATGATTGTTAGCTGTGCACAAGTGTGTGTTGGGGACGGAAGGGCATACCAGCTACTCACCATCGTTTCGGCTGGATGGGACTGGTAGCACAGAAACCTAAAAAAAAACCTTTTGGGGTAAGAAGAGTTCTACTTCGTGCGAGACACTCGGCCCCATGTGATGCCCATCACAGGCAAACGTTGAGAGCTGATTGTTCTGCTGGTCTAGGTTGCTGGCTCTGGGTTTGCTGGGCCTTTCCTATCCAGGCAGAGATGGTGGATGCTGCTCAGACTCCCCAGCAGCACTCAGGGCGGGGCTGCGGATGGGGCACCCTCGGCTTTCCTTCCCCATCTTCTCGCAAAACTTTCTCATCAGGCAGCAAGTTCTGTGTTCTTCGTGCAGACAGGCTTAGGACGTTTGCGGTGGACTTGCCACTTCTTTTTTTTTAAAAGATTCTATTTATTTGACAGAGAGAGACACAGTGAGAAGGAACACAAGCAGGGGCAGTGGGAGAGGAAGAAGCAGGCTTCCTGCGGAGCAGGGCGCCCTATGCGGGGCTCGATCCCAGGACCCCGGGATCATGACCTGAGCCAAAGGGAGACGCTTAACGACTGAGCCACCCAGGCGCCCCAGACCTGCCACTTTTAAAATGTTCCTGCCATGGTTTTTAAGCACTTAGAACAACCAGGTGCCACAGGGGAGCAACATGATGGGAAGGTCGTGTCCTGCAAGGCGTGGCTAAAGCTTCTCCCAGAGCAGGGCCGAGCGCATGCACACCTGCAGCATAGGCTTTCTGGAGGCAGCTTGGGAGTAGGAGTCTGGATACCTGTTGGACTTGCGGATGTATGGACCAGCTTTCCTTCCTCAGGACACGTGTTGGGTTGTGACTGGGGAGTGAAGAGGTCTGAGCCAGCTGAAGACTTTTGTGTCAAGGGAAAAGCCTCACCGTACATTAACTTAAAGCCGTGTCAGATAACATTATACTTCATCACATCAGCTTGACAGTTTTCGTTAGGGGAAAGAATTTATGAAGAGTTTAAACTGCTGAGCCATTTAAGTGCTACAAAATGTCTTTTCATAACACCCCCATCTCGAAATTGCCCACTGGCTGCGTAGGAGAGGGTATGGGCTGGTGGTCAGAAGTCCTGCTCATATGGGACCTCGGTCGGCTGTCTGTGACCCTTGAAGGGGAGCTGGACCACATAATCCCCGTGTTCCTTTTCAGGCCTTATAGTCTAGGGGTTGGTCTCTTAACAGCTGTCCTTCTGTCCACCAGGAAAAAGCACTTGGCTCTTCCTTTTGCAGACCCTCTAGTCCTGAGAGGTTCGGGAACGTTCATGGTTTCGGGAACGTTCGTGGTTTCGTGAACGTCCACAGCATCCCCAGGATGTGGGCTTGTGGTGGGTGGTGAATATTGAAATAGCTTTCTCAACTGAGGACCCAAGCAAACAGAGGTGAGGCTTCACGTGGTGAGTCGTGGGCAGAGCCAGCAAGTGCACGTGGGACCCCAGCCCCTGTCCCGCATTCCTTCCAAACAGCCACGCGACCGGGCGCTACAGAGAGCGAACGCGCTGCCCATCTCGGAACTCCACTGTGTGTTTTATTTCACTTCATACTTTAGGATCCAATACCATCTTAGGAGCAACCCATTTGCCCCCCTCTAGAGAGTCCTATCCTACAGGGAAAATAATTTGACTCTGGCGAGAGATTTTTGGGCAGCTGGTGCACACGTTTGCACAACACCGCATATAGCAGTGAGAGAGGAAGCCCAAGTGTCCCCTTCTTACGTGGTGGCCTGGATGAGGGTGTGGGCTCCCCTGGAGCGGGGACTTCAGGACGAGCACCTGCCCCAGGGACAGGCTGGGCTTGCTATGCCGAGGCAGGGATGGGCTGTGCATCGGACGCCGGTTGTCCCATTCTGCACACTTCAGTGGGTAATTCACTTACCATGTCCCCAAGGCTGTGACAAGGCAGATGCACCAGGAAGTTGAACCTCAAGTCCAGCCTGATTTCCTTGCCCACTCAGGAATAGTGCCTTCTGTCTGGTGAGGGGTCTCCGGGAGGAGCTTTGTAGCCTGCTGGGGACTCAGCCCCTTTTGGCAGCCTTCCACCCCACTGGAGCCCCTGGATGCTGTGCCCGCAGCACATCTTTTGTGGGGGGTGAGCCAGCCGTCCCCTGCCTAGGGGCTGTTGCAATGTGGGGTGGGGCTTGCATCTGGAAACCAAAGGGACTTGATTATAGAACATAGTTAATTTCCCTCTTCTCCTCTCTGCTCTGCTGTTCCATGTAATAGCCTGCTATCAGAAGAGGCCGTGGGGGCAGGCAGGAGCCAGCAGGGCCCAGCCGGACAGTGAACTGTGACAGTAGCTGGTGGGAGAGACTGCTTGTTAACCCAGAGCTAAAATAGACACCGACTCCATTTGCAAACCCCAGCGGCAGCAGAACCACAGTGGGATGCTACCAGTTTAAACAGAAAGTTTGTAACTCAAAACAGCTGTTGGCTTCTCGCTCTCCTGCCCTGACACACACCCCACCCCCCAATCCCCAAAGCTGGCAAGGCGCCTGTTGTCCCTTAATAAAAAGTGTTAGAGAAGTCCAAACTGGTGTAAATGCTGAGGCTGTTCCCCGTTCCTGTTTCGAGTTCACGAAGCGTATGTTAGCGCAGAGCAAAAGGAAGGCAGGGAGACACTTGGAGCAGCTCTAGCCCTCAGTGCTGGGCGATGCTTGTGCCGTGACATGACCCGCGGTAAATCCACAGCCCCCTACACAAGGGGGGCTGGCGGAGAGCTGACATTTGGAATCAGATGTGATGGACAGAGTGTTTTAAATTTTCTAGTGGTCACGTTTTAAAAAGTAAAAAGAAATAGGCGAGATTGATCATGCTTTTTCGCTCATTATAGCACTAATACCAAAATACAGTGTCAACACATAATCGGTATAAAAACTGTCAGTGATGTGTTCTGCATTCCTGGCTGCAGACAGAGTCTTTGCAGTTTGGGGTGTGGGGTACAATCACGGCCCTTCTGAGTTCGAGCCAGCCACGGTTCAGGTGTGCAGAGCCCATCACCCAGGCGCAGGCCCAGACAAGCCCGTCTGCGGCAGGGAGGGCGCCGGGGCAGCAAGCAGCCTGGCGTGTGAGGCCCCCGGGCTTGGGTGTGAATGACTTGTCTCAGGCTCGTGGGGGGCTGGGCCTGGAGGGGTGACAACCGTCTGGTTACCGTGGCTCTGGCACTGCTGCTGAGGGCAGCCTTTAGCAAAAGTTATTGTCCAGTCTCGCATGGCTTCTTGATGCAAGAAGGGCGGGTAATAGATTTAAATTATTTCAGTTAAAATGTATCCAAATGATTGAGTGCTGATGGTGTGTCCAGCACTTGACCAGACTTGAAGGAAAAAAACAGTGGTGTTGGAGATGGGGCCCTCGAGTCAGAAAACAAGGAAATGGGCAGTTATAAAACAAGGCGAAAGGGATAAATTCGGGACCAGGAAGGGCACAGGTTGCCTGTGGTCAAAGCAGAGGGAGCCTGAGCGGGTAGGGTAAAGCTTCCCTTGAGTTTTCCACAGGACAGGGTGGTACTTCAGTTTCCTCCAGGTGGAGGCTCTCCTCCGTCTGAGCAAGGTTGTCTGGAATCTAGGTCAGGAATTAGTCCTCGGGGAACACGAGTGAGCTCTGGGAGGTACACCCTCCCTGCTGGGGGTAGGCCTGTCCTACACCTGCACGGTGAGGGTAAATGCTGTTACAGGCGTGCAGGCCCGGCTGAAAGCCACCCCCTCATCCGGGTGGTGGAGCAAGGTGCCAGAACCTTCCTTCTTCTGGATTCTCGAGTGTTCCAAGGAATGTTTGGCTCCCTTCGCTGTACCACCCTCCCCGTACGCACCCCCATCACCTGCAGGGAGCCCCTCAGACTAATTCACATGGCATGGCACTGGTCCCACACTTAAATGTAAGGAAAGAGTATAAAAAAACAGTCATCAGCATCTTGTATTTAAGAGTCTCAGGGGTCGGTGGCTTGGCCAGGTGGAGGCAGGTTTGAAATGGTGCTGGAGGCTGACGGGGGAGGGGGGACAGATGCCCCCCACCTGCCAGGCCACCGTGGAAGTTGGAGGCACCTTTGTCAGGATGCCCCTTCTCCCCTCTGCCTGAGGGGCCTCTCTGGGACTCGGGCTATTGAGAGCCAAGGCGGCCACCGGCTTCTGCGCTCACCCCAGCCTGCCCGCCGTGAAGTGCTTCGGATCTGCCCTGACTTCACGCCACACTGGTTGGTTGAACAGTCGGGCAGGGTGTCGGGACGCGGTGTGCAGTCTGGTAGATTCCTGGGCGTGGGGAGGGCAAGCTGCCGCCCGCCACCGGCCAGAGCCCTGTCACAGGGCCCTCACTGTTGCTCCCAGCAACTGGGAGAGATTAGTGCAGCTGTTGGATGTCAGTTCTCTGGCTGGGATGGGAGGGGAGGGTGGGGAGGGTGGGCACCAGGGCAGGAATGTCTGAACCGGGTGGGGCTCTGCGGAGAGGTTGTTTGCACTTACCCCTTTTTGCCTCTGGAGACAGAGCAGGAAAAAATGAAGCATGAAATCCCTTTAAAAAAGGAATGTCAGTGTCTCGATTAAAACACTGTAATGGGCAAGAAATTCAGTATCTCAAGGAAATAGCCAGGGTGAGCTCAGCTTTCTCGGCAAGGTATCTCCCAGGTTCTGATGACAGGGGCCGGGCCCTCTGGCTGCCCAGAGAATGTGAGGGGCAGGGAAGGCTCCCAGGTGAGCCACTGTCCGGTGTCTGGCCATTAAGAATGTGCCCTGGGTTGGAGAAGGAGCTGGGGCGTCACGGAGTGGGAGTTAAGTCGGCCAGCTCCATCCCAGCCTGCCGCCTAGCGTGTGTGTCCCTGGCCCCCGGGCCAGCCGAGGCTGGTTCCCTGTCTGGAAAATGCATTTGTGGACTGTGGTGAGGAGGAAGGGGGCAGTCCAGTCCTTGGATGGGTAGCCCATTCCAAGGAAACTGAGGCGTCACATTCAGGGCCTTCTACCAGGTACTGTGTATTTGACAAGAGAACATGAAAGCAGTCTGCCCTTGAGTCCTCATTGTCATAGAGCACCCCTTTCATCTAGTTCTGCTTTTGTAAAGGTTGGGAAGCTGAATGACTATTTAAATTTGGTTTGAGTCCTACCTACTGCATTTTGTAATCCTTGTAATCCAGCTGTGAACTCTGGATAGTTAGAAGCTGGAAGGGACTGGCTAGCTTTAAAGAGCAGAGCCACGCATCATTTTCCTTGGATGGTTGGGGAAACTGGAGTTTCTAAAGAAATGTTTCCTAATGTTTGAAATTTGCCAGAGCAGCCTTTCAAAAATTAAATATGTTTAGCATAGGGGGAAAAATACATACATGCACACACACACACACACACACACACTTTATATAAAAACCCTTTCTTGATGGAGGTCCCCTGCCCCTTAACTGCCATCATGGTGGATGTGATATTGCCATAAAGGTGAGGCACCTGGTGGGGAGGCGCTGGTTATCTCTTCGACCTGCTCTTAAGCTTTTCTGTGGACTTCAGAGTTTTCTTCCTGTTCTGGAGAGCTGAGGTCACCAGATGAATACAGTATTACTGTAGTGAGCACTGGGAGGAGCTAATCCCCAAATTCGTTTAGCTGCAAGGTTTCTGTTTTTTGTTTTAAAGCTTCTTGGTGGTCTTGCTCTCCACTTCGGTAAACCCCACTGCTAGTAACTTTGCCTTCAAATTTACCTTGGCTTGACTCTCAGTCTTGGATGTGTTTGTAGGCTTCCTTCCCATCGTAGGCACTTTGGGAAGGCTATTTGGAAAACCCACTCTGGTTGGTGGGGACACATTCTTTATTTTAGGGCTGGTGTCCCGGATGGTGACAGTTATTCCTGATAGGGTAACTGTTCGCTCTCCTATGAGCCTTCAAACTGCTGGCTTTGTGTCAGGCTTCCTCTTGGACCCTCACCCCCTACACAGACTGCTCAGACCGTAAGAGCACATTTATCACATTTCTACCCCAGATCAGGGTTATATAGTTTTCTTTGAAGAAATCAGTCAGAAGGATGCAGCATCTTCTCACAAGGGCATGGCTTATAAAAGAACTGTTATCATGGTGCCCTGTCTCATTGTCACAGGTGCGCTGTGGGAGGTGTCCATCTTCAATTCATGACTTTAAAATTTTAACTTTTGTCTTTTTTAAGACTAGTGGATCTGGGATGGATAAGATCATTCATTGTCACTCAAGTCCTTTGAGAATTGAAAGGACAGAGCCCTCAGCTAAGGAAGGAGAATTATCTCCTTGACCTGCTGGAGTTGGCTTCTTCCAGCCCGCGCCTCACTGTCCACGGGCCTGTGACAGCTGGAGGCAGAGGCTGAGCTGTGGCTTCGGGACCCATGCAGGTCACTTCACCTGTGAGAATTGGGCTTCTCTACCAGGCCAGCCCACGTCAAATCTAGGGCCAGTCTGCTGTGTGATTTTGCTTATTTGCTTAATTTCTGCAGGACAGGAAGGGCTGTGGATAAAGTTGATATATTGAAGGCTCTCTGTGTTCGTGGTATGTCCCTCCAGCCCCCAGGGGCCACAGTGGAAACTTGGCTCACCCCCCTGCATACTGCTGGGAGGTATTTCCCTCCCCTAAGACTCCCCACCCTGGCCCTCTCCTATCTGTGCTTCACACCTACCCATACCCCTTCGGTGACAGTGCAAGTGGTGCTAAGGGAGGCGGGGCGGGGGGGCGCGGAGCAGATAAGCTGCAGACAGCTGCTTCGGCCTTCTGCTGTTAGGACAGCCCTGACTGCATGCCCCGAAACTATACCTCCTGCCTTCCCACCCAGCCCTACCACAACTGCAGAGCCCCAGCCCCGGTAATAGGAGCCACCGTGACCGAGCAGCCCTGCGGGAGGCTGGGATGTCACATGGTGGGGAGTGGGGAATGGTATGATCTCCAGGATTCTCAATTAAGTTTTCTTTCTGATAGAAGCATTTGCTGACATGTGCTGGAATTCAGGTGTTTTCTGGGTGAACCAGGCCTTGGTGAACTGTCTTGGAGTCCAGAAACACTATTTCTGTGAGCAGAGTGATTTGGAGTTCACACATACACAGGTGTGTGTTTGTAAGTTGAGGATGGGCCGAATGTCCATATTAGCATTCATCCCTGTTTGATACGTAACCTCACCTTGTCTTTGGAGTGTTTCCCACTGATGAGTTTTTGTTTTCCTTAGAGTAATTTATTTCAGAATGTGATGTAAAAAGAAAAAAAGTTTTGTTTTTAGAAGAATTCTATTGGCATCTGTAAATCCTGTGACTAGGATTCGCTACTTACACTTTCCCCCAAATGCGTTGATCTTACTGACATTGAAGTTCTCCATTTGGAAAAGTTGCCCTCCTCTTGCATTGCTGCGGTATCAGAAAGCAATCTCTTGAGTTTGTAAGCTTTCCCTCTGGCACACTGTCCAAATCACAGGCAAGATGAAATCGTCCTCCAGCGCTCCGCGGTCCTACGACTTCCAAAGTGCAGTCCTGCTCCTTCGGCATGTTCTGCAGTGGTACCGTCCGTGAGTTCCTGGAGTGGCGTCCAGGGCAGGATGGAGACATCCCGCAAGCCGGGGATGTGAGGGGAGAGTTGTGGGGCCCACCCGACCCATGGCTATGGTCTTCATGAAGACTGACAAGCCCAAGGGAGGTTAGCAAACACCCGCAGATCAGAGCCCGCAGCGAGCAGCTTTGCCCACAGAGTGACAATGGTCTCCATTGTCCCTGAAGAGCTCTTTAGAAACAGTTGCAGAGTGTTCTTCCTGGGGCCTTGGGAAGGCTGGTTGAACCGGAGTGTCTCTGGCTGACAAAGGCCTGTCCAAATGTTTCTGTGTGACGGTTTTCCACACTGGTTTTATTTAAGGTCTGCCAACAGGTGCCGAGCGGGAGATGGCAAGCAGTGTTTTTCTGTGGGGTTTCATTTTCTTCCTTTTAACCATCCCCACAATGTGCTTCTGGTTTCAAAGCAGGTTTTTTTTTTTGTTTTTTTTTTTTTTGGTTTTTTTGTGTGTTTTTTTCCCCCTCTGCCACTTTTGAGCAGCTTATGAGATGACATTCTGTATCTTTTCAGAAGTGAAATAGGAGCGCATCGATTGAATCCCATGAATTGGAGAGGCGTGAAGTTGTGGCTCTGGGCCTTATTTAAATTTTATTAGAAGGCTCTGAGTGCATGTGCAGGCTGGGATGGCATACACTTCTCTTCTGAGCTGTGGCCCCAGGAGCAGGGGTGGTGGCAGGGGTGGGTGGGGGGGAAGCAGGTGGTGCAGGACAGTGGGTGACCAGGAAGAACATGCATTTCTCCCATGAGTCTCAAGGATTAAACAGAAGCAGTGGGGACAGTGGTAAAGTTCTTGAGAATGAAGAGAGAGAACACATCCTTTTGAAATTAAAATTCATTTTCCCTGCATTTTCATGTTTGCTATCGTGGCCAGGAAACGGGCTATTCCTGGTGGTTTTGTTCCTAGCAGTATATGGTCATGGTTAAGTTTGGAGTAGCACCTTGCAGTTTTCCAGGCATTTTATTCTCTTTCACTGACAGTAACTCTGACAATCCCCATGTTACAGAGGAGAGAGCAGTCAGGGGCTCAGAGGAGGATGGGGAAGAGCTCTCCCAGGCCTGGGATATCAGGTGTCCACAGATTTGAGGACCTGTCACTTAATTCTCGCTATAGTATACTAGAAGGTCATGGAGGGAGCGATTCCTGTGTCAGGCCTGTGTGGGAAATTTTGTCCCGCAGGCAATCAAAATACAGATGAAATAAGTTGTCCAAGATTGCACAACCTCCACTTCCCCTCCCACTGTCTCTGGTCCCCGAGCGTGTCCCACACCGCTCCCCAGCTGCCTTCCATGGGGGACACGGAGCTTGTGGTTTGTGCTGGTTAATTCAGCCTTGTGTTTACTGAGCACCTATTATGTGTGAAACTGTCCTAGATGCCAGAAACGGGAGGGGCTTGAAGGTGATCGAGAGAATGGGGGAAGGGGGCGGATAGACCTGTTAGAAGTGAAGAAAACTCGGTGTCATTAAAAATTCATGCTGCAGTCAGCTCTAATTGCCATATTATGAGACCCTGTCCTCCCTTTTAGAAAACCCACTTGTGACACCCCTCACATTGAGTATTCATAGCCAACAGGCTGTGCAATAGACTCAGGAAAGGTATTCAAAAGGTCTCTAGGGTACAGGAGAAAAATAAGAGAACTTTTCTTCCCAGGGGCACCTGGGTGCCTCAGTTGGTTAAGCATCTGCCTTCGGCTCAGGTGATGATCTTGGGGTCCTGGGATCGAGCCCCGCATCGAGCTCCCTGCTCAGCGGGGAGTCTGCTTCTCGCTCTGCCTGCCGCTCCCCCTGCTTGTGCTCTCTTGCTCAAATAAAAATCTTTAAAAAAAAAAGTATGATCCATGCAGTGACCCAGACCTGGATCTTCTCTCAGTGCAGTGAGATTCCAGCGTAAGCCCTTGGGGAGTGAATGTGCAGTCGCTTACCGTTATTCCCAGTCATTCTGTTCTCAAAGATTGCAGCCAACACAGAATTAGTGAATATTAAACCGTGGCTCCTAGAGGAAACACAAGGTTAGTTGCTTGAGAGCCTCTGCTTACCTTTTCATCAACTAATCAATAACAGACCCTGGTTTTATGTTTGTTTCTGCTTAAAGAAATCGTACTTAATAAATAGCACCGACTCGAGGACCGGGAACTCCCAGCCCCCAGCACTGTTAACTCGTGCCTGAACAAAGCTTGTGAGACATATGCACGTTCCACCATCAGGCACATCACAGCTCTTCGAGCTCACGCAGGGGAGGCAGCGCTTTGGTGCTGTGCTTGGAGCCCATCTCAGACCACGGAACCACCCACAAAGAGCACAGAAATGCGAGAACGGTGGCACTAAGTGGACCGTGGAAGGAACACTTGTTTACAGTAGGGGCTGGGGCAAGACGGCGGAACGGCTATAGCCGGGAACGCACACGGCGGGCAACTCAGCTCTTTCCCCTCTCAGTGCAGGTCCTCAGGTGCACTGCGAGTAGTGACACGGCTTTTCAAGTACGTTGTAGCAAGTCGGCAAATTGACAGATACGGAATCTGCCTGTAATGAGGATCGGCTGTATACGTTTTAGGTTAGATAAAATAGTTCACGGACGCGTGAGTTCTTTTTAATGCACGCCCCACTCGAGCCCTTTACCTGACTTTGACTGTGAGTCCTTCTGCTGCAGTCTTCACAGGGAAAGCTGAGCGGGGAGCCAGGGCCAGCCCCTGTGTGCGATCGATCGCACACTCACTGACTCTTAACTAGCGCTCTCACAGGGTTGTTAGGATGAATGAGTTCAGGTATTTGTTGTGATATCGCAGCATCCAGGAGAGTGTCCGGCACGGGTGAAGATGAATTTAAAACACTCTGCAAATGTTCTGCGCAAAATGTATGGAGTCGGTGCTCGCTCTTAATTTGGAAAGAGCAAGTGCGGACGTCAGGTGCAGAGTGCCCACGAGCGGCAGCCCTTGGCACCTGCCCTCGACTTTGTTACCTCCTCTTGTTCTCACCTTCCAGGAAAGGCACAGACCAGCTCCCGTTTCCCACGGCTTCCCAAGCCTCACTTGCTTCTGGCCAAGCCTGGACAGAGGGGAAGAGGCAGGGAGAGAGGAAATCAGAACCATCTCCAATTCACAAAGGGCTACGCCAGTTGGAGGCCACAGGCTTGACCGCCCAGCCCGCCTAGTATGGCTCGCTCTGCCTGCATGTAAATCCCAGCTGTGGAGCCTTCCTGAGCCCTGGGCCCCGCGCCTCCCTCCCGCCCCAGCCCCTCCACCTTTTTCCCAGAGGCTCCAATTGTCCCATAGGTTTGCTGGAGAAATGGGCTCCTTCCCTTCACCCATGCCAGAGTGAGACTCAGTGTAAGTCTCTTCTGGGGTTTTTAATAAATTGAACCCCCCCCACCTGCATCTGCCACAAATAGTGCTTTGGATGTTGTTGAAGCTCAGAAAAAGAGACGAAAAGTTAGCCCACTCTCATTAGCCATTTTTAATTAGGTGTTTCTCTCTCTCTTTTTTTTTTTTCCTTTTTAGGTGGTTCTCTCTTTTACATGTATTAGGATCATGTTAAACATATGCACAAGTAGAGAGCACAGTGTGATGAACCCTCATGCACCCGTCCCCCAGTTTCAGGAATTCCCAGCCCATGGTGTTTCATCTCTTCTCCCATCCCAGATAATTTGAAAACAAGTCCCAGGCATCATATTTCACTTACCAACATTTCATTACGTATCTGTAAAGGAAAGGGATTTACAAAAAAAAAAAAAAAAAAAAACCACAACCAAAATATTACCACAACTTAAGTAGGTAACAGTGATTTCTTACTATCACCCGATGTCTGGTCGGCATTAGATGTCCCCAGTCCAGACATTTCTCTCCAGCTCAGGGGAGAGCTTCCAGCTGACCACTGGGGTGGTGATGGGGGTGGTGACGACGAGGAGTGCGCAGTTGAACTTGAGTCTGGGGGGACTGGAGTCACCACGGTAGAAGAGGAAAGCGTCATTTCCAGGAAGGCAGGACAGAGGTGCCGTGGGGCCCCAGGGGTCACAGCCCCTCCACATGTGCGGCGTGGCACACTGGAGCAGCTGCAGCCAGGCTGCTTCCTCGTGGCCTAGTCCTCTGGGTGCTTTGGCCAGGGTTCCCTGTGGTTGGGGGGGCCACCCTCCAGCCCCCCTGAACATGAGCCGTGTGCATGAGATGGATTGCGGGGGAGGGGGGTGGGTGCAAGAAGTAGCGCTGTGTGGGCCCGCGGCCGTGAGCACTGTCAGCACCTAAAGGCAGCCTGGGTTCTCTGTGACCCTGCCTTCCCTGGAGCCCTTGTCATGCTTGGTGAGCCGAAGCACCGTTCCCTCAGAGTTGTGTGTTTTGAGCGGCTCGCGGGAACCCGGTATTCCAAATTTAATGGAACAATGGCAGGAATCTCGATGGCGAAATGCGGCCGGGGTGGCCCTGGAGATAGGAGAGGTGGCCATACAGCAGGACCTCGCTTGCCGTGGCCTGCCACAGCGCAGTAAGGACAGCAGAGTTGCACGTACTTGGTACTTCTTTGTTTCAGCGCGAGAGGAAAATGAGCTCAGCTGCCTCATGGGTGATTTATTATCTCTTTATTAACAGAGAAGAATTTCAGAGCTAAGAAAGTTTCCATTAAGGTGTGTGCAGTGTAAATCCCGGCAGGTTGCTCTGCCCCTTGGTGTCCCACGTTCCTTCCCTGTAGAGCACTACTAGCACCTGCTTTAGGGGTTTTGTGAGAAACAAATGCGTTGGTACATGCAAATACTTGGAAAGGTTCTAGGCCCACAGCCCTGTCTAACAACTTTCTGCGGTCATAGAAACCTAGAAATGTGTTAGATCTGCACTACCTGAGGCCGCTGTTGAAATGAGAGTAATGTGACTGAGGAAATTTTAATTAATTTAAATAGCCACATGTGGCTCCCGTGGGTACTGTATCCAGTACAGGTCTAGGGGATATTGATAATACCGTAATGATCGGATGGTCGTTAGGATGGTTCTCAGTGGAGACCCAGAGGGTGACACTGGTACAAAAGAGTGGAGGAAGCATCATAAAATGCATTTGGGGGCACGTGTGTGGCTCAGTCCCTTAAGCATCTGACTCTCGATTTCAGCTCAGGTCCTGATCTCAGGATTGCGAGATCAAGCCCTGCGTCAGGCTCTGTGCTGGGCATGGAACCTGCTTAAGATTTTCTCTCTCTCCCTCTCCCTCCACCCCCTGCTTTCCCTCTCTCCCCCCCCCCACTCCCCATCCTCCATCTGCTCCCCATCCTCCCTCTCACTCGCTCTCTCTCTCCCTGTCCCCCTCTAAAAAAGAATAAGTAAATAATAATGATAAAATGCATTTGTTTCACATCTGTGTGGCCCAGGTGTGACGCTTAAGGTGTAGGTCATCTCTGAGGTGGAGGGTGCTGATCTTTAGATGGACTGCATCCGTGGGAGTCTTTCAAGGGAAAGGTGACGGCGTCGTAACAGGTGTGGGCGGGAGGGCGAACGGGTTTCATGTTCTGTCTTTCCTTCTGTACTGGCTGTGTGACCTCGGCCATGTTGCGTAAGGTTTTTGAGCCTCGGTGTTTTTATCTGTAAGATGAAAGTCAGGATACCCACCCGCTTACTAGGGGCGAGCTCTGTGCCCCTGCAGGATGCCTTGCTCCTCGTCTAGGAGCCACCGTTGTTTTTCAGATAACGGATGGTAATAATATCAGAATTGAATACATAGTCACTGTCGTGTGCTACTAATTCACTTGGAGAAATTTGACTATCATTTCATCCCCATTAGAGATCAGGGATGCTCTAGATTCTGTGTAAATACGTGCTATTTGACTTTTAAACATTTATGATAATTAGAATCCATTGAGCCAAGGGTGGGAGCAAAACCTTTGAAATGATCGCTCTGTGCTGCATAATTCAGGTAAGACAAAGTAAGCCTGCAACCATGGCTTTAGGTTCCCGGCTAAACTTACTGGACACACCTGTTCTGTCTGCAAAGATGAGGATACCCAGAAATTGGTAAAATATAACTTTTTTTTAAACGAAGAGTTTTCTTGGTGCTAACCACGAACAGAGTGGCTTCTTGATGTCCTATCATTTTTATTTCAGTTGAAGCAACAACAAAGTGTAGCGCGCTACTGGACAAGTGGAAACTCTGACTTGGCTGCTCCCTTATATCCTCTTCCTTTTTCCTGCCAGATGTGACATTTGCTGCGTAACCTTTCGAACACATCGAGGATTGCTGCGCCACAACGCACTTGTCCACAAACAACTTCCCAGGGACTCCATGGGAAGGCCTTTCATTCAGAACAACCCTTCCATCCCTGCTGGCTTCCATGACTTAGGATTCACTGACTTCTCCTGTAGGAAGTTTCCTCGAATTTCTCAGGTATTTTGCTCAGCCTGTGGACCCAGCAGCCACCTCCATGGGCCACGTCATTGGACTAGACCCCCTCACCCTGAGGCTTCCCTTCCTTAAAATGTTGTCAGTTGGGTTTTGTCTTTTTTTTAATCACAACCTTTTCTCTTGAAATTCAGCTTGATCTTTTCAATCTTCATTGGGTCATTAAGCTGAGAGGGATAGGCGGGCTTTTATTTTGTGTTGAATTTCTTATTAACATGAGTATGTGTCTAGCTTACCTGTGCTTTTTGCCCATTCTTGGGGCGTTTGGATTTAAGGTTGTGAATTGCTCACCACCCCTACGCCAGCCCTATCTGAATTGAATTTGTATTTTTTTTGAATACTTCTTTAACATTCATATTACACGTAAATATTTTCCAGTGTTGTAGTTTCTATTAAAAATGTTTGGGGTCATTATTAACCTGAACCATATTTGTTCTCTGCCTATAAAACATGTGCCAAAACTATTTGAAACTATTTTTTTTTTAAATTGAGATAGAGGATATCAACAGGGAAACCCTTGAGGCACAGAATCCTGAAGTTCAATGAATTATTCCATAGGTATACACACACATACGTATGTACCCACATGTATGCACTCACATAGCCCTCCCCCCAGGTGGCGCTGCCTCACGCCCCTTCCCAGGCAATGCCCTTTCTCCCACAATCAACGAAGGTAGCCAGTTCTCCACTGGTGGTAGGAAGTCCCCAGCCCATTAGTTTTCCAGGACGCCATTTTTAAAAAGAGAATTAATCCTATCTTTGTGCTGTTGTTACTTAACCATATTTCATTGCTTCTTGGAGATACCCTAGGGATTGTTGTCATTCATCAAGCAAGATGACACTTGAGATGCTTTGGGGGGTTTTCCTGATTCAGTCCAGAACAGGAATTAGCAAGCAGGGGGGCAGGCCAAGGCTGGGGACTGGGGCAGCTTATACAACAGATACTTTCTGCATCTCAGGGTAGTGATTGTTTTTAAATCCTCTTTATGCCCTTGCTCTTGCCAACCCGGCTTCCATGCAGGCCTGGTGTGAGACAAACCTACGAAGGTGCATCAGTGAGCAGCACCGTTTCATCTGCGATACATGTGACAAGGCGTTCCCCATGCTCTCCTCGCTCGCCCTGCACAGGCAGACCCACGTCGCCACAGACCAGGGACGGGAAAGGCTGCAGGCCAAGACCCTGCCCGGGGACGCCCTGGACCAGAAGGTCTTCCTGGCCTTGCTGGGCCTGCAGCACACCAAAGACGCCAGGCCTGCCCCCGCCGAGGAGCCCTTGCCGGATGACAACCAAGCAATACAGCTCCAGACACTCAAGTGTCAGCTACCTCAGGACCCCGGCTGCACCAACATGCTGAGTCTGTCTCCTTTCGAAGCTGCTTCCTTGGGCGGCTCTCTCACGGTCCTCCCGGCTACCAAGGACAGCATGAAGCACCTGTCCCTGCAGCCCTTCCAGAAGGGCTTCATCATCCAGCCCGACAGTAGTATTGTGGTCAAGCCCATCTCTGGCGAGTCGGCCATCGAGCTGGCCGACATCCAGCAGATTCTGAAGATGGCAGCCTCCGCCCCCCCTCAGATCAGTCTTCCGCCTCTCTCCAAGGCCCCTGCTGCCCCTCTGCAGGCCATCTTCAAACATATGCCCCCTCTGAAGCCAAAGCCCCTGGTCACCCCGCGGACGGTGGTGGCCACGTCCACGCCCCCGCCTCTCCTAAATGCCCAACAGGCCTCCCCGGGCTGCATCAGCCCCAGCCTCCCCCCGCCGCCCCTGAAGCTCCTCAAAGGCCCCATGGAGGCAGCCTCCAGTGCCCACCTGCTGCCGTCCCCGGCCGGAGCCCAGCCAGACACCGCCACGCAGCTCTTCCTGCAGCAGCCGCGGGTGGACCTGCCGGGCCAGGCCGAGATGAAGACGCAGCTGGAGCAAGACAGCATCATCGAGGCCCTGCTGCCCCTGAGCATGGAGGCCAAGATCAAGCAGGAGATAACGGAGGGGGACCTCAAGGCCATCATGACCGGGCCCGGCGGCAAGAAGACGCCAGCCATGCGCAAGGTGCTTTACCCCTGCCGCTTCTGCAACCAGGTGTTCGCCTTCTCCGGAGTGCTGCGCGCCCACGTGCGCTCCCACCTGGGCATCTCGCCCTACCAGTGCAACATCTGCGACTACATCGCCGCCGACAAGGCTGCGCTCATCCGCCACCTGCGCACGCACAGCGGCGAGCGGCCCTACATCTGCAAGATCTGCCACTACCCCTTCACCGTCAAGGCCAACTGCGAGCGGCACCTGCGCAAGAAGCACCTCAAGGCCACCCGCAAGGACATCGAGAAGAACATCGAGTACGTGACCAGCAGTGCTGCCGAGATGGTGGACGCCTTCTGCTCCCCGGACACGGTGTGCCGGCTGTGCGGCGAGGACCTGAAGCACTACCGTGCGCTGCGCATCCACATGCGCACGCACTGCGGCCGTGGTCTGGGCGGCTGCCCCAAGGGCCGCAAGCCCTTCGAGTGCAAGGAGTGCAGCGCCGCCTTCTCGGCCAAGCGCAACTGCATCCACCACATCCTGAAGCAGCACCTGCACGTGCCCGAGCACGACATCGAGAGCTACGTTCTGGCGGCCGACCGCCTGAGCCCCGCCGACGCGGCTGCTGAGGCTTCGGGGAGGATCGAGGATGGTGGCGGGACCTTCGGCGAACGTAAACCCCTGGCCCCCTTCCTGGAGCCGCAGAACGGCTTTCTTCACGGGGCTCCCCCCCAGCCTCTGCCTCCCCACGTCTCCGTCAAGTTGGAGCCCGCCAGCAACTTCACGGTGGACTTCAACGAGCCCCTGGACTTTTCCCAGAAGGGCCTGGCCCTCGTCCAGGTGAAGCAGGAGAATGTCCCCTCCTTCCTGAGCCCCTCCTCCTCGGCGCCCTATGACTGCTCCATGGAGCCCATTGACCTGTCCATCCCCAAGAACTTCAGGAAAGGAGACAAAGATGCGACTGCTCCCGGCGAAGCCAAGAAGCCTGAGCAGGAACCAGGGAGAGGCGAGCAGCCCTCTCCCTGTCCTCTGCCATGCCCTACCCTGCCAGTGACCTTGGGGCCCAGCGGGATCCTGGAAAAACCCGGGGCCTCCGTAGCCACCACTCTGGAAGCCCACGCTCAGCCCCTGCAGGGCTCTGTTCAGCTTGCTGTCCCCATCTACTCGTCAGCTCTGGTCAACAGCTCCCCCATCTTGGGCAATTCCACCCTCATCAGCAGCCCAGCGGTGTTGCGGCCGCTGCGCCCCAAGCCCCCGCTGCTCTTGCCAAAGCCCCCCGTGACCGAAGAGCTGCCCCCACTGGCCTCCATCGCCCAGATCATCTCATCCGTGTCCTCGGCCCCCACCTTGCTGAAAGCTAAGGTGGCCGACCCGGGGCCCACAAGCACTGGCAGTAACAGCACAGCTCCAGACAGCTTAGGAAGCGCGGTCCCCAGGGCTGCCGCCGCCCCCGCCAACACCACCAGCCCAAAAGAATCCAGCGACCCATCCCCTCCTGCCAACAGCCCGGAGGCAGCCTCACCCACCGAGCAGGGACCAGTGAGCTTGTCCAAGAAGAGGGGCCGGAAAAAGGGCATGAGGAGCCGGCCCCGCTCCAGCAGCGGTGGGGTGGACCTGGACTCCAGTGGGGAGTTTGCCAGCATCGAGAAGATGCTCGCCACGACGGACACCAACAAGTTCAGTCCGTTTCTACAGACTACAGAGGATGATGCTCAGGATGAAGTGGCCGGAGCCCCCGCGGACCCCCACGGGCCCAGTGACGAAGAGCAGGGCAGCCCTCCCGAAGACAAGCTGCTGAGGGCCAAGCGGAACTCCTACGCCAACTGCCTGCAGAAGATCAACTGTCCCCACTGCCCCCGGGTCTTCCCCTGGGCCAGCTCCCTCCAGAGGCACATGCTCACACACACTGGTAAGAGGGCCCGCCATGCTAGGAGTGCTATTTCCCGGAGGGGAGCCTGTGGCCTGTCTGGCCCGGGGAGGGGCGGGGAGCGGGACGGGGAGCAGGCTCGGAAGCGTAGAACCCTTTCCCCACGACCCCACTTTCAGCTTCTCCCTCAGTCTCGGAAGCAGGGGGCTTGCCTGGTGGGGCCGGGAGTTCCTCCCTGTGCACCCTTGTCACCAAAATCACCTGTTCCCGCTGTCTGGGCCCCCGAAGGGCTGCTGGTGCAGGCAGGTGTTACATGTAGGTGTTTAGGGGTGCAAAGGGTCCTGCGCCCGTTGGATCACGGACTTTCATCCACTTCATCCCTTCAGGATGTAGCAAGATTACCTGGTGACCCACAGGAGGCAGTGAGGGAAAAGTAGAAGTTGGTATTAAGGGATCGGCCACGGTGGACTTGCTGCTTTGGCAGGAGAAACTGCATCCCCCATTCTGCAGAGCAGCTTTTAATATGTTGAATGTTCCGTGAAGTTCTTTTGACTCCATATATCCTTAAAGGGAATATTGCAAATTTCACAGTTCTCTTTCATTTCGCTAAGGCAATCCCAGCTTCCCAATTATGGGGAAAATCAGTGACAAATAGTGGGTAGAATTTTTTTTATTTATTTATTTATACTAAAATCAACAGCTGTTCTGGAGAAACACCCAGGTATAATCATGTTCTAAGTCCAGTGTTTGGACTTAAATTGCCAAAAAGATAGCCCCAAGTATTTTTCAAGTGTTAGTTTCTATATGTTGATTTTTAAAGAGAAGTTGAAGAGGGTACATTTTAAGTAATTTTATGCCAGGTACTTTGCATAGTCACATGACCATACACTCTCCTCTTAATTCTAATTTACTGAATATTTATACAGGGTTTATATCATTGAACTGAAGGTAAATTGGGTGAGAGCCTTAGCCTTTTGGAGATTACCACCCGAATACTAATGGGTAGGACCTAAAACCCAATAGAGAATTGTATGATACAGGATTGCCAGATAAAATCCTGGATGCTAGTTAAATTTAAATTTCAGATAAAAAGCAAATAATTTTTAGTGTAGGTATTTTTCCATGCAGTAGTGGGGATAGACTAATACTGAATTGTCATTTATTTATCTGAAATTCAGACTGAAGTGTTTTTAGTTGCTAAATCTGGCTTACAAGGCTTAGGACTGGCGAGGGGGAGGTCCTGGGAATGAGGTGTGAGCCACGCTCTGTACCCAGGTGGAAAGGCTTCATTCGGAAGGGGTGATCATCACAGAAGCTTCCAAGAGCCCATGGCAGGCTGTTTCTACTAGTGAGGGAGGTTGGTCCCCGAGCAGTCCCTGGGAAACAGGGAGGGGAGAGCAAGTGGGCTGGGGTGGCGGGGGGGGGGGGGTCCCCCGGGGGGGGGGGGGCCTCGAATCCAGGACTCAGGTGGCAGCAAGCCAGGAGCACCTGTCCACAAAGGACTCCACTACTGAACAGAATTTCTAGATTTGTGAAGTATATGCTACATTTTCACACTGTCCTTTTCATTTGAAATCCTGTAAGCCTGACAAAGTAGTCACAGTTCTCTGAAGAAAGCAGTTCAGAAAAGAAAATGCATCGTAAACAGGAGGTGCCCCGCACAGCAGGCTCTTGCTACCCTTTTTGGGGGGGCACTTGCTTGTCAGCTGCAGAGCCCTTGGAGAAGTGAGTACTTCTGTTACCACTTTCCAGAAAGCAGATGGCTGGATCTGACGAGGAGCATGGCTCTTGCCATGCCCTACTCTCTGCACGCCCCTGACGCCGCCCCCACCACCCTCCCCGCAGCTGGGAGTCCTGTGCTTAGTAGAGAGCGTGCACATTGTCCGAGGGTGAGGCCAGTTACTCCTGGACTTTCTCTTCCTAGCAAACCACCAGTCTCCCTAGGAGGACCGGAGTGGCTGGTATTTCCTTTCCAGGGTTGTGCCCATGTCTTGCACGTGCCTGCCAGAAGTTCCCACTTCTGAATGCATCCTTTCAGTCGCCTGGCTTTTGAATGCCAAAATGTCCTAGTCAGTTTAAAGTCTCGTAGCTTCTGAAACCAGGCAAGGAAAATGGGGGAGGTCTGTCGAAGATGGAGTAGGGCAGGGTGGGCGTAAATATCAACATGTTCTGCCCCTTCTCCCTAAGCTGTTCCTAGACCCTGGGTGGCTGTGTCTGCTGCAGCCCCGTCCATGACACCCTGTCCGACCATGTTCTCACTGCCATGCCCTCCTGCTGAGGGTTGCCGGCCTTGACTTGAGGGGAGCACTCAGGGTTGGTGGAGAGACCTTCCAGAGCTAGTCTTCATGACTGTCCCATGAGGGCGATGTTGTTCACATCTTGAAGCAAGGAAATGAGTAACAGCCAGTAGTCCTGGGGGTGGGTCATGAGTTGGTTGAGCCTGAGTTCAGAGCCCGGGCCACGTTCGCTGCGGCTGCCCCACGGTCAGGGTGTGTGGCTGCTTCTGTGCTGACACGTAGGGAGTGTGTGCCTGCCCCTGTCATCCTGACATGTTCTGCCATGTTCCGGTGCAGAGGACTGGCAAGGGGTTGGAGAGGAGGGGAACACAGCTACGGACCCGAATCCTAGTAGTCAGCCCTCAGGGCCGTGGGACGGTACTAGCCGCACGCATGGGCACTGTATAAGCTGGTGCCCCCTGGGCTTTGTGAGCTCCTTGCCTTTGCTGTCCTTCCGCTTCAGCTCGCGGGGACAGTCTCAGCCTCACCTCTGGTGCATAGTTTCATAGAGCACTTGGCTGCGCCTGGTGCCGTGTTGGGACATTTTCCATTCATTGCGTATCCCAGCTGGACGGAGCCTGGGAAACCATCTGACCCACCCGCCCTTCCCACAGACTGATGTTTTCCTGGTAGACACTCTGCTGTTGAAGAATCCCCCAGCTGTGTTTGGTTGCCTGGCTTTCTGGGACATGCTCCCTCCAGAAACCTTGGAATAAGACGGAGTTAAACACGCCTCCGAAACGGCCCCATAAAGAAAAAGCATTCTACAGAAAAGAGGCTTTCTTTTTTTCCTCTCTTTTGGGGGGCTGGGGGCAGTAGTGTTAAACTCTAGCTGTGTTCCAGCCCAAAGCTTCGAGCGGTGTGTAGGTTTAGATCGCCGTTAGGCAAACCGCATCTGTGTCTCAAGAGCCCGCCTCCTCCTGACCTCTTAGCAAATGCACAGAGGGATCGTAACATCCGTACGTGGTCTCCTGGAGGGGCAGCATTAGGGAGACCGGTGGGGCTTGCTGCGGCCGAGGGCCCCGTGGCTCAGGTTCTCGGGATCGCGGCTCAGGAGGAAGCCGGCGTCTGCCATCCTATTTCATCTTCCCTGGTGAGCTCTCTGTGCACGGCTGAGCTCCCTCCTTGCACTCTCCTTCTAGCCTGTGTCCTGGGGAGCAGGGACAGTTCCTGGTTCCTTGGCTCCTCTGCCTGAGTAGTGTTGCCCCTTTGGGAGAGGACAGTCCACTGTCCCTCCCTTTTCCCCCTCATTTAGGCCACAAGCCTGAGGCCACAAGAGAATACAGAAAATGCAGTCAGCCCGTGTTTGCTCCTCCTCACCTTCCTCCTCCAATGAACAGGTCAGGACCCTGGGATGGCTGAGCCTCCCACCTTCCCCACCCCCAGCTCTGACACTTTGGGATTCTCCCAGTTGGTTTTAGCGCCTGTTCTCTGCAAGGCTGAGGTCCTCTGCACTCGGCCTGAACCACCTGCTGCTCACAGGCAGTCCGCGTGAGTTGAAATCGGTACGATGTGCAGGCCTCCGCGTGGAAAGTGCTTTGGACACCAGTGCTGGTTGGCTCCTTCGGCCTTTCTGAAGGGGCAGCCTTGGCCATCTTCACTCAGCCAGCCCTGCATGCACCTCTGTCACAAGCAGAGAGCAGGAAGCCGCCTGCAGATGGGGAGCCGAGGGATCCCACTTACTCTTGCTGTTCAGTCTTCTCCCGATGGTCCCAGTGCCTGCCAGATAGCGTCACATAGTATAGGGTTTCTCTCTTTTCCTGCCTGCTCTCTGGGAGGGAAACTGGCTGGCTGATGGTTTTCACGGCTCCTGTTGCAGGTGGAGGGAGGCCGTCTTTGGTGCAAAGGGCACTCCTTGTGGCTACAGGTACATTTAGAAACACTCCCACCAGAGCGGTGGCTTGTGGCAGTCACCCAAACAAATGAAACCATGTGATACTTACCCTGTAGATTACCAGTCGACAAGTTTTGGGGAAACCCGTCTGATGAAAAAAATATTGGAGGGGCTCATGTTTTTCTGGGTCCATGTACTCCAGAGAGCATACCGCTCTTCACAATATAAGATTTGTTTGTCAGACAGCAGTCAAAATAAACGATTGAGTGAATGCGTAAGTGTAAGGCTTTCGCAGTGAGAGGGGGATCTTTGAGAGGTTCCTGTTGTCACTTTGAGAACCTTCTGACATCATTGGGTCGTCTGAATTTAGCACAAGAATCTGAATCTTCATTGTGGGGCGTGAGCCTGGCTGCCCAAACCCAGCTGTAAAATCACAGAGTGAACCATGTAATGGGAAGAAGTAAGGAACTGGTGGTTTTATTTAAAATCAAGACTCCTACAGTTCCTCATCATTCCAGCTTCTGACTGGTTTCACTCCCAGCTGGGTCTCTCCCTCTCAGTCTGGCCTGACTCAGAGACGCTATGATATTTGATCTTGGACGGTAAGATGTTATTTTTCATACTTAAAATAAAGACCAAATAATTTTATGAAAGATTATGTTCAGTTTTTAGTGAAAAGCAAGAATAATTTGAAGCGTACGCCAAAAACAAAACAAAACAAAAGAAGCACAACCAGTCTTCATGCAAAAGCGTGATTTTTTTTTTTTTAATGTCATTTGTATAACTTAGCAGAAAACACTCCCTGAGCTTTGTGGAGGGAAACTTGAAAGTAGTCAGTGGGTTCTGCTCTGCACTTGATCCTATAGGCCCCATGTGGGGCTCCTTAAGAGCACACACGCAGGGCTTCTGGATGTCTCGTTCCATGGTCTTTGCTGGTTCCAGGCATCTGTATTCTTAGAAAGTTCCACCGCTGATGTCGAAGCATCACCTGAAAGGGTCCTGCAGCTCAGGGAAGGGATGGCCCCTCGCTTTGATGGCTGCTGATGCTGGAACTCAGTGGGGCAGTGATGCTGGCGGTGCTGGGCTATGCCCCAGCGTGCTCGGTGTGAATGGCGCCCCCTGGAGTTGTGCGGTGCGCGGTGTTCCTGCTCCCTTCTCCTTGTGCTGAGCCCCACCCGCTCCGGGCACCTGGCCCAGGGGTTCCGCTCACAGTGAGTGCCTGGGCTGGTCACCTGCACGAGATGGGGCATCCATGGGTCGTCCCCCCAGCCCCCCAGGCTGAAGGGCCCCCGGGGTTGGTGTTCCGAGGGCTTTGTGCTGGTTGACTTTGCAGCCAGTTCCTGACACGGGCGTTTGATTGTGGCCGTCCCAAGGTTGCGAGGCCAGGCTGCAGCTTGGCCGTTGTGTTTGTTAGTACACAAAGTCTGTGACCCTGTAAAACCAGAAACCGGGACCTTAGCACTTGGGGGAAAACAGAAGAACCCAGTGATGGAGTAAATGATTTACTGCCACCTTCTCTCTCCAGAACTTCAGCTCACCTGATCCCTTCCCTTGGCCCCCCCTCTTTGCTCCTCCCTCCCTCCGCGCCCTGGCTTTCCCTGCACCTCCAGCCACGCAAACACAGGACAAGTTACAGGGGAGCCTAGTCTGCGTTTTGACATATTGTCTTTATGGAAGAAAAGATCAAAATGGAAGGTTAAGACAGGGCAACGCAGAGCGGAGAACTCCTCTCTCAGGAGTTACCCCATGGTGGAGTGGGGTGGAGGTAAGGCCTGCTCAGCCACTTCTCTCCACAGGCAGGTCTGGGGCCCAGAGCACCTGATCCCCTAACAGACTCGGTCCTGTGTGGGTCACTACGCACTACTAGCAAGGGCGTAGAGCAAGGGGAACAAAGAACCTTTAATGCAAGGAGCAGGCCGCCTCCGTCTAGCCCGCTAGGACCACAGTGAGCACGGGCAAAGGTCACCGTAGGACTGTCAACGGGTCGGACAGGAGGCGCGTTTCTCTGCTTCGGGTCCACCGTGGGCCAGGGAGAGGGGAACGGCTCCCGGGGATGTCCCGGGCTTCAAGGTGCTGGTTTGATTTCCCGGCGTCAGAAGTCCTTGCCATGCCAGAAATGACCAAGAGGTGGCTTCTCTGTGCAGACTGTAGGTGTTTCCTTACTGTGCTCCAAAATCCCTTTACTCGCTCTTTTTTTTGTTACTGTTATTAAGATTTTTAATTGTAATACTGTTGTTTTAAACGTCCTGGTTTCACTGTTAACTTTTAGCATTTTGAAGACACAAACCTTCATCCCACTTCACTCAGGATAAGGGAAGATATCATTTGAGTTGTTGATGTTACCGGTATTTTTTTTTAATGTGTGTGTGTGTGTGTGTGTGTGTGTGTTAAAGGAAGGGGTGGGGAAGCAAATGCCAATTATCCCAGGAGAATGAATGGAAAGCGACTTTTTCTTTTTCATTGCAGTAGAAAGCCAGATAAATATATATTTTTTTTCCTGCTTCAGGTCAGAAACCCTTCCCTTGTCAAAAATGCGATGCCTTCTTTTCTACCAAATCTAACTGTGAACGCCACCAGTTGCGCAAACATGGAGTTACCAACTGTTCCCTGAGAAGAAACGGGCTTATCCCCCAGTCAAAAGAGAGTGATGTTGGACCCCATGATAGCACAGGTAGTGTGCTTCCGGGTGACGGAGAGGAGGAGAGGGACAGAGGAGGGCAACTCCGAGAGAGAGCTCTGCTAGCGTGGTAGCGAACCCCAGCCGTGTGTGCAAGCGCGGCCAGCTGCCTCTCCCGTTTCTCTGTGGGACTCGGCAGGCGGTCCGTAGAAGTGGGCCCTGCCGAGGACCGGGAGCATGCATGCAGCAGGATGGGGCTTGGGGACACACCGACAGTGTTCCTAGATTGCTTTCCAGAGCCGCTAGGGCAGATCTGGGGCCCTCCCAGCAGACCCCTGTTCGTGCTGCGGGGGCCCTTCTGGAGGTGGGAGATGCGGTTGGGGGTGCAGCTCCAGCTCTCAGTAGGATCACATCTAAAAAGGATATGAAACCCCACTGGTTTGGGGTGTTGTTTTCTCAAAGCCCAGCCTCTGCAGCATCCTACAGAGCAGGGATGGGCTCCCTCCGATGTCAGGGTATTTCAGGAAGTACTGATGCCCAGCCCTCCACAGGGGAGGGGTGTGTGGGGAGGGGGTGTTTTTCCCTTCAGCAACTCTCTTCCCAGTAGAAAACCTCGTCTTGTTTGAAAAAGCACTCTGCATGTCCTTTCTTTAATCACATCTCTGCTTGACCTGAATCCGGGTATTATTCTCATGTGCTGATACGCGCTTCCTTCCTCCAGCCCCTACAGAGCAATTAACGGCTGCTCAGTGCGTCTCCTGCCACCTTTTTTTTTTCCCCTTACAGCTTCTGTATTCACTCCTGTCCTCTATTCAGTACATCCCAGCATCTCCCAAGTGCTAGGGTCCTGTGCTTCCCACTCCACCCCCCCCCCCAACAGATCAGAAAATTGGCTGCTGCAAGTTACCTACATACATGACTAGTTAGTTGGCCATGGGTTAGTAACAGGTGTGGATTCAGTCCCGCAGATCTCAAAAGCTTTACATTTCCCCCATTGCTCAAAGCCAGAGAGGTTCTCCCCAGAGGCGTTTGTCCGGGGGTGTAACTGTGTGCTTGTGCTTCTCTCCCTCAGATGTGGGTGGGGGTGGGAAGCTTTGCTGTCTGGGAGCCGCCCCCCCCGCCCCCCCCCTGTCGTTATCTAAGTTACAGGGGGAGAGGGGCACATCTGAATGGGTAGCATTTCTAGGAAGAGGAATTGATCCAGACCCTCTGCTTTTTCCCTATGCCTTCCCCCAAGCCCTAGTGAAACAAGCCAGCCCCTGAACTGCCCAGGCTCTTTGGTTAAGATCAAACCCTCTAAGGGCATAAAAACATAAGGCAGTTTGCCACCTCCTCCCCGCAGCTTCCATTTCTACATAATTGGCTAGGATCTTTGGGTAGAGAAAGATCCGGAACCTTGGATCCCCATGAGCCAGAGATCAGCTCTTCCATCCCCAGGAAACCCACAACGATGCTGGCGAGCTCGAATTTGCTGCAAACGATCGTTCTTAATGTTTAACAGCTGACTGCTGTGTCACCTGGTAGCCCCAAACATTTTCTCGAAGCCTGGTTTGAGAAAGCAGCTATGTGATTCTACCCATAGTGGTCCCCAAAGAGGGAAAGCAGTGGATAATTGAGGTCAAGGGGAGCCGCCGGTTTCCCAAGATGGCAGGCAAGTAAGAACCAAGTGCTAGAGGCACATTTTGCATTCAGCTTCTTGAGCCTGTGGGTGAGCCCAGAACCCA
>NW_027397088.1:8015717-8030777 GCF_003265705.2 Callorhinus ursinus
AGTTACATGAGTTCTGTTTTGCCACATCCCGTCAGAGCCCTACCTCTGCCCTGCCCTGGACGTTGTGTAGGGTTTCTTTAAGGGACAAAGCCTCTGGAAAAAGAAAATTCACTGAAAGCTGTAATGTGAAACCAGCAAAGAGAAAATAAATGTTTGGTTTCGTTGTGGTCACAATCCATACATAGTAAGAAAGGGGGGGGGACGAAGGGGTCAGGGAGGTGGAGTTCAGTGATTTCAAGGAGAGTTGCAAACCCAAGTGAGCATGGCAGGGGTGTGGGGTGAAGCTTGCTTTCGGGGCTCCCTCCCATGAAGTTAAAAGTGAGGCTTTAGAGGAAGACCTTAAAAAAAAAAAAAAAACAGGAAATGACCAAGGAAGTTCTTGAGGGGTTTTCTAGGTTTATATGCCCAGCTTCAAGTCCCTAAACATGTTTTATAACATAAGTCTGACTTTTCTAATCATATAAGTTCTTTAAAGAAAATACACCCTCGATTTCCCCCGCACCCACCCACCCACTCAAGGAATCCTAACAGGGGCAGCTCTGGCTTAAAGGGGCACATCAGTCCTGGAACTAAAGCTCTCTGTTCACTTTCTCGTGGGCAGAGAGGTTCCCTAGCCCACTTTGTCTTTGGGGGATACTCGTGGTTCTTCTTCAGGTGATGCCTGTGGGAGCCTTCGTATTTGTGGGCGCCTGCACATGACTTTCTAAGTCAGCAGAAACATGGACGTTTTATTCTGCTCCTTATGGGCGGCCACCCTTACCAGCCAGAAGCCCGCATGCCCGGCACCACAGGAAATGCTCTGGGGAGGCGAAACTCAGACAGGAGCTTCCTCACCAGCTGTGCCCTTGGCCAGGCCGATTGGGTGTTTAGATTGGTGGTTGGTCACATCAGCTAAGGAACATGGAATTGCTAGGAAGCAGTAGATATTTCATCGTCGAGCTGACATGAAAGTCTCTTGCCCTGTAGGAGGAGCTGTGGGTTTATTATCTCCTAGTACACGCAGGATCCCTGCTTCCTCACGCAGTTTTCTTAGGTTTAGCCTCACAAATGAGGGGACCGGTAGGGACAGAGAATTACCACTTAAGGTAGGTGGCATTGCTTAGAAAAGCCATCTGTTCTGCTACCTGCGTTTGAAGGTGTAGGCGGTTGAAGAAGGAGGGGATCAAAATAGGACCTGGTGTTAGAAGCTGGATGTTCAGGAAATGAGAAGAGGCCAAGTCCGCTGTTGCCAAGGATCACTTAATAAAAATCAGTTGGAGTTGCTAGAACTTGAAGGGCACGGGCTGCCCTGTTAAAACACTCCCCCTAGTGGAGGTTTGGTAGAGCACACCCAAAGCCCCCTTTTGCTCACCAGAGGAAGTGAGTCGGCCTTTCACAGGATTTAGGGTGAGCTCTCCATCACCCACGCTAACTAACTAAGGAAGGGCCCAAGAGGGAGAACAATCTGAGATTAGCATAGTTACTTCGGTTTGGTTCCAGAATTCATCACGACTTTTTTTTTAAAGATCATCTTAAATATGTTCTACCATGAACTTGAAAACCCATGTTCTTTGGTGAAAGCTATAATAAACTGTAATAATAAAGCTAAGTAGTGAAGAGAAACAGCCTAGAATATACTGGGACAAATAGGAAGTAATCAGAGATCAAGACTTTTTTTTTTAAAGAAACTGAGCGTTCTATACTTAAAGACTTTATACCAGAATTCATTTAATAGATGCTCCCTATTGGGATGAATCAAGAAAACGAGTGTAGTTTTTTTGTAGAATAAAGCCTAGACGGTGTGTATATCTCAGGAGTCCTTTAAACTTGTGGATAATGTATAAAAATCATTTATTGATACATTTTATATTCACACCATAAGTATTTGTTTCTTTCTGAAACTTCTTGAGATACTCAAGTAGTGCCTGTCTTAAAAGGCACAATCAGAATAAAACCAATGAAATGATGTCAGTGGAAGTGTAGATGGTTGTTAGGTGAGCCAAAAGCCCCAGACAGGTGTGGCCATGGCAAGGGTAGGACCAGCTCCCTGAATCGATCAGGTGACTCAGACTGATGGGCACAGGTGGACATGGTGATATGTCTGGTCACACACTCGAGGGGCCGGCTTAGGTGCCAGAATCCACTGGCTCAGGCACGGTAATCAGAGATCCGGCGTAAGGAGGGAGGTGCATCTGACCTGGGTGCCACAAAACCATGGATTTTGTCGGCCTGGTTGTCGGAAGAATTTCTGAGTCCCTGTAGTAATAAATTGGCCACTGGATCGATAATTAAATAGGTCTCAGCAGACAGCTTCATGGTCTTAGCACATAATGAAGAAGTCGTTAAGTCCTCATTCAACCTGAGTGGAGAGAAGACGGTGCTCCTGATAAGTTCGGCGTTATTGGTGCTGCCTCAGTGCTGTCCCTTAATTAAGGTCATTAAAAACTGGTAGACTTTCCACATTTGGTTTTGCTACGGAGGGTGGACAGGTAGGAACAAACGAAGAGCTAGGAGATGTTTCCACTCACTGCGTGGGGTCCTCACAGCAGCGAGGGAGGCCTACAGGTGTGCATGCATCTCCTTCTCCGCCTCGGAACTCTACCTGGGAGTTAGCCGGCAGGCGGGAACGCGTGTACCATAGCACAGAATACATGCTTGGGGCCATTTTCTGTGAGATGCTCATCAGGTACTATGTTCCGGGAGTGGTCCTGTGTATGTTGCATGTTTATATAATCTCTTTGCACTGGAAAAATAACTTTGACAGCTCCGCTTCCTCAACCTCCCTAGTGCTGCGAGTCTTTGGAATGCACCAACTCTCCTCTCTCGCCGATCCTTCTGTCTGTGCTGCCCTGAGTCGCTCACACCTTCCTGGGGCCTGAGCATCCCTGTGTGTGGCAGTGGAGGGCACCGCTGGGGGCGGGGTGGGGGGAGGGGGCAGTGGTAGGGAAGGGCCAGAGCTGCGAGAGCAGCTGGTCCCTTAACCCCAACCTGTGTGTATGTGGAGGCTCCTTTTGCCTTTCGTGAACTAACCCCAGGTTCACCAGGCCTTCCAGGGATGCGAGTGGGAACAAGGGGGGCGTGGGGGTGGCGCGGGGAGGGGCATCCTCGCTGGGCTTGGCATACAGGCTTGGGGGCCGGGTCCAGCCGAGAGTCCCAGTGGGGCTCTTGGAAGGGGTGAATTGGGTGGCGTCGGGCCTCAGCTTGTGCCCCTGTGCTCGCTCCCGCAGACAGCCAGTCGGACGCAGACACGCCAGCGGCGGGGGGCGAAGTGCTGGACCTCACCTCCCGCGAGAAAGAGCAGCCGACGGCCGAGGGCGCCCCTGCGCCTGGCCAGGTCCAGGAGGAGCTCCCCGCAGAGGACGTGCCGCGGGCAGCGGCCGCGCCCCCTGGGGACGGGGCCGAGCAGGGAGCCGGGGAGAGCCCGGAGCGTGAGGACAAGCGCGGTGTGGAGGAGAGGGACGAGGACGCGGACGGCCCCGAGGAAGACACCGTCAGCAACAAGAGCCTGGACCTCAACCTCGCCAGCAGGCTGATGGGCTTCAAGCTGGCCGAGGGCGACGCGGGCGCCGCGGGCAGCGGGGGCCCCGCCCCGCAGGACCAGAAGCACGCCTGCGATGTCTGCGGCAAGAGCTTCAAGTTCCAGGGGACCCTGAGCCGCCACAGGAAGGCCCACGGCCGCGAGGAGCCCCGGGAGGACGGCCCGGGTGCCAGCGGAGGAGGGGCCGAGGGCCCGCTGCCCGGCCCCATCGGGGCCCCCGCGCCCGAGCCGGAGGAGAAGCCGGCCCAGCCCTCGGAGGAGCCCCCGGCGGAGGGGGTGGCGTCGTCGTCGTCGGAGGCGTCGGGGGAGAGGCCGGGCGAGGAGGCGGAGGGCGCCTCGGACGGGGAGAGCATGGCCGAGAAGAAGTCCTCGGAGAAGAGTGACGACGACAAGAAGCCAAAGACGGACTCCCCGAGAAGCGCGGCCAGCAAGGCAGACAAGAGGAAGAAGGTGTGCAGCGTGTGCAACAAGAGGTTCTGGTCCCTGCAGGACCTGACTCGGCACATGAGGTCCCACACAGGTAAGGGGCGCGGGGGGCCGCTCCGCTGGCGCGGGCTCCCTCGGGCCACCGCGGCCTGGAGGAGGCGCGTCCCCCACACCCCAGGCAGTGAGGCCGAGGCCCTGGTCTGAGCGTGCATGGGGGCCCGTGAGGCCGGGTGAACTAGGAGTTTAACCGGTGGTTCTCTTCGCAGTTGGAACATCCTAGCTCCCGGCAGGGTCACGGCGGGGCGGCCCCTCAGCAGTGGGCGTTTTGAGAGCATTTTGGTCAGCCCTGTAAGCCACCATCTTCCTAGCTCTAGAACGGGGATGAGGGCTGCCTTGTCCCATAAAAGCATCTAGAAGCACGTGTGGGGGCTGGGCATTTGGGGCCCGCGGTGAGCCTGGGAAGGACTCGGGGGTGTGGCCTGGGGAGCGGGGCAGGCGGAAAGCTGGCTGCACATGCGCACAGCAAGGGGCTTGGCCTTTCCCGGCTCTGCGGCAGCCCAGCTGATGTCACTGCACAGGAGCTACGCGGGCATGTCAGGGTGGCCATGTTCCACGCATGTCCTCAACCCCTTCTGGAACTCACCACCTACAAACCCTGAAGCAGGGGTCATTGCTTGGTAGAAAGGAGGAGACCTGGATGTACTCATAAAGCCAAAAGATTAAACCTATCCCACCCGCTCCCTCCAAAAACTAAACCCGCCTGGGGCCTACATCTTGGTCTCGGTGTTCCTCCTGTGGCAACCATGGTGCACACATTGTCCCCGCACGCTCCTCGCCCTGCCGCATGGGGATTCGGAGGACTCCGAGCTTGGCTCCCAGCAGAGAGAGGTTCCAGGGCTCCTGGCAGGTGGTGCTCTCAGCGGCTCTCAGCCCAGTACTTGTGAGCAGGAGGGAAGGGCCCAGCTGCTCCGTGTCCGAACACAGAGTATCTGGTGCCTTTGAGGAGGTGCCACTGTCCTGCACAAGCCGCAGACTTGTGGCTTGAGGACAGCAAGCTGCTGTCCTCCCCTGAGGTTCTTTTCGGGCCAGTCTGGGTGTCCGTGAGGCTTCCACCTGGGGACCCTGGTACCTGCATCAGGACGTGAACAACCTAGTTGGAGAGACAGAAGGGAGAGAGAAGCCGAGGCCGGCCCCTTGCATTTCTGCTTCCTTATTTTGCCCCTTCAGACAAACAGGAGGGTTTCCCCTGAGTCGGGGGGGGGGGGTTTAGGGGCAGCGGTCCTGGCCCCTGCTACTTCCTGCTCTCGTGTAGCACAGAGAGCTGGAGGCTGATGGCCTTCCTGTTAACAGACTCGACGTCTTTCTCCCGTCGCTCCAGGAGAAAGGCCATACAAGTGTCAGACCTGCGAGCGAACCTTCACCCTGAAGCACAGCCTGGTTCGCCATCAGCGCGTCCACCAGAAAGCCAGGCACGCCAAGCAGCACGGGAAGGACAGTGACAAGGAGGAGCGGGGTGAGGAGGACAGTGGGAGCGAGTCCACCCACAGTGGCAACAACCCTGTCTCGGAAAACGAGGCCGACTCAGCTCCACCAGCCAGCAACCACGTGGCTGTCACCCGGAGCCGGAAGGAGAGCCTGGCCAACGCCACCAAGGAGCCTGGCCGCAGGGAGGAGCGGGCGGCAGGGCGGACGGCGGGTGCCGGCCAGGCTGAAGCTGGCAGGAGTGCTCCCAAGGCCGCTCCAGCGGGCAGCCCCAAGGAGCAGGCGTCTCAGGGTGACCCCGACCCGGAGAGCCCGGCGGCCGTCGTGCAGGACCTGCCGGAGCTGCAAGGCAAGAGGCCCGCCCACCCTGTCCTGGCCGCAGACGGTGCCTCGCCACTCCTGGGAATGGAATGACAGCCCGTCGTGTGTCTCCCCGCCCCTCCCCCCAGCACACAGACGAAAGCCAGCAGAGCAGAGTGTCCTGAATCTATATTTCATGAGGTTTCCCCAGTGCCCTTCAGCTGTCGGGGAGTGAGAGAGAGAGAGAAAATGAGAGAGACACGAGCAGGAGGGGGCCGTCTTGCCCGGTGCCATAGCCATACATCTCTGTGCAGGAGATGCGGCACGCACACCTCCAGTGCCTTAAGTACTCACCAGTCCTTCGGTGTCAGCCTGGGTGTTGTGTTTCCCCAAAATGACTTTTTGAAAAACAAAGCGAATATTTTAATGAATTACTTGGAGAGGACCTTTTCATTTAAGCATTAACATTACCTTCTGTATTGGTGTGTGTGAGCTTGTTCTTGCGAATCTGTGATAGTAACGTATGTTCTGTGAGCTGGAAACAGAAGGAAAAAAAAATATGCCCTTGCATACCCATAGCCAATAACTGGAAGAAAATGATGTGAATTTCATGTAAATTACCAGAGGAAATATGGATAAGATGTTCTTTTTTTTTCTCAAATAGACCTTTTTCTTGTTCTGTTTGCTACATGGCGGAGCTGTAATTTGGTCCTCGGTATGGCGGGATGTGGTTGATGAAGGTTTCCAATTTGGTGCCAGCCAAAACCAAGAAAGATTCGAGCTTCAACCTTGTACGTGTTTTCAGCATTAGACATGGTTATTACTGTTCAAGTTTCGAGACATCCATTCTTAACTTCCAGAGAAGAGTTACGCTGGCAACTTTAACCTATGGAGAACATGCACAGATGTCCTGTATCTGATTTCCCCCCTTTTGGTATATGTATTATTAATATTATTATTATTATTATTATTATTAGTTCATCAGTTTGCTGGTCTCTGCAGTCAGCAGAAACAAATGGGCAATATTTGTCCAGGGAGACCTGGGCTGCCCCCGGGTCCCCGTGTGGGCATCTGCCCGCAGCTTTCCTTGCCCCCCTCCCCCCTCCCAGGTGGTAGCTCTTCTACTGTACTTAGACAAGCTTTCTTCCGTGACTGCAGATTCCAGCGGGGGCCGGAGCAGCTCAGAGAGGGGAGAGCAAGGGTGCACGCACCCGGGGCTTCTGAGGAAGCCAGGCAGCGAGGAGACCTGTCCCTCCCCGGTCCTCCTGCCAAACCCGGCCCAAGCCTTACCCGCCTGTGCTACTGTCGTTTGCAAAGCGAGGAAGTACTACTACTACTGGTAATAAAACTGCACATGCAAGATTGGAAGATGAAAAATAGATTTGTATTTACCTTCCTGTGACGTGGGGTTGGTGTTTGCAGCGAAACATGCTGTTTCTAGTGTTCCTGAAATAGCCTGAACCCCTGGGTGCGAAAAGGCAGGTTTTGTTTTTTGTTTTTTTCCATGAGCATCCCATGCAGGTGATAGAATTCCCTCACTGTAGCCACCAGCAGTAACAAGAAACATTTCCCTACTGTAGCTGAGCTCGCGTTCAGCATCCTGTCCGTCAGCCGAGACCTCTAGGGCGCCCGAGCCTTGCGCTGCCAGGGGCCTCCCGTGCTGCTCCACCGGCCAGATTCGCTCGCCTTCCCCTGGCCACCCCTCCTCCCCGCATCCCAGCCCCTTCCGCCCCCCCCCCCCCCCGAATTCCCCCCCTCTCCCACACTCACCAACACAGACACACACACAGACCCTTTTCTCCCCACTTCCTTACCGATTTCTCGATTTCTTGTGGCCAAAACCCCAACTGCCCAGACTTCAAAGGAAGATCTCTATTCTTTTGGGATAACAACACGTGATCTCTTTGCATGTGAAAGGAAAAAGGTTGAGGTATCTATGACTTCTAACTGTATTGGGGATGTCTGAACCCGAGGTTTGATTTACTCTAGACAAATACAGATCAGAACCAATGATCCCCTGTTATCACTTTATATACCCAGTGTGGTTTGCTTAGTTAAAAAACCAGTTCGTGCATCCCTTCATTTTTTTTTTATGACGATTGTTATTGTTATTTTTGTTGTTATTATTTGGGGTATCTTGTGTTTTGTTTTTCTCTGCAGCTCTCCACATTAAACGTCGCGACTCTGTGGAGAGAAGCCATGACTTAGCGCGTGGTGAGATGTAGCAGGAATGGGCCCGGCCGTGCGGCCAGGGGCCATAGCTTGCCATAATCACTATTGATTTAAAGCTTTATTTAGCCTCCATCTGTACCCTCGTAGTCGATAAGGTCTTGCCACATTTTATTAGTGAGGTTGAGAAATGTATTATTTGTTTGTCGTTCTGCCTCCCCCGTCCCCCAATATTAAACTGTGAAATTTGTGATTTGTTTAAACTCTGGGTGAATCATAGTTTAGTTTGCATGTCCAGCTAATTTGTTTCTATACATTTTGTTTGATTCTCTTTCTCCTCTCAGGGCTTTTACAAAAAAAAAAAAATAGTATATATATATATCCATATATATATATATGGATCTTCTGAAAAGTTTTTTTGAGGTGCAAGTGTTTCTCTTGTTTTTCTCTTTGATTTATGGACACAATGCTGAGATTCAATCACTACATGAAACTCCTGGCTGTGAACACAAAATAGAAACCCCGGGGCTGTTTTCCACACAGCCCGGGGGGAAGCTACGTGACAGTCAGATGCCAGTTTCAGAAAAGATGCATCGTACCTTCTTCCACCCTCTTTGTCTCTGTTCTCTCTTTCTTCAAGAAGGAAGTTGATCCCAGTGATTTCAGCCCATGCATTAAACAGGAAACAATAATAAACGTGTAGAATTCATATTTTTCTAAAGGGAACTTAACTGCTGCTACGTGTTATGTACAAAACCGGTTTATGCCACATGAACAGAATCACAAGTTTGGTTTTGGTACTTTTGGTTCCTCTTTGTATTCAGTTGTATAGTACTTCCAAATTCAAAATGAGAAGAAAAGCTGTTCTGTATCAAACCATCTAAGCAATAAATGTTGTATTTTAAAAATGGCAAGATTGCCGGGCAGCCAGCCGTCCTGTGATTTGCTGTCATCCCACCAGCTTGTCCGCCCCCCACACCTCAGCCCGCAGGGGCCAGGCCGCCGGCGTCCAGGAGCATGGGGAGGGGGGGTGGGCGGACCGCATGCCTGCTCCACAACTCGGGGGTGACGCGTCTACTGCTCTAGCCACCACCGAAGCCAGGGATTGTGTTTTCTGGGCAGCGCCCCCTGGGACGTCCGCTCTGCCTTTTCCTCCTCCGACCAGTTAGAAGGGGTTGCATTGCCCCTGGGCGTGGGAGAACCCACGCAGAGGGGCGGTCTGGCATTGTAAAGTTACAGATGGGCAGATACCCAAATCTTCTAAGCCAGGACTCAAAAAGCATCTCCGGAGGAAGCTGGGTTCAAGGCAAGGTAACTGTAGACAGGGCTTCAAATGCATCAACCGTGCTGTCGGTCTAAGTGCCAGGTCACGGCAAGACGAGTTACAGTGCTCCAGTCTGTAAGGCTTCCAGGGTCCTCTGTCGGGAGGCCCCCCCCCCGCCCCATGCACACACAGCCCTCCCTCACCAGCCCCAGGACGCTGGCCGCAATGCTAACCGGGGGTCCTGAACTTGGATTAAATAACTTACTTGCTTATAACTTGGGAATGATCAGAGCATAACTAGACAAGCCTCCCCAGTCGCGGGGGCTGGGTGCCACTGGCCACCGATGAGCAGCGTTTACAGCCCCCCCTCCCCCACCACCGTGGGGGGAGTCATTTTCCCAGTGGGATTTGGGTTGCACCAGCTCCGTGTGAAGAACAAGGGGGCAGCCCCTGGGGAGTGCGACAAGAACAGACCCAAGGGCACGGCCCTGTGGGAAATGCCTCCACCCACCCACCCACCGACGGCCGTGCGTGGAACACAAGCCCCTGGGTCCGAGTTGCTTTGGGAGAAGGCACATAGGAGGTGAAAAGGTGGGATTTATCAAGAGTCGCGCCTGTTGCTTCAGGACGGCTGCCTCCACCATGGCCCTGGAGAGCCCGCTCCGGCCCCTTGGGAGCGCGCACTGGGCACGCATCTCCAGCGCCCCCTGGTGCCCTTGTCCCCTCACAGGGTGGCAGTCCAATCTCTGTCCCAGGGCTGGGCCTGCTCCAGGCTTACGTGCCTGGCTCCCGGCTCCACGCTGGCTGGATCTCTGCACAGACCCACAAAGCCCATGTCCCAGGTGGTGGCCAGTTTTCCAGGCCACTGTTCTGGAAAGGGAAGGGAGTTAGCATGTGCAGACTGGACATTTTTTACAGAGTTTATTTTTTGGCTCCCACAGAAATTTATATAATGAGTTTCACTTAACCATAGTCTGTTCATTAGGGAAAAAGTTGGGTGTGGGTTTTCTCTTGTGTTGTGTCTTTGGAGAATCCCGGTCCAGCACAGGTAGCCCTCAGGTACATACCAAAGACTGTTGTCACCAGAGGCCCAGCTCCTCGTGTTTCAACCCTCTTCTGGACGTTTACTTTCCCTATTGGAAGGGGGAATGAAAGGAACTTAGTTTACAATCAGTTTCAGAGGGGCGCCTGGGTGGCTCAGTCGGTTAGGCGTCTGCCTTCGGCTCAGGTCATGATCTCATGGTCCTGGGATCGAGCCCCGCATCGGGTTCCCTGCTCGGCGGGAAGCCTGCTTCTCCCTCTCTCTCTGCAGCTACCCCCCCCCACCCCAGTTGTGCTCTCTATCGCTCTCTTCCAAATAAATAAATAAAATCCTTAAAAATAAAATAAAATCAGTTTCACTTTTGTAGCTGTCCAAACATGGCTGAGGCCTGAGTGTTTTAGCTGTCCGTCCCTCCCCGGGATCCAGTGAACATTGATTATTCATTTATTCAACAAAGCTGTTTCCTGGGCAGCCACCGTATGCACTGTCCTGGGCACGGGGAATACAGCAGGAACAAAACAGATCTCTTTCCGTGTGGAAATTGGGTTTAAACAGTGGCAGACAATACACAGACTAGCCGAGGAGGATGCAGAGTTAATGCAAGTCTGAGGGGAAGAGGAGGCCATGGGGGTTGGGGCCAGGAGGTGTTGGTGACCAGGGAGGTCTCAGGACAGCAAACAGCAAGAAAGTCACCCACGCAGGTGTCTGGGGAGGGCCCCTGGAGAGCAAGGCGTTGGGGGAGGCTGCCAGGCCCTGCAGAAGCCCTGTGACTGGTGTGGGATGAGCAGGGGGTGGGGCAGCGGGGGACGAGGGCAGCGGGGCTTTTGGGCGGCATGTGGACTGTGGGATGATGGGCCAAGGGTGGACACGGTGGCCATCAAGAGGCAGTCACACTGATGTAGGCCAGACATGGTAGCAGCTTGGAGCAGAGTGGTGAGGTGGAAACATTGAATAGAGGTTGGGGTCAGGGTATATTTTCGAGGGGAGCATTGCACGACCCATCAGATCCAGCAGCTAACAAAGAAGTCAAAGCTTGGAGCGTCCACCCAGAACACATGGGCTCAGAGCTTAGCTGTGATGTCCAGATGTTCAGAATTCACTTTTTTTAAATGAAGATTTCATTTATTTGAGAGAGAGTGAGCGAGCATGAGTGGGGGCTGGGGCAGAAGGAGAGGGAGAAGCAGGCTCCTCACTGAGCAGGGATCACAATGCGGGGCTCGATCTCAAGGCCCTGGGATTGTGACCCAAGCCGAAGACAGACGCTTAACCGACTGAGCCACCCAGGCGCCCCCAGCATTCACTTTTAAAAGAGGAGGCTTCACAAGTGTCCATCGACAGATAAATCGATAAAGAAGATATATCGGAATAGTATTCAGCCATAAGAAAGGAAGAAAGCTTTCCACTTAAAACAAAATGGATAGAACTAGAGAGTATATCATACTAAGCAAAATAAGTCAGAGAAAGACAAATACCATACAATTTCACTCATATGTGGAATTTAAGAAACAACAAACGAGCAAAGGAAAAAGAAGAGAGAGAGAGGCAAGCCAAGACACAGACTCTTAACTCCAGAGAACAAACAGGTGGTTATCAGAGGGGAGGTGGGTGGGGGCTGGGTGCTAAGGATGGAGGAGCCCACTTGTCATGGTGGGCACCGGCTGATGCACGCAAGTACTGAATCGCCACATCGTACACCTGAAACTAACATACATTATATGCTAACTGTACTGGAATTAAATTAAAAAAAATTAATTGTAAAAATAAAAGAGGGGGCTTCAGTCCTGAAAATTAACCTTGGTAGAGGAAATGAAGAAAAAAGAAAAAAAGTCCTTAATTCTTTCCGTCCACCCCGCATAAGCACCCCATTTCTGGGAAGCAGGTTTTCCTATCCCTGTGACCAGGACCACACAGGTGTTTCTGCGGTGGGTCCCCAGAAAGACTGCGGCCTCCTGGCCAGCATGATTTCCGGGTGCGCCCCCGGCACCCTGACACCCGCCGCTCACCCTCCCCTGGCCCGGCGCCCTTCCTGCCTGTACCCCGCGGGGCACGCTGCCATCCTGAGCAAGGAAAGAACGGGAGGCTGTGCCAAAAGGCGGGGGCACCAGACGCGGGGTCCTCAGCTGTCCTCGGTGGGCCGGTTCCCCAACGGGGAGGGGGGCCTTAGGATGTCAAGCTCTGACTGTAGCCCCGTGGCTCTGCCCGAGCAAAACCAGCTTTGATGGGCCGAGGGGACACTAATCCAAACGGCCATGCCCTCGCGTTCTGATGGCTCTCCAGGGAGAGACTGAGTCCGCGGTCACAGACGCACGAGAACGCATCGCTCGCCCCTGGTGCCGGTCGCTCCCTCCTGTGGTATCTGATTATCTGATTTGGCCACTCCTGGAGGAGGGAAGGAGCCCTCTGGAGGGCAGGCCCGATCCCTGACCGGCTCTGCCCAGTGGGTCTGTCTGGGCTTGACCTTGACGCACTTGACTCTGAGGTCGGTGCTCCTGACCCGCGGGGCGACCATCAGCCCCTCTGTGCCTTGAGGATTTGGGTCCAAGCAGGGCACTTTGTTGCTGTCTCCTCTCCCCTCGCCAGGAATGACATCAAGGGGTACTCGCCTTTTACCCCGGATCTCAAGCTAGAAGAGCGCACGTTACTGTGTGTGTGATAAAACAAAACAGAAAATGTACTTTCTTCTCCTTTTCCAAGCACACGGGTCAGGGGTATTAAGTGCGTTCGCATCATCGTGCAAACACCACCATCATCCGCCTCAGCACGTTGCATCTTCCCAGACTGAAACGGTCCCCGATCAAACCCCAACTCCCCCTCTCCCCTCCCCCAGCCCCTGGCAACCACCGTTTTACTGTCTCTGTGAATGTGACCCCTCTAGGGACCTCAGAGAAGTGGAAAGAACATCTCATGTTTGAGAGAGAATTTCATCAACACACGTGGTCCCGAGAGCCCGCTAAGTGGGAGCTCGGACGGGGGACAAGCCTGCCTACATTGAATTTATCCAGGTAGCAGGGGGAGGGAAGCCCCCAGCCCCTGGAGGAGGGGTCCCAGAGGTCAGACCCCTCTGCCTAAAGACATAGCTAGTTGTCTGCCCCATGTCAGAGAGGCAGGGAAGAGAAATGGCCAAGAGCCGGGTCGCAGGGCAAGCCAGCTGCTGTGCAAATCCCAGCTCTGTCTCTTAGGCCTAGTGAATGACCACGTGCCTCAGTTTCCCCATCCCTAAGAAGGGGATAAGAATAATGACCTGCCTCGTGGGATTGCCGTGCAGACTAGAAGAGCTCGGAACGGCACCTGCCACCAAGTAAGCATAGCAGGAGAGTCCGAGCCTCTCCTTACCGCTGCTCCTCACAAGAGCACTGTGTCACTCGCCGGGCAGGCAAGGGGGCGGAACGTCCGCAGGGCACCTTCATTCCACAGATGTTGCGGGGAGCAGCCTGCCAAGGGTTTTGCGGGGGATGACCGAGCTTCGAGCCCCTGCTGGCTCCCTGGAGGGAGGGGAGCCGGACAAGCAGGGAAGGAGCTCTCTGGAGGGCAGGCCCGATCCCTGACCCGCTCTGCACACACTCAGTCCCCAGGGTCCCAAGTCAGCCCAGGGCCCCAAAGCGCGCACGTCTCTTGCTCTCTCAGCCAATGGCCTTCTCGAGTTTGACTGAAGGAAAAGGAAGGGCCCCAGAGAGAGTCCTGGGGGCCCCCCACCTGCCCCTGGGCCACCCTGCTCTGCTGCCCCGGGGCTGGGGAAACATGGGGGCCCGATGGGGGCCCAACTTCGTCCAACCAGCCTAATGGGCTCAGAAAGTTCTGTGGTGCAGTCACCGGGCCCCTCCACGCCACAGGCCTCACAGTGGCCGGGACGCCACCGGGCCTTGGTGTGCAGCAGACGTCCCCCCAGTGGAGTTGCTGGGAGGGGGTCACCTCGAGCTCCTCCTTCACACCACACAGCACCTCAGGAAGGAGCCCCCTCACAGCTTTCCCTCCACTGCAGTGAAGGCTGGGGTCTGCCTCCCCCCCAGGCCTGCTGGGGGCCGAGTGCGGACCTCAGACCTGCGATGAGGTCGATCCCTCGCTACCTCGCAACAAGGAGCCCCTCGGGCCCACAGACCCCGGAGTCAGCCTCCGCCTGGTGGCAAGAGCCCCGGGGAATTGGGTGCACACTGAAGTGTGAGCGGCCTGGCCAGAGCCCGAAGCTGGGCCCCCAAGAATATGGCCCTGCCCGCCACTGCAGACACAGCTGGAGGCTCATGCGCAAAAGCAAGAAACCATCTCAGGAGGAGGGGGGCGAAGCCCAGATAGGATTTCGAGTGTTTGGATTCTGGACCCTTCTGACCTCAATGCCCCCAGTCCCTGCTTCCACCATGTGATGGGGTCACACATAAGCCTGAACACACAAGCCACCCCAAAATCTGCTCTGGAGTTTCTGCATTTCTGCCCTACTCAGGGATGCCCACGGCTCCTTGAAGGGGCCAAAGAAGCAAGAAGACTCCTACATACCCCGGCCAGCCAGCTCCCCAATCCCGGCCTGGGCGCCAAGCAGCCCGGGGCCTCTCCTTTCCCAGCACCAACCCCCACCTCCCCGTCCGCCCACCCCCCGCCCCAGCAACTCCCCGGGAGGCCGCGAACCGGGAAGGGCAACCGGGTTTATTTTAAACTGAAAATTGAAGGTTGCTCTTTAGCAACAACAGAACAGTCCCCTCGGATTCTAGGCTGCCAATATCAGGGTCCTAAGAAACCAGCGGGCTATCCTTTCCCGTTTTACTTTTAGGGGAAAGAAGCCACAGCCAAAGGCGGCAGGGACGCGTCTGCTCCTCGCTCTCCCCTGCCTGGAGCCGGCCTGGCTGTCGGGGCAGGAACTGATGCTGTGGGCCC
>NW_027397088.1:8030877-8101050 GCF_003265705.2 Callorhinus ursinus
GGGGGGGGGGGGGGGGGGGGGGGGGGGCGTCTGGCTGCTCTCCAGCTCCCTGTCCGCGTCCCCCTGGGCAGCTCCCAGCTGGGGCTTCGAAATCAAAACAATGGCTGCTCAGTGCAAAAAATTGGGGAGCACAGGACAATAGGAAGAAAAAATTAAAGCAGTCATCTCGCTGCTTAGATACTCTTTGTATTCATTGAATACTGCCGTTTTAGGGGGCCCCACTTGTTTTTCCTTCCTCGTCAGGGATGCGTTTATGCAGCTGTTTGCACACTGCGGTGTTCCTGTGGTTTTCTCCCTCGTCGTCACCCACACCCAGGGAGCTGGGGAGGAAAAACAGTCCTTGCCGTCTCAGAGCTGAGACAGGGGCTGAAATGCTCTGCCCAGGCCGGCCAGCTCGTTGGTGGCCTTGTTAGGATGCCATCACCCGCCAGAAAAACCCTAAGAGAGATCACGGCTGTCGTGGGGTGCTGTGATGGTGCGCAGTGTCCCCCGAACGGCAGGAACACAGATGTGACGTGGGTGCCATCCTCGTGTCCTCACGGTCACTCTGCGCATTTCTACCTCTTCCCTCTCTTTCACCGAAAAGCAAACGCCACCAGGACGTAGGGTCAGGGTCGGGCCCTTTGGGCCGGGCTCTGCGGGGACGCCTATTCTCTGCACCATGAGGTGTCTGCTGGGGCAGACCCTCCCGGACGGACAGACGGACAGATGGATGCTTTCTTCTCCCTCCTGCCAGGCACCTCAGTGTGGGTCCCCCCACCCGCATTACCCAACCACTAAGGAGAAATTTCTGGATTGCTTGTTAAAAATTCAATGTCCGACCTACTGGTTCAGGATCTCAGGAGGTGGGACCCGGCCATATGCATTTTTAGCAAATCCCCAGTGGATTCTGAAGCCTAGGAAAGTTTGAAAATCAGGGCTCCAGAACTCAAAGACAGTCCCAGGCTCCGGCTGCCCCTCAGGCTCACATTAAGGCAGACTGCAAATATGCGCTCTTGAAATCTAGGAAATGCGCTGGAACCTTCCTTCGAGCACCCCCGATGGGCCTCTTTTTCTAGCCTGTGTAGTTCCTCACCGGCCCGTATGGGCACAGGGACCCCAGCCCAGCCTGGGGCCATAGCCCAGTCCCCAGGAAGGGAACCGCTAAGAAGCTGTACCAGGGTTTGGCCTTGGCGCCGTGTCCTGGGAACAGGTACGTCCACCTGACTCACCTGCCTGGAAACTTGGGCCTCCCTGTCTTCTGGTACCTGCTTCTTTGTCAGCCGGGGCTGGCGGCTGAGAAGGGGGATTTGGTGCAAAATGAAAATGTAGAGCCCTGCTTCAAGAAGCGGGAAAGGACCATTTTCCTTTTCTCCCCTGCCCACCGCCTCCATGGTGTTTCCTAGTTGCTATTTAAGGCCGCACTGTCAGGCAGGGGAGAATCCATCCCCACAGGCGCCTGAGACCGCACCCACACCCCAGCACCCCAGCAGGAGGAGCACACACATCGACCTTTCCTGTATCTGCGCCCAGGCCTCCACCTGGGAAGTGGGGGAGGCAGGCAGCCGAGACCCCATTCCAGGAAGGTAGGAGGCAGAGGAAAGCAGGACCACACATGAGCCAAGCCTCCAAGCCCCCAAGCCCCTAGTGCATGCTCCATTGTCTCATCGGACTTCACTCCCAAAGCCCAGTTCACAGATAAAATCATAAAGAATTTCAAAATGGCGCCTCAGAGCACTGAACTCTGAGCACTGAGCAGTGTGACTGGGCTGGATGCGCTCCCAGGAAGCGGCCCTGGCTTCAGACCCCCAGCCCAGAGGTCACCCCTCCTAAGTTCCTAAGTACTGCCTAGTGGCCCTACTGGTAACGGGACACTGCTCCATTCTCTTGTCTTGGAGGTCCAGAACCCAGCCTGGGTGTTTCCATGGGTCCCCGCACCCTCTTGGTGTCTCAGGCCCGGCCACGGAGTTCCTGGGGCCTGCCATCCCCCCACTAACCTCAAGCCCAGGGCTTAGTTGCTCGTCCTGGTCTGCACACAGTTGTATTTGCTGCTCTCCTGAGAGTGGTATCAAGTTTCATGATCAGAACCAGTGAGGCTCCATCAAGCCAGCGCTAATGGTGGGTTGGCCTTCCCATGCTCACCACATGAGGTCCGTGCCAAGCCCTGCCCCGAGCTCTTGGTGAAAGCACAGAACTCTGAATTGTGCAGTGTGGACCCAGCTCTGGGACCCACAAGGGGCCCTTACGAGTCAACAGAACTGCCCCGCCCCTGCCTTGCCCATATCCTTCCAGAATCTTCTGGATCATTCCCACCTGCCTTTCTTTCTCGGCTCACTGGTACCAGGGCGGCAGCCCAGCCCTCCTTCACCTGAGATAAGTGCTGACTGCCAGAGTTTGGATGCTGCAGGGGAGAGGTGAGGCTGGTCTGTGAGCTGAGGGAAGGGAGAAGCGGAGGTTTCGCCCCCGAGTCAGAGAGGGGCCCTGTCAGTGTGAAAGGAATAGTGAAAGCAAAAGCCAGGGAGGGTGTGAGCAGAAGTGGATGGAGGAGGATATGGGAGTAAATACAAAAGGAAATATTTTAAAAAATAATTTTTTTATTGAAACTGAATTACACCATGCCAATTTCCCTGTTATATGCTATCTTTTTTTTAAGACTTCATTTTTTTTTTTTTAAGGAGGGCACTTGTTATGACGAACACTGGGTGTTATATGTAAACGATGAATCACTAAATTTAAAATAAGACTATTTTTCAGAGCAGTTTTAGGTTCACAGCAAAACAGGAAGGTGCAGAGATTTGCCATATATGCCCTCTGTTCCCACACTCCCAGTCTCCCCCAGCATCCACAACCAGCCAGAGCTGGAAGGTGTTTTTTTTTTTTGGTTTAAGATTTTATTTATTCATTTGTCAGAGAGAGAGAGCACGCAAGCAGGGTGAGCAGCAAGAGAGGGAGAAGCAGGCTTCCCGCCGAGCAGGGAGCCCGAAGCGGGGCTCGATCTCAGGACCCCAGGATCATGACCCGAGCCGAAGGCAGACGCTTAACACCCAGGCGCCCCCGAACTGGAAGTTGTTACAGAGGAGGAACCTACCTGACCAGTCATCATCACCCAGAGTCCATCGTTGACCCTAAAACTCGCTCCTGGGGTTGTGCATTCTGTGGGTGTGGGCGAATGTATAAGGACATATACCCACCGTGATGGTATCATCCAGGGTGGTTTCGCTGCCTGAGAAAACCTCTGTGTTCCACCTACTCAACCCTCCCTCCCCTGCATTGTCTTGTCTTTTTTTTTTTTTTTTTTTAAGTTTCTTGTTTAATGGGGGTGGGGAGGGGAGCTGGACTTCCGGAGGCATTGTGCTCAGGCATGGCCATTCCTTCGTTCACTCAGCAAGTACCTGCGAGTACGCAGGAGGGGCAGGTACTGGCAGGAGATCCCAAGGCAAGGGAGACACAGACCCTGCTCTCCAGAAGTCTAGGAGGGAAAGATGTAGGCAAGTGACCCTCGGAAAAGAACGGTGTTGTCAAACGGTGCTGGAGCGCAGGGCACTATGGGTGCTCAGAGGCAGGGGGGACACTTCTGGCTGGGGACCCAGACGTCCCACCGACTGGCACTTGGGGGGCTTTCAGCAGACAGGGTGTGGAGGTGGGTGAGGCAGCCAGGGAGGCCCGGGGACAGTGCAGGGAGCCCTGAATGCAGGCTGCGGGGCCCGCCAGAGGGGGGTGGGCTACTGGCTGACTGGTAGCCACTAGCTACTGGCTCCCTGACCCACAGCGAGGACAGTGATAAAGCACACGGGGAATGAATGCAGGAATGAGCGGGGTTTGGATAACGGACCTAGATTCTGGTCAAGGGCAGATTGGTGAAGGCCGTCGTGCATCCCAGGTGGTGTCTCTGGGCTGTGCCCTAGAAACATCCAAGCTGCAGAGCGGAGGGTTGAGCCGGGACAGGGAAGCCAGCGAGGAAATTACTGAAACAATGCAGAGATGAAACCTGGCACCACATGCGAGGGATGCTCAAGAGGGGAGGAGTCGGCATGTCAGAGGTGGCAGACAGAGGACATGGTGCCAGGAATGAAGCCAGGGAGGCCAGACGCGGAGGATCCGGCCTGGTGGGTCCTGGACCAAGTGGCCTCAGTCTAGCTTGAGGTGCCTACTTTGACAGCAAGTGACAACAATCCAGCGAGACCAGCTTACGCAAAAGTGGGACCGCGTCAGCCCCCACCGCTGAAAAGCCTAGGGGCAGGTGCCTGTACGCACGGCCAGATCCAGATTCACAAGGGCTGGAGTCCGATTCACTCACCGAAGGGCAGTCTCCTATTCTGTCCCCGGTCTGCTTTCTTCACGTTGCTTTTGTTGTCACCGAGGGTCCCCAAGGCGGCCACAACAGTGGCCCTGGCCGCAGCTCACCCTGGTATTCGACAGCTTAGCAGACCCAGCTGCTGGTCGGGCCAGCCAACCAGGATTTCGTCTCCCCGGCTGGTCTGAGCCGGACGGAGATTCGAGTCCCATTCACGAGCTGCAGCTCCGGTCCTGAATGGGATCACAAACGAAGACAGGAAGAAAGAGACGGAGAGAGACCCAGAAAGAGACACAGCACTAGGGAAGCTCAGAGAAGCAGAGGTGAGAATATCACTGCCTAAAGGATGGGAAGGAGGGTGACCATGCCCAGTCCTGGAAGGGGAGGGCTGGTAGCCAGCCTCTTCCCACCACCCTGCAGGAGGTGGGTGGAGGCTGAAGCCCCAGGGCGGGAGCTGGGGCCCAGGGGAGATGCAGGTGTGAAGACAGGGGGCTTGGGGACCGGGGAAGGAGTGAGCTAAGAGGGTCACCAGAGGGGATGGCAGGGGCCTGGGGAGACTTAAGGATAAAGGAAAAGAGTCTGTGTTTGGGGCAGTGGGGGGTTAGTGTCACCGATAAGGCAAGAAAGTGGCTAGTGGTTGACCAAGGCCCAGGAGGACGGACAAGGGGAAGGGATTCAAAGCGCAGTCAGGCTGGATGACCTAGTTCTAAAGAACAGATGGGGACCCAGGGAGAGAGGAAAATGCAGACCACTGGCCCCACCAGGGAGAGGAGGAAGTTGAGAAATTCTGGTTAGAAGGCCTCCGTGTTTCCAGGAAGCCAGAGAGTGTTTACAAAGGGCAAAGTGGAAGGCAGGGGTGGCATGGGAATGGGGGCGCGGGCAGGGGGTTGCAGAGCAGCCTTGGGGAGACCAGGTGACAGGGCCCGGGAGGAGGGCCGATCCCCGGGGACTCTGGTGAGCACAGAGCACGCTGCTTCACCTTTCAACACAGAATGTGGCTCAGTCCGAGACAAGCCTCGCGGCCGTCTACCCATCCTCGAGCGTCCAGGAACAGGGGCGCTCAGTGCAGTGGCCCAGGCTGCTGGGTCTCCCCGTCTCCCTGGGCGGGGAGACCTTCCCGAGGCAGCTGGCTTTCTCATGCTGACTCTGCCTTCAAATACCCCGGGGCTGGCCCTGTTCTGGCTTGCGTCCCTGGCCCTGACCGATCCAGGGTCCGGCGCCGAACCTGCCAGGCCAGCACTCAGATCCGCTCGCCTGGGAATTCAAGAGGTGGCAGGGAGAGACCCCGATTCCCCAGGCCCTTGAGAGCGACACCGGCCTTTTCCTGCCCAGGCCCCACCCGTCACTCGGGCCCAGCGCGTGGCTCTGGAGGGCCCTCCGGAGGGGACCCTCCGACCAAGCGAAGTGGGTACACACGCAGCGAATCTTCCTCCAGCGGCTTCCCTGCCCCCCACGCCTCCGATGGCCCCAGGAGCTGCGAGAGTGACACCCCAACCCACCGGGTCTCCTGCGCCACCGCGCCCTTAGATGGCCAAGCTCCCTGACGACTTCCAATGGAGTTCCGCTCCTCAGGCTCGCCCCCTCCTGGAGGCCCTCCCAGACTACTCAGCCTTTCTGGGAAGATCACTGGCTGGGTTCTGATCGTATAATGGAATATATTTGTCCTTTTTTTTTTTTTTTTTAACCCCCTTTTTTTTTTTTTTTTTTTTTCCTCTGCCTCCTCAGCCAGGCAGAAAGAAGAGGACAGGAACAAGTATTCTTTTTTTGTGTCCTTTCCAAAATTCAGGCCAGCGCCCTGCACATGTGAGCTAGTCCATGGCTGTACTTTCAGAGATGGAAGCCAAGCCCTGATTCGCCGTCTTGAGGGGCTGTGTGGTCTGGGCAGTGGAAGGGGGTACAGAAGGTTTGGCCTCATCTCTCACGCAGGCCCATGCCAGGACCGGGGTTTTTCCCCCCGGCGGGGTAGACACGCAAGTGTTCAGTTAAGGACTTCCCGCTCATCTCATGGACTGCGCATCTCGTAGCTTTGACCTTGCCTCGTGCTTTTGTTGGAAGGCAGTTGTTCTCTGCCTTGGCTACTCATTCGAATTCCCTGGGGACTGTTTAGACTCTGGGTGACGGGGCACCCACCCCAGGCGGGTTGAATCAGTCCCTGGGGGTGGGGCTAAACACTGGGAATCTTACTTTTTTAAGATTTTTTTATTTATTTGAGAGTGAGTGAGAGAGGGAGAGGGAGAAGCAGGCTCCCCACTGAGCACAGAGCCAGACAGGACCCTGAGATCATGACCTGAGCCAAAGACAGGCGCTCAATGGACTGAGCCACCCAGGGGCCCCAACACTGGGAATCTTAAAGGCTCCCTGGAACTTTCTGATGTGCAGAAGGCTGGGACCCACTCATCTCCGGGTATCCTGCAGTGAGATACAGTGCAAAGCTTATGGGATTTGGAACCAAACAGCCCTGGTACCTGCATTTGATTGGGATCCTCTGGACCTTGATGTCTTACCTCAAAAATGGGTATAACATGCCTGTGTCTCAGAATGTAAGGTGCATACAGAGCTTCAAATAAGTACAAGCCCCCTAAAATGATACTCCTCAGGCCTCTTTGAGTACTTAAGGCCTTCAAGGAGATAGACCCCACAGTCTCCCATATCCAGGGTTATGTGGGGACAACAAAGCTCCTTCAAGGGGTTCCCAGTGCGGACAATGGGAGCCATAGGTATTTCAAAGAGCTGGGGGAGCGGTGGTGGGAGGATTTAATTTTACTTCTGATTATAGAGAAAAGGACTCATGGTTCCTTTAAACTGACCTAAATGCCTCTTTCTACATGTTATATAAAATCTTCCATTATCTATTCATTTTAGGGTTTTCCATGTTCTCAAAGGGAGCAGGGACCCTGTGTCGGGGAGTGGGATTGCAGTTGGGGGTGCAGTCCCTCTGTCGGCAGCTCCTGCTGGTCGCAGACTCTGCCAGACTTCCCGTCACCTCTTTGGGAGGCGGTGTGAGCCCTTCTCCTTCCCACGCCCGAACTGTCCGTGGGAGGCACAGGTTCCTGAGGCCCAGGGGGTGTGCGTGGAACATTTGCCGATGGGAGTCATGGGTCTCTGGTGTCCTGAGTGTTGTTGGACAAGATCCTCCACATTCTGACACCACAGTGGTGGTGACCGCCAGGAAATTCTGGGCCCGGAATTCAGTTTTTAATGATACTAGAGAGAGGCTCACCAGGAAGCTACTTCGAATTCTTAAAATGGAAGGGGCTTCACATGTTTTCAGGAGTCTGGAGGCTGCAGATATGACCTATTTATCTGAAGATAAAATAAACTGGATCGTGAGGTAACGAAGGGCAGCTTAAGCTCGAGAGATGGAGCTTCTTACATTATTCAAAGCTCTTAATCACATATATATTCAAGATTATGGTAAAGGAAATACTGCCTGTTATGAGCTGAATTGCATCCCCCCTCAGATTCGTATGTTCATTCGTACCCCCTAGTACCTCAGACTGTGACGGGGCCTTGGAAGAGGTCGCTGAAGTAAAATGAGGCCCTGAGGGTGGGTCCTAATCCAATCTGATTGGTGTCCTTATCAGAAGAGGAAATTTGGACACACGGACGTGAAGGAGAGGGTGTACAGAAGGAAGGCCATGGGAGGACCCAGGGAGAAGGCGGTCACCCGCAAGACAAGGAGAGAAGCCTCAGGAGAAACCAGCCCTGATGGCACTTGATCTTGGACGTCCAGCCTCCAGAGCTGTGAGCAAAGAAACTCCAGCCTGTGGTGTTTGTTTTGGCCGCCCTAGGAGGCCAATACACTGCCCTAGATCACTTTTCTGCGTGTGCCTGACACCACCGACAAGCGGGTCGAGACAGGGTTTGAGGAGGGGGGAGGAAATGGCGCGGAGGGGCTCCTGCCTGCAAAGCACGCAGCAGAGGGTCAGGTACGCGCTAAGTTCTCAAGAAGTATGAGGGCTCCTACCAGCATTCCTGCGAGAATAGTTACCTTGATGGTCACCACAGGAGACCACAAAGGCCACATTCCCAAGATTGGGCCCCATGGGTGAGCACAGAGCACATGGCCCTCTGTTTGCCAAGCTCGGTCTGCCTTTGTCACACTGTCTTTCCCTCACCTCTCATTAAACCTATCTTTTTAGAATTCAGAGAATGAAGAAAGTGTTCTCCTTTTCTGTGTTTGTTTGGAAAAGCCAGAGATTCCCCTGGCCTAGGACTAGATGCCTGTGACTTGAGTTCTCTTTGGGGTGGGTGGGAACATTGGTTCATTTAAATGAGGTTTTCCGGGCGCCTGAGGGGCGCCGTCGGTTGAGTGTCTGACTCTTGGTTTCGGCTCAGGTCGTGATCTCGGGGTCCTGGGATGAAGCCCACATCAGGCTCTGCAGGAGCGGAGAGTCTGCTTGAGATTCTCTCTCTCCTTCTGCTCCTCCCCGGCCTTCCCCCCACCCCCACCCCCCCCACCCCCGCTCACACGATGCACGCGTGATGCACTCTCTCTCAAATAAATAAGTAAATCTTTTAAATAAAGTTTTCAACTCTGGGTGCCTCACGGTGGGATGGAGGCTGACAGCCTACGTGCCCATTTAAATGGCAGGAGCCCTGTGGGGGAAAGTGAGGTCGTAAGGAGAAGCTCATCACCCGAGCTGTGGCCTTCAATAAGGCATTTGGCATCTCTAATAGGAAGCGGTTTGACACGGTTGCTCCCGACAGCCCTTCCAAGGGGCCCCTGGGGATTTTACCTGGGACCTTGGGGAAACTTGAACCGCTTCTGGTCGTAGGAATCTAGGTATCCCATGGGTCCCTGGAAATGCTTCCAGGTGGCCTCAGAGCCGCAGGCCTCCGCGGGGCCAGCTTGGGTGACGGCATGACCCTGAGCGCCAGACCCCAGGATGCCCCACTGGGACCGTTGGGCTGCTCAGGCTCACCCCACCATCAGTGAGGCCGGGGTGTCTGTCACATGCCCAAGCAAGTTTCTGTCACAGGGGAACTGAGGATGGGAGTACAGATAAGAAGGCGCATCTGAAAGGGCGCCTGAGTGGCGCAGTCTATTGAGTGTCTGACTCTTGATGTCGACTCAGGTCATGAGATCGAGCCCCGCGTCGGGCTCCATGCTTAGTTGGGGAGTCTGCTTGGGATTCCTTCTCTCTCTCCCTCTGCCCCTCCTGCTCGTGTTTTCTCTCTCTCTCTAAAAAAGAAGAAGACGCATCTGATCAAATGTGAATGCTCCAAATCTCGTGACTGTCTTGACTCCTCAGAGCCTCAGAAGGGCCCGTGGGTTTCCTTCAGCCTGGCTGAGTTCTCGGAACTGTGTCAGAGGGGTCTCTCCTCAGACTGGCTGTCCAGCAGCACCCCCATCTCCCATCTGGGAACATATGCCAAACAAGGCAAATACCCAGGCCCCACCCCAGACCTGCCGGCCCAGGATCTCAGGCTGGGGTTAGCCATCTATGTGTTAACGGGCCCTCCGGGGGGTTCTGACCTGCTCCAAGTGTGACAATTAGCCACTTGACACCGGAACTGATCACTTAGCAGAGGCTCAGCCCCCACCCCCTGACGGCGAGTCTCAAACTTTGAATTCACTTGTAGCGCTGGGTTCAGAATGCAGATTCCTGGGCCAGCTCCCTGGGATTCTGCGTTAGGCGTGGGGGATGTTCTGGGCGATTGCGAGGCATTTTCTCTGTGCGACTGTCTATGCACGTGAATGTCTGTGTCCTCTCTCCGCTGGACAGCTTTCATCGGCTTCTTTGCCATCTCTCTTCTGTTCCTTAAACACCAACTGCTTGGCTCCCTGGTCTGTAACGTCCTTCTTGCCTTCATCCTCTTCTCTCCAAAGTCCGCACTCTGTCCTTGAAAGCTCAGCTCAAAGAGCGTCTCCTCCTGGAGCCTCCCGTTCCCTCCCTGCCCCTTCTCAGCCCCAGCCCCGGAGGTGTTCCTGCGGCGAGTCCGCAGGATTACCGCGATAGGCCCGCTGGCGTGGACGGGACCGTAGGACGAGTCTGCGATTCCCCCAGGGCCTGGCACTCAGCAAGAGAGTCATACTTGTTTGTAGGCCTTTCAATTCAATTTATTTCAGTCCAATTCAACTCAATGCAATTCAACTTAATTCGTGCCAGCATCATGGAAGAGCCCGGCGGAGCCGCTTAGGAGCGCCAGCCCGCGGGAAGCAGGCCTCAGGGCTGGTGGAGGGACCCCACTCACTGATCAGGCTTGGGGACTTGCGTGCCCGGGGAGCGCTGCTCAGCGCTTCCTGCTCCCGAGGCCCTGCCACGTGCTAGGTTGCCCAGCCCCCTGCAAGGGCCCTCCTGGCCCAGCTCCTCTTTGACCATTTCCCTAAGATGAAACTGGAAGCTGCTAAGGTATGTGTCGCAACCATCCTGTCCCAGGAGCTGGTGAGTGCCCTTCACCCAGAGCTGCCGGTCTCCTGAGCTTGGTCACCGTCTATGTAATGGGGAAACAGCAAGCTGAGCTGAAGCCATCTACGGCTTCTTGGGTCCTACAGTTTGCCTGGTCCTCGCTGGCGGGTAACCCCGCCCCCATCCCACCTGCTGACAGGGGAGGCCCGATTTACCAGGATCTCTCCACCCAGAAACATCGCCCAAGAGCTGTTAGTCAGAAGCCACAAAGCCCTGGCCCCACAGCCGTTCCCGGCGGTGACTTTTCAGCGGGAGCCGGGGGGGGGAAGATCCAGCTGAGCAGGGTTGGTGCGGTCCTAGGCGTCACAGAGAGCAAAACGGTGCAGAAAGGATGGCCAGTCTCCAGGACCCCCACGTCCGGGGGGTTTCCTGCAGCAGCCTGGGCGGAGCGTGCAGCCCTGGCCCCTGGACACGGGGACAGGGCAGAGGCTGCAGGAGAGGTTGATGAAGCATCAGTGCGTCTCCCTCCTCCTGCGTCTGAAACAACAAAGGGAGAGAGTGACCTCCTGAGAGGCTTCAGGACAGCCCTGGGATCACATCCTTCCCCGCGGTGCAGCGAGGGGCCAGAGGTGACAGGGCTGTGTGCCTGCCTCCCCACCCCACCCCCACCCACGATGCTTCCTGCTTGTTGGGGCCAAATATTTCACCTGATCAGAGACCCAGAAACTCTCCCCCCTGCCCAGCCTTCCCCCAGGAAGAAACAAATGGGAACATCTAAACATGGGGTTCAGAGTTTCTTAAATTGATCCATCCTGGGAGTCCTCCAGAGGAAGGATAAACACTGTGCCTCTTGACTGGGATTTAGTGAGACTTCCATGCTTTCGGGGAGAACCCAGCGTACGCGGAAATAAAACACTTAGCCATGCTCCACGAGTAACGCAGAAAAAGCCACGAGGCCCGACGCGGAGAGAGCTGGGGGGTTTTTGCTTTGTAAGTGAACCGGCTCCCGGATCCTTTCACTCATCCTTTCATTCACTCAGCAGTACGTGGAGAACCTGCGCTGCGCCAGGCCTGGACCCGGAGCAAGAGGTGGTCCTTGCTCTCCCGGAGCTCGCGGGGTCGGGGGGGAGGGGGGCGGACAGGCATGCCACTACCAGGATTCAGTCAAATCGCCCTGAACGGCCTTAAGGGAACAGCGACCCCAGACCTAACTGTGGGTGCCTGGAATGGGGAGTAGGGAAGGCTAAGGAAGCTTCCTTCGAAGAGGTGACCTGAAAGCCGAAGTTGGAAAACTAAGACCCCACCTTTCCCAAGTCATCAGTACCAACAAGGGCAGTTAACGGGACAAGCCAGCAGCAGCAGGTGCCTCCTGACTCACTGCACTGAGAGGGTTCCATGTCACTTCTGGGCCGTTCCTGCCAAAAAGGCAGAATCTGAATCTGTTCACAAGGAGATAGCACACGAGCTCTAGCTGGGGGACACTCTGCAAGGCCCATACTCCTTAAGAACACTTTAAAAGTCCGGAAAGACTGAGGGAAGGGGTTTCAGGTTAAAAGAAATTAAGGAGACGTGACAACTAAACATAACTCGTGATCTACGAGCATCCCTGAGACAATTCGTGAAGCCGACCATTGCTTGTGGATTAGAAAACCTCGCATCGGGGTTACATTTCCTGACTTGGATAACTGTCATTTGGTTGTGTAAGAGCGTGTGTTTGTAGTTAGGACATAAACACCGGTGTGTTCGGGGCAAAGGGGCATGTCTGCAATTCACTCTCAAACAGGTCAGCAAAAGTGTACGTGTGTGTGTGTGTGTATGTGTGTGTGTGTGTGTATCTATGTGGCAGAACGTTAACGAGTAATGATCAGGGTGAGGGTTAAGGCTATAGGGAATTTGTACTATTTTGCAACTTTCCTGTAAGTTTGAAATGCTATCAAAATGAAAGGCTACCCCCAAGCTGGGTGCTCAGCCAGCAGGAAGGAGCCGGGTGTCAGCATCCTCCATCTGTGGAGAGGGCCAGGGGGTGGCAAGGGTGTGGTTGCGCAGGAAACAGGCAGTTCAGCTGGGGGGGGGGGGTCCAAGTTCAAGGTCAGGACTAGTGAGAGATCAGGTTCGAAGGTCAGGTGTAGGCGTACAGTAGAGGATTGGGTCTTGGTCCTGCCGGCTGTGGGGAACTGTGGCAAGGTTTGAAGCAGGGGAGGGCTTGAAGGGACTAAGCCTGGCAGGACATTGGGTCAGGGCTGTCCCAGCACTGCAGGCAATGGCCAGTACCCTCCCACCCCGCCGCCGCCATGTGGGGCAGCTGTGCTTGTCAAGTGCAGGAACTGAGCTGAGAGGAGAGTGGTAAGAGGTGGGGGGAGGGTACCTGTAAAAAGGGAGTTTCCTGTGGCAGTGACTGCACCGAGACAGGAAACACTGAAGGAGAAAGTGGTTTAGGGAGGACATGACCAGTTACCATGTTGAGTTTGAGGTGCCTTTGGGACACTGATGTCTGGCCAGTGGGTCTGACGGCCCCAGGAGAGGTGAGGGTGCTGGGGCATCGCACTGCCCGGGTCCAAATCCTGGGTGGCCTTACTATCTCAAAAGCTGGGTGACAGTGGGCAATTTGCTTTCTTGATCTCTGCCTCCATTTCTTTGGCTGAAACACGATGGGATTAGAACCTTTCTCATAGGGCAGGGGGCCCTGGCAACAACATGAGTGAACACAAGTAAAATGCCTAGAAGAGTCCCTGGATCACAGGAAGTGCTCAAAGGGTCAGGTTCTGCCGCCTTCAGCTGCCCTCTGGGGCATCCAGCAAGAGGGCAGGAACGATAGGAAGGGACAAGTGAAGCAGCCCCATCTCTGTACAAGCAGAAGGAGAGCACTCAGGGCCTGGCAAAGCATCGCTGTCTGTGGTACAGTAAATGCCATCCTGCCATTCAGCAAGTCAGGGGCTCCCAGAGGCAACAGGGCAGATGGGCTCATTACTTTGCACCAGGCAACGCCTTCGTGGCACCCCGGGCTCTTCTGGGGCATGCCGCAGTATGCGGGAGCACTGGGTATGCTCATTATCAAAATACAGATTCCTGGGCCCCAGCCCAGAGCAAGAGTCAGAAGTGCTGGGCACGACGCCCTGAACGCTGCACTTGAAGCGCGCCTCGCCCCTGCAATCTTCTGGGCAATTTGCATTTGTGAATGCCGCCCGAGGGCAAATAACTGTTGAAGTGATGCATTTTGGAGGGAGAGAACAAAGGGCAATTCTTCCCATCCTTAATGACAATTATTTTGGACCCTTACATTATTCAATAAAGCATGTAAGATTTTAAGTAGCTAGGTGTTTCCCATCATAATAAAGACAGTGTTCCCTTGGGAAAAAAAAATTATGGGAATATTTTAGAAAAAAAAATCCAGACAGGTTGAAGTGGTTATTACTACTTTTTACTTTAACCTGCATAAAAGATGCCTTTCAACAAAGGAAGGTCTCTTCAAATACATGGACTATCTATCATAAGGGAAAGCAAGCAGATTTTTTTCTAAGATCATCTGGAGAACAGAACTGGGACACAGACCACGAGGAGGCTGATTTGGGTTGAAGAAAGAATCGTCTAATAGTTGAGCTGTCCAAGGATGGGAGTGGGAGCCTGGTCCAGCAGAGGCGTCCGTAGAGGGGGGTGACGGAAGAGAGTCTTGCACTGGGCAAAAAGCTGGACACTTGACATATAGGGAGGGCTATGTAAATATTCATTGAATATTAGTAACTAATAACTCTAGTACTATTATCCCATTTTACAGAAGCAGGCTGAGACCAGGTAAGTGGCTTGTTTAAGGTTATCCAGCCACTAAATGGGTGAGCCTTGAGTCAAACAAAATCGAATTCCAATAGCTATTAACCATCTCATTGCATGGATGTCCGAGTGAAAATATTTGATTAGTTCATCTCAAGTAAACGTGTGTGTGTGTGACGGAGGCGAAGCAGAGGGGTGGGTGGCCAGCACCACAGGCGACGCACAGGGCTGTCTTGTACAGCATTCATCGTTCCACTGACAGGATCATTCAAATAACTTAAAAATCCGAATCATTTCATTGACATCTTAGCAAAAGCAGTATTTTTCACTTTAATTTGATGCTTCGTTTGGGGTGGGGGGTGGAGTACAAAGGCTGGTTGGGTTGCATCGGCTGGAGCAGTAGTTTGCTTTAGGAGAGAAAAATGCCTAACACAGACTTGTCTTCTTCCCAGTCCTTCTTCACCTTTTCTAGCAATGCCAAGGGGCAGCCCTGCTAAGGAACCCTTCGCTGCTGTACCAACTGTTAGCAGCAGAGGGCAGCAAAACACACCCATGCAGACAGGTATCAAGGCTGGCCTGGGAATAACGGTTACACTGTCAAGGGTTTTCCTATCATTTGGAGAATTCTAGAAGAAGAGTACTACTGATTTAAAATTACGAAACCCAAAACACAGAAGCAAGTAATTACTCCCTTATTACAAACTTAGTAATTAAAAGGATCTTAACACAGCTAGTCTCTTGACATGAAATACCACTTGAACGGGGCTTGTACTTCTATCTTCTTCAGTCTTTCCTCACGGTGATCTTCTAATGGCTGGTGAGCAGCTTTTGAACACCTACGATAGCTTATTGAATTGTCTCAACTTGCTATAATTTGCTAAGTTATACAAAAAATGTTAACCAAAAAACATTTTAGGTTACGATTCACTCACAGTTTGGGAACTGACTTCATTTTGAAGCTACAGCTGTGATTTCCCTATTGTTTCACTTCCTTTTCTAGAACTCACCTATGGGATTTCACATAAGCCACACTTACAGCAACTCTTGGGCACTTGCTTGCCAGTCTCCTGAGTTTTGTGTTGGTAAATGCTTCCTGCTGGAGCTGCAATGTACAACCAAGAGGCCATTCTGGCCTCTTCTCTACAACCCTCCAGGTGTGGTTGTCTGCCACATGAGCCTGGAAGTCTTGTGCGGGTCTGTACAGATGAAACCAAGACGCGGGCACAGCAACTCAACCTATTTTCTCCTGGGTTTTCGGAGAATGGTGACCGGGCTCCCACCTGGAAACCTTCTATATCACAAGGGAGACAGGATCATGTGAAGGTTCTGGACACGGACATGTCTGCACTCTGGTCTCAGCTTTGTCACTTAGTAGCTGAGAGGTTTTCAGTGTTACTTGTGTATTCAGGTTCCTCGTTTACAAAATGAGAATATACCTACTTCACTGTATGGCTGGGATAATAATTCATATTTATTAAAACATTTGTCATGTGTCAGGTACTATTTTAAGACTTGGTGATCTGCTAAATACAATTCTTCCAACGGGTGACAGACAACGGAAGAACAAGGTAGTTTCAGGCAGTGGTGAGGGTAGATGGACAGTTAGAAACAGTGCTGGGACGCAGATGCTTGAGTTGATTCCTCGGACGAGGGGAGCGGACCGGGGAGGACGGACAGGTAAGGATCACATGTGGGCGGGGACCTGGGTGGAGGGAATCATGGCCAAGGCTGGGGGCCAGGGGGGCAGCAGAGGAGGGGTGAGGCAGGGGAAGACCCGATCCCTGCGGACGACGGTGGTCTCCATGTTCACGGGAGTGTGACTGGAGGCCAGACGAGGGACGGGACTGGACTCACTGGTCAACGTGGGCCCAGGGACTGGGAGGCAAAGGGTGGGGCAGGAGGGGCCGCACTCAACACAGTGCCTGGCACAAACTCAGCTGCGGATGTAGTTGATTAATTAAAAAAAAACAACTCATGGGAAGCTGGAGTTCCTTTAAGGAAAAAAGGAAAAATACTCTCAAGGATTTTCCACCAATAATCTTATCAATTTTCTCTAATATGTAAAGTGAATCAATACATCCAAGGTTTTTAAATTGGCTCATTTTCTGAGCTACAGCGAAGCTGCCCACAACCATTGTGATTATTATACTCATTGTAGGAGGCTCAGATAAATTTAACATTTATTTCCTCCATTATAAAACAGAAGCATTTTGAACATTTTTGAAAAGGAGAAATAAAATCTACCATACCACAAAAACTGCTTTAGCATCTTGCATGTATATTGCTCTTCGGACTTGGGACTAATCTGACATTTATTTAATACTGAGTGGTTCCAAGCATTGTGGACAAGAATTTAAAAATGCTGGTTCTTACTGTCCTAATATTTTTTGATTCCTCATTTTTTCCTTTAGGAAAGACTAAAAACATTATAGCTACACTGTATCTCCAAAGTTTTTTGGAGCTCTCCATACTTTTTTTTATGAAGAACACACTTATTCAGCTCTATCGCTTACAATAAATCTTGAAAAGGAAATTCTAGGTACTGACTCATCAACAAAGATGAGGAAGTTAAATCAAAGACACCTCTCTGTTTGTTTAAAAATGTGTAAAATTAAGGTCAGGATATGTGGTCTGTACAATTACTGGGAACCCAAACTCTCAATATGTGTGTGAGTGTTGGGTGGAGGGGTGTCTTATGACCATCACCTGAAAAGTCAACTAGTTGACAAATAGCACAAAAGTCATATTAAATCATCTTTATTCTAAAACAAGACTTTGTTCCTTGAAATGTCAGAATTTTAAAAGCAGAAAATGTGTGAGGCTTTTTTCTTTTTTGCAAATCCCAGGGGAAAATTAAGATCAATATTGTACTACTTTTTTTTGCTTAGTATTTCGGATTCACTTTGTGCTTCTAACGTTTCAGACCTAGCAATCATATGCAGTGCCACTTTAGGTGTACTGCGGACAAATACTTTCAAGACCAGCTTTAACGGAGGGATATGTAAATTTAAAAATGCATTTTACAGGACAGCAGACCGGTTTAGGTGTGTTTTGCTAGACCAATGGAAGTAACAAAGAAGAGGGGTACTCTTGGGTTTACCAAACTGGAAAAACTGTGATTTCCGGATACTCGTAGAGCAGGAACATTTCTCAAAGGCGCACAAAAAAGTTATGGATTAATCAGGCCCACTTTCATTAAATAGTCCTGAATGACAGCCAGAGAACATCCTTAGACAGCCACCAAATAAAGCCTGAGGAAGAAAGCTGTCATAAATAACCTGATGAAAATATGCCAGAAATCACATTCCAAGTTTGAAAGCACTAGAATTAAAATAGCAGACCCAAGACCTCCTGCAATGAATTAGGAAATATAAAAAGAAATACCTGGAACCAGAGGTATTTTGCCTATAATGAATGAGTTCAGATGTCTTTGAAGTTCTGAAATTGTTAGATTATGAAGTGGAGAGAACTGCAATCTAATTTAACTCATAGCAGAGCTAAAATTAGTAAGAATTTATTAAATGCTTATGTGCAAATGACTGTACTTGGACTAAGATTTCATATTGGACAAATGGGAGCCGTGTTACTGGAGAATGGCGAGAAGTTACATTGGGGAATTTACGGAGGGAAATAAATATTTGTGACTTGTTTGTTTGGGGTTACAATAGAAAGTTTAAGTGAAAACGAGTCTCAAGCAGTTAGAACGGCAGCAGGAAAGTAAGTGAGGGCTGAGGTAATAAGCAGTTAGCAGATAAAGCTCTCCAAAGCGAGTAGAGAGAGAAGTGTAAAGAGCCTGAGTCTGGGGTTTGTCAGTGGGGATAAGAGAAGGAGGCAGGAGCATCACAGAAGTGAAGAGGGACTTTTGGGGGAGGCTGGTGGTCAGCGAGTTAATCGCACAAGTTGAGGCCAGAGAATTCGAGTGCAGAAGGCTGGCAAATAGGGAACCATGAGATCCCAAGAACAGCTTTCTGGGACAGAAGCTAAATTGAAAGAAATTTCAAAGACTGAAAGCCTAGTGAAGAAAAAGAAGGCAACAGCCTAAGAGATACTTTGACAAGGAGAGAAAACAACAGAACAGGAATGCAGTTAGAGGGGCAGGAGCATCATGCAAAAGACTTAAGACAGGAGGGTTTTTGTATAGGTGTGCACGAAAGGAAAAAAGTCAGAGATGGTGAGGACGATGGCAAAGGAGGTGCACATCTGCAGACATTAGTCTCAAGAATCTGAAAGACAGGATTGATGACAATGAAGAAGGCCCTGTAACAGCTCTGAACGCCTTGTGTAGACAGCCCATCCAGGATTTTTCCTTGAAACCAGACTATCAGGCCATCAGCCACGTGAAAAGTCACCATAGTGACCAAAGGGTCACAGGATCTTACCGGTGGTTCCCGAAAGGAGATTACTTCCAGGTAGAGGCTTCAGTCTAAACCAGATGTGGGTTGCCCAGGTGGAATTCAACTAAGGAGTCAAGCTAGGCCACTCTCAATACTACCGCGTGGGGTCCTCCTTCTGCCACTACCATCTCTGCAGACGGCTTCAGGACAGGCCGACCACAGCCTGCTCTAGATCTTGTTTCCCCGCTGAGTGGAGACACAGAGTGCCGGCAGCTTGCAGTGGCGAAGGGAGATACATAACCAGTATTTTTAGCCATGAAAAGCTCACTCGATTATGAACAGTTTGAGGTATTAAATACAAGACCTTAAAATACACGTGACTCTAATAATAAACTGCTCAGGAGAGTTCAAGGAATGAAGTCCTGTTTTTATGTGTACTGAGGACCAACAACTTTAAATCTTTTACCTCGGATGATGGCAGCAGGTCCTCTTAAAAGAGCCACTGTCCAGAGTATTGATAAATCTATCTTGACTTTTGGCTGTGATAGCACAAGAAAATAAGAAGGCATCAACCTCAGAGAAAATATCAAGCAAATCCTAAGCGATGCAACTAGAACACAGGTAGGTAGATTTTGTGTGTGAATGTGAAGGTGCTCCCTGTCCGAGAATTCACAGGTCTTGTTCCAACAAATCTGGAGACAGCAATGGACCAAATCTGCACCATGGGTACCTCTGGGCTCCTTGAAGTGGTTGCATGATGGATAATGGGCTTAACTAGGGTAGTTGTGAGGATTAAATAAGAATGTATGTGGCAGAACACAGAGCAGATGTTTGATATACCTGCTCAATGTGAACACTATGCTTGATGAAAATGTTTCTCATACTCCTAACATGCTTTTAGAACCTCAGCACCTATTTTGACAAATCTAAGACGATCAAATGGATTTCTGAAAATACACAAATAAGACTGATTCTCTTTGGGTAGCCCTGTGTGAAGCTCAAAGAAATTCTGGGAGGAATTTAAAAAGATGTTTTGAGCAGCAATGCCATCACTGGAAAAACACGGCAGCCGCCCCAAGTGTTCTGAAACAGATTTCTCAGTTTGATGGGCAGGCTCTAATAGATTACAATAAAACTCTCCTTGGCAGCCCTCTTGCTCTGGTCCCTTATTATATCCAGACAGCTAGCCACATTACATGTCCATCTTAAGACTTTCACTCTTTAGCTAAAAAAAAATACCATTATTTAGCTTTCCTCTACAGAATTTAACTACTATCCATGTTTAAGCCCAAAAAGTACCATATACACCTCCCACTCATATGCTTCACGGGATGTTACAACAGTATGGAGCTTTACAACAGCAGTAGCGATCACTTACATAGCTTCCGAAGCGCCAAAGTTCTGAACAGCTCACAACTCTAAAAGGTAGGCACCCAAAACTGAAGTCAATGAGATGATGTAACTTGACTCTGAGAGAGCTGGAATTTGAATCCAGGCAGCCACAGAGGAGTCCATTATATACCTTAGTTTTTTCTGGGTTTGCTAACTAAATTTAAGAATCACTTAATAACATTGTATTAAGGGTTTGGAGGTAACAATTTGGGACACTTCAAGTATCTCTCAATTTAAAAAGAACACATCAAGACTCCACAGATGAGCTGCCTTCTCAAGGTCACACTTTAGTGGCCAGGGTAGACTACATTCCCAATCCAAAGGCTAGCAAACCATACCATCTTTGTTCAACCTCAGAGAATTGCCAGTGATACTGGGTTATCATCAGGAACACTTCTAAACACAATCCCATGGAAGAATGACAAAAGAAAACTGGCCCACATTTTCTCATTCTTTCTTTAAACACTTGTGATAAGGCTTCCACATGAAAACTGCAAGCTAGAAACTGGGGATAAAACGCAAATAAGATGCAGAACTCACAGTCCGCAGAGAGACAGACCTATCACCCAAGGCGACAGATTGTCACAGGTACTATAACAAAAATCTACGTAAGGGTTGATCTTCAAGTTTTCTAGAGGATATTGTTTTTTCTTTTCTAATGCTCCATGGTGCCTCTTAAGGGACATCCACACTTGAACAGAAAGAAGACAGAAGCCTAATCTACAATCCCAGTTTTGTGTAGCTGTATAACCCAAGAACAAGTACAGTTGACCCTTGAATGCGGGCTTTGGGGCGCTGATTCCGGCGCAGTCAAAAATCCACATACAACTTTTGACTCCTCAAAAACATAACTACTAAGAGCCTACTGTTGACCAGAACCATTAGCAATAATATAGTTAACACATATTTTATATATATATTATATACGATATCCTTACAATAAAGCTAGAAAAAAAGATTAAGAAAATCATAAGAGGAAATACATTTACAGAACTGTATTTATTGAAAAAAATCAATGTATAAGTGGACCCATGCAGTTCAAACCCGTTCAGAGGTCAACTGTACTTCACTCTCATCTTTTAACATGAAGATGAATCTTCAACCCTTTAAAACTTGAAAATCCAGCCAAACTAGCATATCAATCTTAAAATGTTTTTGAAGACGATGATTTTGTTAATCAAGGGTATTTAAAGAGGTGTCATTATCAAGATTAAATAGGGTACTGTGGATAACTGAAGTATATAAAAAATTTCAAATTATATGTATACACCACAAACACACAAATTGATTTATAACAGCTCAGAAGACTCACTGGGGTTATTTCATAGTATTCTGGAGTTGAGTGGCATTTATATCCTACTGTATAGTACAAATACAGAGAATAAGTACTGAGTTTATTGGAACTTTTCAGTTGCTTAATTCTGGAAAACCAAGTATTTGTAAGCTGCCCAAATGCTTGGTTTTATAAAATTTCCATCTTAAACATGGTGCAGGGGAAAGAATGTGGGAGTTTTAGAAAAAGCTCTGAATCTAAATTCAGTATGTAACACCTTACGCAAGCTACTTAAAATTCAGGAGGTTTTGTTTTTTCCACCTATAAAGTGAGAATCACCTTCCTTCAGTTGCTATGAAGGTTTATTAGAAGATGAATGGAAAGGCCCAAGAGAACACAATCCATGGCTGATGTTTAATAAATGAGTTCCTTTTCTAAAAAAGCAGCTAAATGGTACCAGAACCTCAAGAAATAATTCCAAAGTCTGAAAAAAGGAAAACTCCAGAACTTCAGATTACATATAGAATTAATTACTATGAAAGTCTAGGCTTTTCTGTAAACAAATAAAATCATACAAATATTAACTGGTACAGTTCTGTAAGAGGCGTAAAGAAAACTGTTGAGAAGTTTGCAGGTCAGTTCTGTTCTTGCCTCGTACTATCCTAATACTCTACTTTATGCTAGTAGTGAGGGCCTGACAGGTCAGGCTGCTCTTCACTAAGGTGGAGATATTAGTTCAAAGTAGGATTTTATTTAGTAAAACCAGAACAAATGTATTGATTTTACAGCTATAAATGATGCTGTCCAAAAATGTGGCAAATTATTTCAAGTGTACGTGGAAATACAGACTTAAATTTTTAAATTTAACCTAACATCTAATTTTGGAACTAAAATAAAGAAAAACCAAGGATTGTAACCTATCAAAATCCTGGAGAAACAATGTGTATTGCCAAGTTCAAGGTAAAAAAAAAAAAAAAAAAAATTACATCATTATTTAAATGCACTAACCAAGTTTCTTTTTTCTTCAAACCAAGGGTATGGATATCATTGTATCAAAAAAGATGAATGCTGTATGAGAGACTGACATATTACATTTACCTACTACTGTATCTCCAAAATAATGTTCAGTCATTAAACAAAGATTTCAAGGTCACATTACCACCATTAACTACTCCTCAATAGAGGCAAAGACAAATATAGGCTAATGCACTGCAAATACACCTTTCAGGCAGTGGCTTTTTAATGTTGGGTTTTTTTTTTTTTTTTTTAAGATCTAAATTTGCTTTTTCCTCCTATCAAAGTCACTATTTTCTGAAACTTATTTAAAAACTACTTTATAAAATCAAGTCCATGTTCCTTTTCTTCTGACTTCTATCTTCCTCAGGATCTTGCAGGTCCCATTCCCACCCCAGCACCCTGCTCAGACAACACTTCAGAGGGCAGGGGTAGTCTGAAAAGTCACTCACTACATAAGACCATGAAATGAATGATGAAGCTATACAACGAAAGCAAGATCCATGCTTTATGAACACATTATTCTCACATGTCTGCGTGACAGGTTTGATACACAAGATTCTTGGTTCATTTTACAGATTCTGAAACCAATTAGCTCAAAAGGTGAATTCTGAAACCATGGTTGGTGTAGCAAATGAATATATCAAAACAAACTTTAAAAACTTCATCCAAATATTTACATTTAAAAAAGACATTTAAAAAATAGGCTACTTATTAAGTGTGCTTGAACAAACCATGTGTGGAATTGAATTCCATTCATTACGGAGTTAGTTTTCTGCTAAACACATACTGATACTATAGAAGACCCTGGCAGTTGAGGATTTAAGTTTTCAACTGTTCCCAATCGATGCTAAAAAATAAAACATGACAAATGTTTTCTGAGGCACTAATTTGAACCTCAGCAGTGGAAAGGCTAGCATGTAAGGCAAATTCCTTAGGAGTCAGACGGGCTGGCACCTGTAACTCAGTGTGGCTTTGCCAATGCCTAAGTACCACCGAGTAGTCAATGAAACTGTCTAGAAACCATTTAAATTTTGTAATTACACCTCACTGCGTTATGTTCTAATAGTTTCACAAACTTAGGAATTCACAAAACAATGTTTTGAAATATATTCCTTGAGAAGGAATATAGGAGGGTCTCCTATATTACATTAAACAAAAAACATGCAGTTTTTACAGCTCATAGAGCTTTTTCAAAATAAGCTACTGATCATACAGCCCAATTAAAAACTCAAACACTTTATATTACAGGTATAGAATGTTTATAGTTCAGCAACGCCAATATAGATAATTTGACACCTTAGCCCCTACTTGCAAAGTGATTAACAACTATACAATAATAACTTCTATTCTATTGTCATAGGCTTTGGCTCAGATGTTTAAATACTTAAAAGAACTTGGTAAGATTTTTTGTTTGTGTGTCTTGTTTTGCTGTGGTTTCATGTGGGCATGGGTGGGGATTATAAAGACGAGGGGGGAGGGGTCAGTTCATTGTATTAAGACAGATCAGGAATTAAATAGCCACTATAATTTCATTTACCATTTCTTTACAAAATATATGTGGGAGAATATGGCTTAAAAGCAGAGGGGAAAGGCCTCTTATCTGTTCATACTATTTTACTTTACCCTTTATCTAGTCTGACAATAATGCCAAACTTAATTTACTACCTAGGACAAGAGTGACTCTAACAGGATTTTATAAAGTCCAATTTAATTTTGATTCTGAGATCTTAAGTGCTTAAAATTTTGGAATTCTTCAGATTAACTATTTAAAAAAGTTTTTCTGAACAAAATACCCAAAAGATTAGATAAAAACCAACTGGTTAACTACTTAAAAAAATAGCCAGCTTTTTTTTTTTTTTTTTTTTACAGATTAGTATTACTTGTAATATATCTCTGCCCCTATAAACTGACTTTTTGCTTAGTCTATAGACACAGACAATTTTTCTTAAGCAAGATACTCCTATTAAGGAAAAAATGATTAAAAAAACAAAAAGAACTAAGTGGGTCAGAAATAAAACAACAATGGGTAACACAACTCAGGTCCCACAAATGTACCAGTTTCTTAAAAAAAAAAAAAAAAGGTAGAAAAAGAAAAAGAGGGTGAGGTGGTTTTATATATCAAAATCAGCAGAATTCTGATGCTTCACAATTTTGTTGCTAGAAATCCCCAAATTCCTTGGACTCATTCGGGAAGTTTTCTGAAGGTGCGCATTATAGTAAACAGCAGCAAAATACCAAAACAGTTCTATTGCTAAAAAGCAGCTACTCCTGTTTGTGCCTTTAGAATACTAGTTGTAAAAGAGCAACAGTAACAAAATACTAATTTGCGCCATCAACTGGATTTGAGCAATTCTAAGAAAGAAACAAAACTGTTTTCTTTAAAACAGTCTAAGGCAGGACACTGACCATCATATTGGACAAATATTGAGTTTTGGGGGAAATATCAGAAAATGTCAAAAAGAGATAACAGCATTATATTTAGTATTCTAAAGGCAGGCTTCAGGTAGTTCAACAATGATTCTGGTAACACCAACTGCTCACAGACATACACACGCACACACATAGATTTTAATGGCTTAAAAAAACCCAAATTTGTTACTTTAGAAAAATGAATGCAGTGCATTTTCAGTAATATTATCGCCACAGACTCTGATGGCTCAGTCCACACATAAGCAGTAGTTGCCTTCTATGGTGATATGGCTTCTCTGCACTAACTCCCATCAGGCCGAAAAACATTAGGGCAGGTTAAGTAAAGACTGAATTGTTGCACAAAGGGACATTTACTCATCAGATCCCACTGATCTCTTCTGTGCCCGTTTCCTGGGCAACCTTCTTGGTGAAGCTTTATCTGGAAGAAAAGAGAAAGTTTTAACTTGCTTATAGTAAATATGATGGATTCAAAAGACCTTTAAAAGGCATTTTTCTTCAACTTTACTAAGTTTATTTATTTTTATTTATTTGAGAGAGAGAGAATGAGAGAGAGAGAGAGAGCATGAGAGGGTCAGAGGGAGAAGCAGACTCCCTGCTGAGCAGGGAGCCCAATGCAGGACTCGATCCCGGGACTCCAGGATCATGCAGGATCATGACCTGAGCCAAAGGCAGTTGCTTAACCAACGGAGCCACCCAGGAGCCCCTACCACTAAGTTTAAAAAAAAAAAAAAAAAAAGAACATATGTGCAAAAAATACCCTAGTAATAAATGCCTCTTATCTAGTATAAGTTGTTAAACTAACCTTTAAAATAATCCTTCAAGAAGTAACTCAATTCAAATGAAACTTTGTGTGATCAGGGTGGGAAAAGGTTTAATCTCGGTTACTCGAATCCTGAAGCCACCAAGCAAAATCTTAAATTCTACAATTTAATGTTTATACGTGCATAAGTAAATGCTTTAGAAATAGTGTCAAAGGTATGAAATTTGCAGCTTAAAAACACCTATACTGGCTACAAATTAATATTTATAAATGCAGCCATGCAGTTTGCATAATTTTTGGCAATTTCATAAATTTAGCTGGAACGAACAGGTTAAAGGAAATTTTTAGACAGAACCAAACCATCCTGCATACACAAGCCTATTTTGTATACTTTTTTCTTTTTATCTCCTTACATTAGATTCCTAGTGGGTTCTATTACACAAAAGCTAAATTGGTGGTGAGTTTCTACTCCTATCCAGTACAAGGAGTCACCTGTGTTTCTTTCAGGAAGGCTATCTTCTTCTCTGACCACTACTTTTTTTATTTCTAGGAGCACTTTACGTGTTAGGAAGTTAAGCCCTTCATGGTAAGAGCTACAAATTATAATTAGTTTTCCAGCTTTTAAAAAAAAAAAAAAGGGCTGGAAAAAATATTAACACCAAAAGTATGGGGTTTATTTTGTAAGCATTTCATGAACAATGGTATAAAAAAATATTTACCTAGAAGATCTTAATTTTTATTTTCTAAAATTGCCAGATCACCATAACTATATTTTAAAAGTACACAGTAAATGTTTATCAAGAATATTTAGCAGCTAAATTCTTTTTAAAAAATATAGAGTTAGTGACTATGAAATATTAAGACTGAGTTTGCAAATCACATGAAAACTGACCTCAGTACTTTATTAAGATAGGTTAGTGAATGATGTGTTTGGGGGGCTCAACTTACCCGAAATTGAGCATAGAAGCATTTCTGTGATGGCGAAAGCCTACAACTTTCATCAGATTTCAGAAAGGTTAGACTAAAACTATTGCCTTTATGCAACTGACCAATTACTAGATATTTTAAAATAAATACACTGAATATGATCTTTGAGGATTCAAAAAGTACTTTTAAGTAGGCTCCACGTGGGGCTCAAACTGAGATCAAGACCTGAGCTGAGATCAAGAGCTGGGCGTTTAACCAACCCAGGCACTCCTCAAAATGTACATTATTTATTTTTTTAAGATTATTTATTTGAGAGAGCAAGAGCACACGCAGGGGGAGCGGCAGAGGGAGAGGGAAAAGCAGACTCCCCGCTTAGTAGGAAGCCTGACGTGGGGCTCAATCCCAGGACCCTGAGATCATAACCCAAGCCGAAGGCAGACACTTAACCGACTGGGACACCCAGGTGCCCCCAAAATTACTTTAGAATTGAGCAGCCACTTTTTTTTTTTTTGCTGTCATCCTACTTCTGACTTTACTTCTGGTGTGACCATGTTCATTATAATCTCAAAGGAGAAAAAAAATTATAAAAAAAAAGCAAAAACAAAAAAATCTTATTCCGAGCATTCCAGTAACTTTTTTTGTGTATGTACTTAGCTGTACTATAAGTAGTTGGTTTGTATGAGATGGTTAAAAAGGCCAAAGATAAAAGTTTCTTTTTTTTTCCTTTTTTGTCTATGAAGTTGCTGTTTATTTTTTTTGGCCTGTTTGATGTATGTGTGAAACAATGTTGTCCAACAATAAACCGGAATTTTATTTTGGTGAGTTGTTCTAACAAAAAAAAAAAAAAGAATAGCCATCTGTGTGAATGTAGCAGTTACTATGAAGACTGAAGTCAGTAATCAGCATTTCACAATTTCAACCACCTGTAGCAGAGTTTTAAGTAGAATACATGAAAAAGAGCTGCAGAAGACCTGCAATGCCTGTTTCAACACATAGCAATTGGACTCCAGGAAGGCAGCCAACTCTGCCTACCTTAACAGTAAGTCTAAAAACCTCCATCACCTGCCCAGCACAGAAGCAGATAAATGAGAAACAGCGTAAGATAGCATTCTAGAGTCATTTGGCTTTTGGGAAAATGGCTCCAAATTCCTCAAGGGCCTCAAGCAGCATTTTACTTCAGCAAAAAACAGTAACAGATGTGTGTAACGATGCTTTTGAGCCCAAGAAAAAAACCCCCTCTTACCACTTGCCCCACCAAAAACCCTAAAAAACTATTTTTAAAATAGTTTTATTTATTTTATATATATATAGTATTATTTAAGGCCAAATATTTTAGCTTTTAAGAACAAAGCTTAAACTGTATGAAACAAGAAATCACTTAACTGAAAGAACAAAAAACACTGGAACATGATGTTAATGAGATTCAGTAAATGGGGCAGATCTGAAAATGCCCACCCTTTTAAAGGCCCTTTTAAAAGAAAGATGTTACAGAAAGCCACCTAATTTGTGGAAAAACTGCAACTTTTTTCATTTTTAGAAAAGACAAAGGCAATATGTTAGCAGAAACTTAAATTAGTCCCTCACCCCGCCCCTCAGACTGCACAATCTATCCCATTTCCTATCACACCTGGGGGAGTCATACTATATAAGTAGCTGTCAGATTTTTTTAATTAATGAGATAAAAATTGCAAGCTTTCTAATGGATTCCCGAGTTAAAAGAAAGTCAAATTACACGAGAGACTTCATCTTTGTAAGTTTCTGATTAAGGCTGCCTTATGTATACATTTAAAACGCTAGTATTAAACAAAAGACCTATAATTTTCTATTAAAATCACCTAACCTGTCATTTACAGTTAAAAAGACTTGAGGGAAACGGAAGCACCCTAATCTGAAATGAAAAACGTATCAGGAAAAAAGGTATTAGTAACAGGCTGAAATCATTTCAAACCACCCCTCCTTCCTTTACACTCTGATGAGTGAGACAGAGACAAGAAAAATCTCGTGCCAAATTAAACAGTGGCCCCTGAAACCTATTTGTCCTCACACTACCCCTCTCCAAAATTCCTGGAAGCCTGAGAGACTTCTACTACCATGCACACCTCCTGCTCCATTATCTTCAAAATTTCTCTTGGTTTTCTCCATTCTGTCCTCAAATATGCAAAGCACATGTCTTATCTTTGAAACATCAATTTTTTCCTAAATTATCTTCAATCTGGCTCAACACCTTTAAGAAAACCATGTTCAAAGGGTGGTTCTCAAAGTATGGTCTGGACCAGCAGCCTCAAAAATCACCTGAGAACATGGATTAGCAAATCCCTGGGCCTCACCCAGACCTACTAGATTGGAAACTCTAGGGGGTGGGGCCTAGCAAGGGTATGAAGCTGGCTAGGTGGTTCTGGTGAGTGCCACAGTTAGAACTACTGCAGTAAGGAATCAAGTGTTAAGAGAAACAAAATAGAAGCATACAAAATTAAGTAAAAATATTATTAAAATTGAACTGAAAATATGAGTATGATTTCAGGATTTGAAAAAATATGTATTGTCTAGCTCAGTTCACAGAATGGACCTAGAAACAATATCATCCAGTATCAGTGACATTCCTAAAGTCTAGATTTTTTTCTAATATCCAGGAGTCCTTGGAGAAACAGCTTGCTCCATACCTAGAGCAAGTACAAAATGTCTAGATTATCTTGTTGAGCCAGCAAGGAAGGGATCATTCAAAGATCCAAAGGGTAAGATTGGAGGCGGTTCAAAAAAGACCATCAGTAAACCCTTCTCAGCCTTTTGGTTGAGATCAAGCATAAAAAGGCAACCAGTAGTCAAAACTGTACAATATGAACATCAAAAAAGAATACAGCTGACTAAAATACACTGATTCTATGAAAAACTGAGTTTATACATGATAATCAAAAAACAGAGGAGAAAATTAGAAAAAACTCATTTGTCACACTGGGGTGGCTTTTAAACTAACTCTTTGAAAATTGGAAAATAAAAGGGAAAAATTAAGCACTTATCTTCCTTTTCCTATAGGAACTGTCTCCTATGAAGTAACCAAAACGTCCCAGTTGATGAAGGAGAGTTCTACTTCACAAAAGAATGGCAGTTAGTAAAAATCAAAGAAATTTCAATTAAAAATCATCACAACTTCTGAAACATTATTGATTCATGAAAGGATTATCAACTGGTGAATGGTTTACAGAACTGGGTATCTGTATGATGCCAAAGTAGTATCACAGAGATAACTTGTAGGTTGCAAGCAGAAACAACCACCCTTTCCTGGTTACATGGGAAGATCATGTGGCTACTACCCTAATCTAGGGCTCAATTTAGCATCATTAATGATGGGGACAATCAGATACTGTTTCTTGATGCGATGCAGGGAGAAGTACTTTTGATATATGCTATCAGCCAAAAATGATTCAATCTAATCAAACCTATAGATTTATCTTCCAAGTTAAAGAAATTTTAACTAAAAGGCACGAGGAGAAAACAATCAAGAGAAATCTGGAACATGGGACTTTCTCGAATCTCATTCCTCAGGGTGATAAATGGGTCAGCCGCACTGGCATCATCTGGGAGCCTGCTAGAAACACCAACATTTAGGCCCCAGCCTAGAGCACCAGAATCTGAACCTGCACCATAACAAGATTTTCAAATGATCTGTACACATATTAAAATTGAGAAGCCACTTTCCACAGGTCAAGTGGCCAATCTCTTGAGCTGCTATACGTTAAAAGGGAATTAAGAGAGAACCACCAGATTCAATGCATCATCCTATATTGGAAAAACCAGTTGTAAAGGATATTTCTGAAATCACTGAAGAAATTTCAACATGATTATTTATTAATAAATAAGTCATTAGTCTTTAAATGTGATGTTATTTCTGTCAGGAAAAGTTATTTCTTTGTAAATCGAAATTTTTTTAGAAGTAGCATGTCACTGTAAAAAAAAATCTACACTCTAAAAGAACAAATAATCAGAGTGCCTGGCTGGCTGAGTTAGAAGAGCATGGAACTCTTGATCTCAGGGTTTTGAGTTTGAGCCCCACACTGGGTGTAGAGATTACTTAAAAAAAAAAAAAAAAAAGGGCAAATAATATTTTTACTAATCACATGTATTTTTTCACACCCTTCTTCCTCAACTTCTGTGCCCCCAATTTTTAAAAATTTTTTATTTTATTCAAGTTAAAATTTTTTTTTTTTATTTAAATTTTAGGTAGTTAACATACAGTGCAATACTGGTTTCTGGAGTAGAATTCAGTGATTCGTTACTTACATACAACACCCATTGCTCATCACAAGTGCCCTCCTTAATGCCCATCCCCCACCCACCTCCCTCCATCAAGCCTCCGTTTGTTTTGTATCATTAAGAGTCTCTCATTGCGCCCCCAATTTCTGAAATGGACTCAGGACTCCTTTGATTTCACAGGATGAGGCTCCAACTAGGACCTCTTAGCTCCCAGGCTTTGCTAGAAGTAGTAATGGTGAGAAAGGACTGATTATGTATGAGAGTGTTATCTGCCTTCCAGCTATTTTCAAATTCCAGTAACAATTTATAAATAACATGCCTCTCAAGCCTGTAGAGGGCAATGCATCAAAACCCCGAATTTGAAAAAACCTTTATCACCTTAATTGGAAAATGAGATTATCTCAATGTTGTTTAGAAGCTTCACTGTTATTTATGAAGTTTCTTCAAAATGAGGGCTTTCATGTAAATGGAAAAAGGAATACTACAAGTGTATTTGGTGGTAAGACGTGGTCCTAAAACAAAATCAGATTTTGAGCAAGAACGCCAAGTACCATTAAAAAGCATTTAGTGACTTTAACTCTATCCATCTTTGAGTCTTCAGTTTTCCTGGGAAAGCAAATGGGCTTCAGAATGAGACAATCCAGCTGTGAATCTTAGCAAGTTATTTCCTCAGTAGCAATTTCTCATCAGTAAATAGAGACAGCACCTCACACCTTGCAGAGTGAGAATGCCCGGTACAAGCAGGCGCTCAACAGAAGTTTAATTCTTTCCTTCAACAAGGCCTCCCTATATTTTAATATGGTCCCCTTTCCTAATTTAGAAGTTGTCCTTATTATTCACTCTATCACATATCACATACCATCTCTGATTACTCAAATATTTCATATATGTGCTTTATTTTCCTCAGGTAGAAATGTAAACTCCCGAAAAAACAGTAATATTCTTTTCATTATACCCACTCAGAACCTAGCATAGTGTTATGACAGACTAAATACTTGACACTTGCCGATGAAAATACAATCATAAACACAAACACTCTCTAAGTGTAGTAATTCTCAGCTTTAAAGTTCACGAACAACAATGTCAGGGAGAAAGATACTATAAAACCACCCTCCCCCACAATCTATTTGTCATGTAGGAATTCTTTGGGAGGGGTGGCTCCACAGCTTAGAGTGACTTTCCTTTTTAACTGTGACTTTTAATACTTTTCAAAGTTTCAACCAATTCTGTATAAGACATTTAAAATTTAATTATTTTTGAAGAACCTTTATTTTAAACATACCAGACTGCATAATAATTTTGATGCATTATAAAGAGACCACAGTCTACCCTACAACCCAATTCCATATTTTGCTATGATGAATATCAGGACAATATGGAAAACTTGTCCTTAAAGAGAAAAGATTAAAGATTTATTTAAATTTGAAGGTAAATGATTTCACAGGATCTCAGCTACCACCTACGCTGAATGTCCCAATGTCTCCAAATCTTTTAATTCTATTTTTAAGTAATCTCTACACCCAAAGCAGGGCTCGAACTTACAACACTGAGATCAAGAGTTGCATGCTCCACAGGCTGAGCCAGCCAGGCGCCCCCATCAATGTCTCCAAATCCTGATTCACCTCTGCTCTAAATACAACTTTCAAATGCTTACTGGACATCCTTATCTGGGCTCCTTATGATCAACAGATCTAGTTGCAATTCCTCTCCCCTCATGCATGTGTGCTACTCTTCCTATATTCCCTAACAGTAATGGGATCATCTTCCATCCAGATGCCTAAAACTAAAAACTATTTTTCCCTCCTTTGAACATCCAGAGAAGTCACCCAAAGCCCAATCTACTCCAATTCTGAAATACCTTTCTAGTTTCTTTTCCTCCGCGTCACTACTGCTTTAGCTTAGGCCCTAAGGATTTCTCACATGTTTTATTGCAATCATCTAACTGGTATCCCTACTTCTAGGAGCTCCTGCTTGCTAAACCATACAACACACAACTATGATAATTTCTTTTAAAAATATAAATTTGTTATTTCTCTGCTTCAAAGTACTGATGGCTGCCTTTTACCAAGAAGGAAAGCCAAGTCCTTAGCACAGCACATAAAACTCTGAAGATTCCTTCTCACCTAACTTCTCTGGTCAAAAGTCAACTTTTATCAGTGACTCCCCTACTCTTTTCTAGAGGAAGAAGGCCCCTCCTATGCTCTTACACTTTGTACCCACTTTTAATAAAGGAACTACCACACCGTAATTATGTTTCAAAAGAGAAAACTCCCTGAAAACGATAATGAAAACAATTCACTTTGTAACCCTGGAAAGGACATGAACAGCCCATTCACAAGAAAGTAGATAGTAAGTGGCCAATATATATGTGTAAAGAAGCCAAACCTTATTCTTAATTGTAAATGAAACAACATTTTGTACCATACCGCCAAATTAAAACATTTGGTAATACTTAATACTTGAGAAAGACTGGTGAGAGTGGAAAAGAAATAGGCAATATTGTACATTGCTGAGAACATAAACTATCTTTTGGAAGGGAAATAGGGACTTTTCACAAAAATAAAAATAAAAATGTATATAACCTTAGACCTATTTTACTTTTTTTTTTTTTTTTTTAAAGATTTTATTTATGGGCGTCTGGGTGGCTCAGTTGGTTAAGCGACTGCCTTCGGCTCAGGTCATGATCCTGGAGTCCCGGGATGGAGTCCCACATGGGGCTTCCTGCTCAGCAGGGAGTCAGCTTCTCCCTCTGACCCTCTTCCCTCTCGTGCTCTCTCTCTCTCATTCTCTCTCAAATAAATAAATAAAATCTTTAAAAAAATAAATAAAAGACTTTATTTATTTGACAGAAAGAGACACAGCGAGAGGGAACACAGGCAGGGGGAGTGGGAGAGGGAGGAGCAGGCTTCCCGCCGAGCAGGGAGCCTGATGTGGGGCTCCATCCCAGGACCCTGGGACCATGACCCGAGCCGAAGGCAGCTTAACGACTGAGCCACCCAGGTGCCCCAGACCTATTTCACTTTTAAGGAATTATGTATCCCAGGTAGGGGGGTGGGTGAAAGGGGAGGAGGAGGTCAAAAGGTACAAACTTCCAGCGATAAAATAACTAAGTCATGGGGGTGAATGGATACCATGATGTCTATAGTTTTTAATACTGTACTGTATATTTGAAAGTTTGCTAGGAGAGTAGATCTTAAAAGTTGTTACAAGAAAAAAAAGATTTGGGGTGTCCGGGTGGCCCAGTCAGTTAAGTGTCTGCCTTTGGCTCATGTCATGATCCCAGAATCCTGAGATCAAGCCCCACGATGGGCACCCTGCTCAGTGGGGAGTCTGCTTCTCCCTCTCCCTCTGCCGCTCCCCCTGCTTGTGTGCACGCGCTCAAGTAAATAAATAAATCTTAAAAAAAAAAAAAAATTTTTAACTATGTGTGGTAACAGATGGTTAATTAGACTTACTGTGGTGATCATTTCACAATATATACAAATACTGAATCATTACATTGTACATCTGAATCTCATGTTACATGTCAATTATCTCAATTAAAAAATAAGAAATTATCCCATAAATATTTATATAAAAACATTCATTATAGTTTTAAGAATGAAAAACTGGAAATAATAAGCATCCTTCAATACAGAATAGGTTTATCATGACACATTTATATAAAGGAATACTATCCAGTTATTTAAAAAAAAATGAGGTACATAAATCACTATCATAAAAAAAAAATCCAAGACATGAAAACTCGGGAGGTAGAACAGCATATGCAGCACGATGCCACGTGTATAAAATATTCACAAACGACATATGTGCTGGTAAATGTACAGAAAATATTTAGAATAACAAACACCTATTATTTATAGAAAATGAAATTAGTGGAGCCAGGAGGTGATCTTTTCCACTTCTATACTATTAATGTTTTTAATATGAGGTCATACTACTCTTATAATAAATGTTTCTAAAAAGTCCATTTACGGGGACCCAGGGTGGCACAGTCGGTTGACTATTGGTTTCAGCTCAGGTCAAGATCTCCAGATCCTGAGATCAAGCCCCACATCAGGCTCCACACTCAGCATGGAGTCTGCTTGAGATTCTGTCTCCCTCTGCCCTTCCCTGCACTAGCTTGTTTGCTGGCTCTCTAAAGTAAATAAATCTTAAAACAAAACAAAATAGTCCATTTACAACTGGAAGAAAATAGTCCTACATTCTTTCATAAAGATTAATATTTTAACTAATCTTATACATAATGAAACTAAAATATATGTTAGGTAAACCACCAGGCAATGTCTTAGGTTTATTCTTTCAAACTACAGTGGGTAGTTAGTAGTTTTTCTAATAAATACAGTGCTAGGAAACTGTTCCATTACTCATTAAACTTACTGTAAAGTATTCATATGCTATACAAAATCCAGTACTATATATAACAAACACCATTAAAAAAATTAATTGCCTCACCTCTTCTACTCTGCACTGAAGCAACAGAAAAAAAGAGACAGGAAAAGATTAGGAATATAGAGAATTCACACATTTGTATATAAAACTGCAGATCTGGAAGCATTCTAAATTAAAGCATAAAAATACTACTCAGAATAGAATTTTAAAGTGTTTATTAATATTATACTAGATTCTACAGAAATAATGGAAAATATGAATGTTAAGTAGCATTGACCAAGCATTTTTATATCTAAAATACTTAATTTGATTTCCATTTAAGGGAAAAATTTTCCAGCCAAGTTTATAAGAGTACTTACTGATCTGATTCAAAGTTTCCTGAGGAATCCAACTCATGTCAACATCATTCTGACTTGATGTACCCATCTCTACCTTCTGTATGGGTCTCTTGCGCTAAAAGAGCATAAAAACATTATTTTAAAGGAGTTCTATTATAATGTGCACTATAATATTAAAAAAGTGTATTAAGCTACCTAATTTAAATATCTTAAACAAATACATCCTCTTCAAAACATATTCGTACTTAAGTATTTTATTAATTAGAAAGAGAAAATCATGCCTAACACCAATTATAAAGAATAAATGATAAGGAATAAATCTTCACAACGATTTATTTTCAGGTTTTAAAGGCCTTTTCCTCTGCTATAAAACTTCATAGGTCGGTGGGCTGGTGGACCAACTAAGAACTTCTACTTATACAGTGATTTTCTTTCCCTTTGGGAATCAAATCAAAGAATAAATTTATTTTAACATCCAACAAAATTCCAGATAATTACTGAAACACTGCATGCAGGCAGGTAGATTTCTGCACTGTTGGCATAGATAAAACAAAAATTTTAAACTCATTTAAGCTAACAACCTCAAACTCTGTCCCTGGAGTATATGCAGCAAGACCGCTAGGAAGAAAGTGATTCAATTCCTTCCTTAATCTTGCTCTTAAACAACAAACCTAATCATTTACGTAAGAGTATTAGGTATACAGTCCAAAAACTGGACTCTGAATACACGAAAAGTAACTAAAAATGGCTTCATTCAAATAAAAAAACAAAAACTGGAGATGTCATTATACCTAATACATAAATCTATAGCAAAAATGCTATTATGAAAATGAGGTAAAGTTATGGAAATTAACACTTGAGCACTAAATACTTCTCTTTTAAAGAGCAAGTACTTAATAAAAATTTGACACAAAACTTGTTATACTTTCCACTGAGAGGAATAATATGGGTTGTTCCTTTTTTTTTTTTTTTTTTTTTGCAGGGAGGACAGGGAGATAAAGATACAGTGAAAGAGAAATCATGATTATAACAGGTGCTTCAGTGTTGCCATTTTACTGCCCTAACAAGAAAGCAGAAGTTTGATAGAATACAGCCAAATTTATTTTCTTTTTCAAATGAAAAGACTCATTTAATTGCTAACTGGAAATTATCCCCAGAGTTAAAAGAATATTAAAGCAAATATAAAAGCTGTGTTGCTTCTAGGTAGAATAACATATCCATGAAAAAGTATAGTAAACAGAACAATGAAATCTTATGTCTGAGTTTAAGAAATAAAAATTCTAGCATGATTTAGAATTACAATATAAAAGTAAAGACCATTCTGGAGGGTGTAGCCAAAAGACCCTAAATGCATTTGTGTATGGAAGTCTAAACAGATCCAAGTCACATATCCAAGGTCTCACCTTCAGGTTTTATTTTTAAAAAGGTACAACAAACGTATAAATACACAAACCCACAGTTGAGAGCAAGAAGCCACAAATAACTAGATTATACTTAGCATGGTAACAACTTCTGAAGTATGGCTATAAGAGTCATTCATCTAGAATTACCTTTCTAGATTCCAGGAGTTGGTGAAGGCCAACAACAACCAAGAGCCCAAGACCAGCAAGGAACATATACATAAAGATTCTGATATAAAAGGAGAAAAAAACTGGCTTTAATTCTTAAGAAACACCGCAACTAATTAAAACTGTAATTCTGCTCTAACTCAAACAATATCACAGCTATAATTACAACTATAATTCTTTTAATTTTTTTTAAGATTTTATTTATTCATTTGAGACAGAGAGAGAGGGAGAGGGAGAGAAAGCATGAGCAGGGAGAGAGGCAGAGGGACAGGGAGAAGCAGGCTCCCCGCCGAGCCAGGAGTCCGATGTGGGGCTCGATCCCAGGACCCTGGGATCATGACCTGAGCCGAAGGCAGACGCTTAACCATCTGAGCCACCCAGGCGCCCCTACAACTATAATTCTAACACGATATATGCTTTCCAAATAACTTGGGGGGCAAAGGAAGAAAATATTTTATATTCAACTTAAATCTAGATAGTTAAGTTTCACAGATTTACTTTATCTTTAAGAACAGTCAAAAAAAGCAATTATATGATCTAAAATGAATAAAATTTCCTTATAATTTATTACACCCAAGCTCAGATTTTGCATAATTTGACTTAAAAATTGCTTTTGGTCAATTACATATAGGTAGTGACAAATGACTCACCCTCATTCACCAAGAACACAGTTTTTAAGATAACATCTAGTTTGTATTTTTAATAGCAATTGAAGAGGTATATAACTTAGATGAAGCTGGTGATCAGCTCATGAGCATGAGGTAGAAAAGAATTTAGAAAGAGGGGACATTCAGAAAGCTAGCTATCTTTTTATTTTTTTTTTTAAAGATTTTATTTATTTGACAGAGAGAGACAGCGAGAGAGGGAACACAAGCAGGGGGAGTGGGAGAGGGATAAGCAGGCTTCCCGCCGAGCAGGGAGCCCAATGTGGGGCTCGATCCCAGGACCCGGGGATCATGACCTGAGCCAAAGGCAGACACTTAACGACTGAGCCACCCAGGCGCACCCAACTATCTTTTTAAAACAATTTTTGTCATTTCCCATTATCCTTCCTAACTCACTACTAATAGTTATAAAAATCACCTAAAATACGGATTTACATAGACAGGATTTCACAAAAATCTACAGTCTGGTCCATTTTCACTATTAAAACAAATGTTGACAAGAGTAAGCCTTCCAGGACTGCCCTGTGAGATCAAGATCTACATATTGCAAATTTCACTTACGTTTCTCCATCTAACCCATCCTCTCTTTCAATAATCGTAACTGTTTGATTGAAGACAGCATCTTGGAATACATTGCCCTATTAATATAATAAATCACAAAAATGTCAACAGCATTGAAAAAAATAAAAGATTTTAAGATTTCTTAAAACCATTACCCTAACAGATATAAAACAGTTTTCTCATCATTTAGGTAAGACTCAAAAAAGTCACATGTACACTCACTCAAAGTTATAATATTACTTTCTTCCACAAAATAAAAAATGCCTCCAACTTTGCTAAAGTTGTCCTCTGCTTTCATGAGGGCAGGGAAGGGGAAATGTGTGAGAAACCAGGGAAGTAAAATAAAGAGGGGATAAATGCACAGAAAGCAGCAAAGCCCATAGAACACCCATAAACTAGAAGCCATAACTTCTGTTGTGTATAATCCTCCAAAAAAAGGGGAAGAGCATGAAAATATATATAGTAGCAGCTGTAGTAGCAGATTTAAGAACTATACTTGAACGGAAGTCAAATCCATGTTCTAACTTCACAATGGATTGGGAAATCAATTTACAATAAACGCAATTTTCAGTACCAAAATATTTTTCTGTTGCGGTCTTGGAATAATTTTGTCAGTTCAACACAGCTTCAGTTTTCAAACACAAGAATCACTGGGACAATACATAGATAGCTGTTTCCAGTGTTTGATGCTTCACACTAAGGCAGTACTTCTCAAAACTTGTCACTTATTGCTAAACTATAATTATGTAAGGTTTACTTCAAAATCTTTCCACCTGCATTCCTCCAATGACAATTCCAGGAATCAGAATACACTGATACAAATTAACATTCAAAATGGTACTAAAACTGAATATGTGTCTGTTGGATTAAGTTTAATTCTGCCTGAAAACAAAACAAAATATATAACTATTCAAACCACTTAACTATAAAGTTGAGGAAGATTAATATATTTTGAAGGATGAAAAACTCTTCCCACTAATTAAAAAAAAAAAAGAAAACTTAATTGCAGCATGAGAAATTTATCTTAGACATGAGTAAACATGTTGACACTACATGAAAAAAAGGTTGAGTAAGCTTCCAAAAGAGGATGAAATTTCCTTCTCTGAAAACTTTTTGAAAAGGAAATGGTTTAGATGTGCTCTCATCTGAAGGATGTAATAGTTGGCACCTACAGGTCAACTCCCAGCAGTAACATTCTAGGGGCTTCTCTCATTCATATATATACATATATATAATATATATGTGTGTGTATATATATATATATATATATATATATGTATATAAATGCACAAGACAACAGAGCTTATATTAGACTATTTGGTTCTCATAAACCATAAACCTCACTGCTCTATCCTAAAAATATCTGATTATATTTTTATCTACGAGCATATAAAATGATGGAAAAACAGTACAGAAAGCCCTTAAAACTTACAAATAACCCTCTCCCACTCCTCCTGCTTGTGTTCCCTCTCTCACTGTGTCTCTCTCTGTCAAATAAATAAAATCTTTAAAAAAACTTGCAAATAAAAGCAGTAAAATGGGCAAAATGCAAGCAATGAATGGAGGTACAAAACAAACTACTCTATATATTTTAACATCTTAATAAGCAATAGACTCCACTGTGTGGCTTACTGTTCTTTTAGGCTCAAGCTCAAGTCACATCTGCTTTCCCACTACAGCCCCTAACACTCATCTCTAGTATGTATCACTTATGCTGGAATATCACTTGTTTTTATCTATCTGCCCCACTGGATTCTAGACCTGAAGACAAATACGTGCAACTTATTTTTGCCTCTCTGTTGCCCATCACAGTTCCAACCATAAACAGGCACTTGAATGAATAAATTTAAGCGTATTCATCAAACAATGTCAATTGTCCTCATCCATCTCTAACTTAAAAAAAAAAAAAAAGGTTTAGAGGGCCTTACATTCAAATCTTTGTAGTTCAGATTGATGACTAGACCAAAGGGTCGTCCACCCATGGGCTCTGCAGGAATGAAGGAATATTCAAAAGTTGCCTGTCTCTGGGGTGGTACTACAGTGTTCAGAGGAAGAGCTGTGAAATTTTGGATATAAAACTGGTAGTCCTGAGGATAACGGAATGAGGCATCTAAGGATTCAACAATAAAATCTTCTGTACCCTTGTTTGTAAAGCCTACTAGGAACTTCACAATGTTATTCGCTGGAAAATCTAAGAAACAAACAAACAAAAAGAAACCAGAAGATTACAAAATGTTCAAAGCACACAAAATAATAGACATTACTAAGGATTTGGGTACCCTTTTCTACAAATGGACCTGGTTTCAGAATCTCTTTCAGTAGTGCACTCCAGTTACCCCCTAGTAACTGATTACAATTGGTGTATAAACTAAAACCCTTGTCTTTACTCTAGCATTCTAACTTCAGAACTGAACGGAGCATCCCAGTGTTAGACTCTATCACTTCCACGCTGTGTGGTCTAAGAAGGAGTTGTGTACTTTTAGTAGTAAGATTATCTTGCAGTGGGACTACTTGTCTTGAAGTCACTTCCAACTTATTATCTGTTATCTGTGCAGATAAGAATGACAGAAAGGTAAGTCTAAGAGGTCCACCTGAAAATCATAGTATCTGTTAAAGTATTGAAAAAAAAAAATTAGGGGCGCCTAGGTGGCTCAGTCGTTAAACATCTGCCTTTGGCTCAGGTAGCCCTGCTCAGCAGGAAGCCTGCTTCTCCCTCTCCCACTCTCCCTGCTTGTGTTCCCTCTCTTGCTGTCTCTGTCAAATAAATAAATAAAATATTTAAAAAAAAGAAAAAAATTAACCCGGTAACCCATACCACTTTAAGCAATCAGTCAAAACACAAATTTGAAGGTACAACCCAATGAGGAAGCTATAAAAAAAAAAAAGGAGGGAAAAATCTCTTAATCAAATCATACTTTTTGTAGGCATTAAATTCGAATATATGTGGGAATAAAACAAAACTTGAGAAGACCAAGATAATTAATAACTTCAAAAAGAAAAGTCTTCAATAATTATATGTGGCCTACAGAGCTGAGTTTCACCCAGTTTAGCAGAGGCTTTGGGACAGACTCATCTGGGTCCGTCTTCAAAATCTATTTACCAAATGAGTAACCCTGGACACGTTCTTCACCTCTCTAAACCTCAATTTATTTTTTTTTTTAAAGATTTTATTTATTTATTTGAGAGAGAGAGAATGAGAGAGAGCACGAGAGGGAAGAGGGTCAGAGGGAGAAGCAGACTCCCTGCTGAGCAGGGAGCCCGATGCGGGACTCGATCCCGGGACTCCAGGATCATGACCTGAGCCGAAGGCAGTCGCTTAACCAACTGAGCCACCCAGGCGCCCCTAAACCTCAGTTTAACAGTAACTATCCTCATACGGTTTCTGTTAAGATTAAATGAATGCACACAAAATACTGAGCACAGTGTTTATTTATAGCTCTCCATAAATATAAGACATCATTATTTTCTTTTAATGAAACTAGGCTCTAATCGAGGCCTAATCATACAGATTTAATATTTCACTAATATTTACACTCAAATTATGAATCAGTTTACTGTGGCAATTTGAAAAAAGTTGAAAAACAGTTTCTTCCAAAAGAACATTTAACTTCTAATTAAAATAGATAGTATTTAATTTCCCCCTTAGTTTAAATGCCAGGAATACTACCTTATAGATATGGGTAATCACACATTAAGAGGATTTTTTTGAAATACGTATTTATACCATACTTGTAATGTAAGAAAGAGAAAAGATGAATAAAGATCTTAAGCATTACTAACGCCTCCCCAAAAAAGTGAGCTTGTCATTTGAAAAATTCCTATGTCTGAGTTAAAACTAACATTTCTCTATTACCTTCTCCTTTCACAAACAGGATAGTTGTATCTGCACTTGGCGAAGCTTCAGGTTCACCAGATACATCTTCTTCCTCTTTATCTTCAGCCTAACAAAAACAACATTAGAAAGATAATTATGGAGGAAAATACATCATTTAAAAATAATGACTTCACTAGATTTGGGACAAAATACTTCTTCTCCAAGACTTTGCTGGGATTAGTAGTGGTATGAATTTCAGTGTATCTCATCAGTTAACATAAAACTTCCAGAGTGGTGCATCTCAAAGAATAACATGCATACTAATCCCCTGGGGATTTTATGCAGCTCTGATACAGTTCTAGGGAAAGCCTGAAATTCTGTATTTCTAAAAGCACCCAGGAAATACCAAGGCTGCAGGTACTCAAGCCACATTTTGGAACTGTAAGGTTCTAGAGCATGGGTTGGTAAACTTTTATCTGTCTAGTTTGAAAAAAGTTTAAAAACAGTGTCTTTCAAAGGAACATTTAATTCGCAGTTAAAACAAACAGTATTTATTTTCCCCCTCACAGAACAATTTTCCTGTGAGAAGATGTCACACAACTTGGAAGAAGTGGTTTAAAAAAAAAAGTGAGCAGGATCATACTGGGATAATGGAAAGGTCCTAAAATTCAGAGTTGCTCAACTTGGTACATTTACTATGGATTGTTGAATTATATGTTTAAAACAGGTTAATAGTATGATATGTAAATTATATCTCAATGAAGTAGTTACAAAATGTGAACAAATTTTAATTTAAAATTTTAATCCTCGGGGCACCTGGGTGGCTCAGTTGGTTAAGCATCTGCCTTCAGCTTAGGTCATGATCCCAGGGTCCTGGGATCGAGACCCGCATCTGGCTCCCTGCTCAGTGGGGAGCCTGCTTCTCCCTCTCCCTCTGCCCCTTTCCCCCACTCATTCTGTCAAACAAATAAATGAAATCTTAAAAAAAATTACCTTTAAAAAAATTTTAATCCTCAGTGCAGCACTTCTGTAGGCATCAATGAGGATTATCATTTAGGAATGAGAGATACTCATACACTTCAAGTGTTCAGGTCTTTAATAAATTGAGATGCTTAAGGGCACCACTGTTTATTGGCATTTTGCTTTTCTCACTTACGTAAAACACTCTCTCTCCCAATAGACAGACTTCTCAAGGGCAAAGACTGTCTTATACTTTAAAAATTCTTCACACCCAGCTCATACACTCAAGAGAAGACACTCAGACATTTGTTCGATGACTGTGCAATTGTTTGATGTTATATATTAAGTATCCTTAATGATACCCTTCATTTAGTAAGAGTTAGTGAATTTCTACTTTTGAGAAAAGAGACCCACAAATAGGAAGAGACCAGAGACAAGAAGGCAGAAACCATAAGCTGTAATAAGGAGGAAAGAGTATACTTGAGAAATGGTTAAGAGAAATCACCCCGAAGATTTGATTAATGGGTTGTGGGATAAAAAGAAATGGAAGTCCTAAGGCAAGAGCTTGAACCACTAGAGCCGTTATCAAAACAGAAAACAGTTTATGGAGGTGGGATGGATGGTAAAAGCTGAATTCCATTTTGAAGATATAAAATTTCAGGTATGAATGGAGTATCCAGATGGTGCTATCCGGCAGAGAGTGGAAATAAAGGTATGGAGCTCAGTAAAGTAAATAGCTAGAGACAAGATCTGAAGGTCATCGGTAAAAGGTGGTGCTGGTTGAACCCATGTGTTTCATCAACATTAAGGAGCCAAGCAGAGGGAGGGAAGGTGGTAGAGACCAAGCAGCAGCAGCTGGGCAGAGGAAACTAAAGGGGCGGGGAACAGAAGCCAACATGAAGAGACTCAAGGAAGGGGTACTCTGCAAATGCTACAAATGCTAACAAGGGTTCGAACAGGTTAACAATGAAAAACAGGCCAGGAATTTCGCAATTAGGTCAGTGGTGACTTAGCAAGAACAGTTTTACTAGCTACATCGGACCAGACCACAGTACAAATGTGAAGTAAGTAGAGTGGTACAGCTTACTCTTTTTAAGATATGTGCTGGTAAAGAAAAGAAAATATGTAGCAACTTAAAGCGGAGGAATAAGGAAGTGGCGTATTATAAGCACATGCATAACTTAACAGAATCAAGTCACTGAGAAGGAACAATGAAGTTACAGAAGGAAAGAATAATATAAAATCCCACAGGACGAGATGGGGACAAGCACACAGGTGGTAGGGCTAGCCTTAGAAAGAGTAAAGACAACTATTTTTAAAGGAGAAAATGTAGAAAGGATGAGTGAATAATATATTTAGAAGTAGAAATTTGATAGAGTTCACACTTGATGGCCTTCGTTTTTCTGACACTGAAGGCAATGTGTTGCTAAGTCTGTGAAGAGGACTGATTCTGGAGTTTAAAAATTTGTGCAGGATACATTATAGTCCAAGAGAGGAAATAAAACTAGCTAGAAGCATGCTGCAATGATCTTGATTCTAGCCCAAAATTCTTACTGTTTTACTGTAATTTCATAGTAAAAATTTCAGAAAAAAATTTAAGAGATCTTCTCTAAGCCCCTTCCTCTTCACAGGACACATTTTATATACTGTTTACTGCCTGCTCCTCACTTCCTGACACCAAAACACATATATATTACCCCAAGAACAGAAACTCCATGAGAGCAAATACCTGGTTTGTTTACTCCAGCACTGGGAAAAGTTCCTAGCACACAGTACGGACCCAGTAAATATTTGCTTACTGAATGAAGGAAAAAAAGATCCAGAGAGAGAAGCTACTCAAAGTCAAAAAGCTAAGTAGCATGCATCCCAAATCTATCAACACTGATCCAGTGCCATTCCCACTCTGTACCCTCTTAGACTCATGTCCATATGATCTTTAATTGTTGTTTCATGTCTCCTTCCGTGTGCAAGAAAATACCATGATCCATCCTCAGTCACTGCCCCGTCTCCCAACTTCAATCCACTCTGATCACAGTAACAAACCCCTAAAAGCAAGAATTTTAATATCAAATTTGTCTATAAAAAGATGAATGCTAGGGGTGCTTGGGTGGCCCAGTTGGTTAAGAGTCTGCCTTTAGCTAAGGTCATGATCCCAGGGTCCTGGGATTGAGGCCCACATCACGCTCCCTGCTTAGCGGGGAGTCTGCTTCTCCCTCTCCTTCTGCCTGCCACTCCCCCTGCTTGTGCTCTCCCTCTCTGTCAAATAAATAAAATCTTTAATTAAAAAAAAGGATAAATTCTAGAAATGATATGAGCATGAATTACATTGTATAGAACACTAACCAAATCTGTAGGTTCATCTTCTTCCACCTCTGCTTCATCATCTTCATCTTCGATTATTGAATCTTCCACTGTTTCTTCATCTTCTGTAAGATCCTGAGCTGTAGCTAATGAGCCTAACAATAAAATACAAAACAAGCAGTTAACCTTTACCCCTGGCATACCAGTGCTTTTTTAGTCCCAGGTATAGGCAATACATTTTCCCCCTTGGAGTAATTCAATTTCCCAGTTCCCTTGAAAGATACCAAATTACAATGCATCTAGAATATTCATGATTTTATCTTATCGACAGTCTTACCAACAATATGTTAACTTTAATGGGAAATGCTGTTTAATTTTCAAAAGCACTTAATTGTTGGGAAAATAAACTGCTGAAACTAAAGATGCCTTGGAGCTCAGATAAAAAACTTTAAGTTTGTTTTAAAACTAAGACACCCCAGGGGTGCGTGGGTGGCTCAGTCGGTTGAGAGTCTGCTTTCAGCTCAGTAATGGTCCTAGGGTCCTGGGATCAAGCCCCACATCACCCTTCCTCCACCGCCCCATCAGGCTCCTTGCTCCAAGGGGAGCCTACTTCTCCCACTCCTGCCCCTCCACCTGCTTGTGTGCACTTGTGCGCGCTGTCAAATAAATAAATAAAATCTTAAAAAATAAAAGTAAGCAGTTCCAAAATTTAATCCTATTATTAACCATACAAACAAAAAAAAAAACCCCTTCTCAGGTCTAAAATTGAGAAAATAGCAACCTCAATAACTAGGCAAGAAACATTTATTAAAGTTGACTACAACTCAAACTCTTAGAACTTAATAGCATGTAAGTCCAAGGAACAAATACTTATATGGCATCCACGGTAAAAACTAGCTTGCATAAAGCACATTTCGTAAAATAAAAACTATACTGGCAACTTCAAGGATGATAGCATTGAAAGCATGCATCTATTTTTGCATATGGCTTCAAACATGTTTTAAGTACTTTATTTCCCCTACACTTAAAAATTAACCGTAACTGGGGCGCCTGAGTGTCTCAGTCATTGAGTGTCTGCCTTCGGCTCAGGTCGTGATCCCGGGGTCCTGGGATCGAGCCCCGCATCGGGCTCCCTGCTCCACGGGAAGCCTGCTTCTCCCTCTCCCACTCCCCCTGCTTGTGTTCCCTCTCTCGCTGTTCTCTCTGTCAAATAAATAAAATCTTAAAAAAAAAAATTAAGCATAACTGTAAGGCCAAGAAATTATAATTTTATAGGCAAAAGTTCTCTAAATAAGTCGTATTAAATCTCAGGCAAGACACTCAAAAGAAATTTCAAAGTTCTAGTGACTCTTCCAACATTTCTCAGAAAGAATGATGATGTGGCAATTCAGGAGGGAGAAAAATGTGGGAAAGGAAGCATGTGTACATGCTGCAATACCCAGGAAAAACAGTATATGTTAAGGACTCTGCATTTTAAGCCCTTTCCACTTCCTTGAGTTTTTACCAGCTGTTAAGATTTATGTAAAACATTAAAGAACACTGAACCACACATTATGAACTAAAAAACAGCTTCTACTGTTTGCTGAAAAAAGACAGTGCATTCATAATTTACAAGTCATTTTCTAAAACCAGTAAGAAAAATACCTAAACTGACATAATTTTAAGTTGGACTTAAATTTCAAGACTAAATATGTACAATGGCTTTTCACCGTACATTTCAGTAGGTATTAATATTAACCAGTAACAATTTTGTGCCTAAAAAGTCTAGCAATTCTCAGTTGGAAAAATTAAGAAAAAAATATCCTTTGAAAGAAAGACCACTCCTCACAAAAAAATGTTTAAAGATACCCAGTTAGGTTTAGATACAATTCAGGTTTCTTTTTTCTTTTTTCCTTAAAAAAGAAAATGTTTTCAAACATGAAAAACATACTCTGGATTCTAAGTAAGTACAACTGTCAAATTTTCTTTAAAAAGCCAAATAAAAACAAACCAGCAAGCAACTCATAAAGAAAAAGAATCCCTCTTTAAACCTGCAAATGAATTCATTAACAGGTTTGGTTAATTCTCTCATTTGCTTTTCTACCCACTAAAGAGAAACCAGTCTCACTTCACTTTTCTTTGCAAAAGCACTCGGGGATACCTGTCACTATCATTCGTTTTGCCATACAGCTTGCTTAAACTTACAGAATGAAAGGAATTCTAGTGATCGTTTAGTCAGACTGACTTTTACAGATTAGAAAACTGAAGTTCATAATAGAACCAGGGCAAAAAGACAAGTTTCCACATCTTTAATGTTCTGTTATTTTCACACCAGATTAACTGTTGGAAAAGAATAAACCGAAATACGCCTATAATGTCGAATTCGATCCCCCCCCCCCAGGGCAATGCGATGCTTCCACAAAACAAAAAAAGTTATAGAAAAAAGGAAGAAGAAAAATGAGGGCTCAAGTAATAGGCAGGATTCCTCAGTCGGCCTGGGAGTAGGGGTGGACAATGAAGGCGAAGATGCGGAGTTTTTCTGAAATGAAGACTCCTGGTAACACACAGGGGTCAGGAGCTGATAAACTGGGAAATGACCAGAAAGGAGGTGAGGGGGCGGAGATGCTCTAAGAGTTTAAGTGTGTAGAAACCACGGGTTTCAGCAAATGAATGAAGGAAGACTCCCAACGTGGAAGCCAAAGACACGTCAGCCCAGAGCGGATGGGGGTGGAGCGGAGGCGGCCAGAAGAAATACAACGGGCTGCAGCGCGCTCAGGGTGCAGCTGTGCCCACTGCCCCCTCGCCCTCTTCCCTAAGCCGAGGACCCACCAACTCCGGCCACAGCTGCAGGCGCGGGTCCCGGGCCAGGGGAGAAACCCAAGGCTAGGGGCGGCCACCAAGCAAGGTCGCCCGGCACTGCCCCGCACTCCGCTGGAAGGGGCAGAGGCCCTAGCGGGGGTTCGCCCCGCGCGCGCTAGGACCCCCCCTACTACAAGCCGGGGGTCGGGGAGGGGTGGGGAGAGGCTGGCGGGACGGACGCCGGACCCAGGAGCCGCTGCCACCTCCAGCTTCAAAACTTGGCTGTCGCTGGCGTCTCCTTCCCGGCCAGGACCCGCCGCCTACCCCCTTCGCCTCACCTCCAGAGCCGCTGCGGAGCAAGAGGGTAGCGGGGAACACGAGCAAGAGAAGCAGAAGCAGGCGGGAGAGGTATCTCATGGCGCAGCCGATCCGGTGTCCAGTCACCGCCCGCCAGTGCTCTCCGCGGCTCCGGCGGTAATGGCGTTACTCTTCATCCGGGCTCCGGAAGGGGGCGGGGCACGCACCACGCACGGGCCCTTGCCACACCCCCTCCTCTGGCCGAGGAACGCCGCCAACGTGGCTTCTTGGCTGGGAGTGGTGGGGAGCGCGGGCAGCCCCAGGAGTCACGTGACCGGCTGCCCGGGGCTTCTGACTTGCCCGCGAAAGTGCGCCTCCCTCAGTAGTCGCGGGCTGGCCGCCTGCGGTTTGTTGCTCGCCGCGCCCGGCTCGTCCTTCGGCCCCAATTAATTAGCGTCGTAAGTAGTTTGCTTTATTTGAATGACGATCTGCCTGGTGCCCCGGCGCGGTAGTCTTTGTATAATTTTAATAGTGATAGAAGGGATATGAACTACCGTGTGTAGCACTGAAAAGCAAAGATGTTTTGTAATACATGTTTGTTCAAAAAACGCAAAAAGCCTAAAAAATGGACAGTGGAAAATTTTGGCTCCTATCCGCCCACACCCTCACCCATAAATAGTGAGTTCTTAAATTCTTGACATTCCAGAATTATAAATCGCCTAGAACGGTGCCTGGCATATTGTAAACATTTGGCAAATATATGATAGAGGCAACAATGGCTGTTTAGTGTCCTTCACTTTCCTTCTCTTCTAGTTAGACTTTAGGTTGCTACCAATACTCTGGTATTTCATGCCATTAAACGGTGTGAGTACCAAGTACTATTGGGCTGGACCGGTGTGAGATATCCTAGGGATGATGAAACAAACTAACGTTGATTGCGTGCTTACTATTGTCAATCACTATCTCTTAAGAACTGTGCTTTCATGTATAATTTATATAATCTCTAAAAATCCCTATGAGCTGGATATTATTTACTGAGAAGAAAAGAGACACAGTGAGGTTAAAGGCTTAAAGGCTAGTCAAAGGCAGATGCAAGATTTGAACCTGGCAGTCTGGTTCCAGATTCCTGCTCCATGGCCTAGAACCATCTGCTGTTCTATTCCTGCACTGGCTCTGCTCAAGGCCTCACTGGCCTGGGGACCCTGTACAAGCAGCGTGTGGCTGCTGTTGCCACTAATTCTGTCTGCTAAAATCACAGCCTGACAGTGCTGGGCTGAACCAACTCAGGTCCACGCCCCACCACCGGGCCACCAGTGTCACTGCCACTGCCGCTGTTAAGAAGAAAACTCACAGGCCCAAAATGGCATCATTTAGGCCAGATCACCAAATCTGAACTTGATACACAACGTAATTGCAGTTTCAGCTTCCCCCAGAAACGCAGTCTTAAGCAGTCAGTCGGGAATTTTCTGATCAGCATCAATAAGGAATCTTGTCACATGGGCCCTTCGCCAACCTCCAAAAGAAGGTAAGGTAATCAACCTAACAAGACAGCCTGTCCTTCCCTCTAAGGGGCAGGTGACTGTGCCTGAAACAATCCTTTCTCTTCTTTTGCTAATAACTTCTTGCCCCACCCTCCTTCCTATAAAAACTTTCCATTTTGAACACCTCCTCCTCAGAGCTGACCTCTACATGCTAGATGAGATGCTGTCCAATTTATGAATCACAATATGAGCCAAGTAGATCGAATTTACTCGGTTCAGTTTTGGTTTTTTAACATGGCTGAGGCAGCCACTCTGCTGCTGCCTCCATTTCTGTGGGCCACTCTGTGCTAAAGCCACCAAGGCCACAGCCACGACTTTGCGGCTGAACCTTGCCGAGCACTTTACTGGCAAGGGAAGACTGTCCCTCCCCAACTTTCTATTTCGTGAGTTTCACATCAGGCCTTTTCTGAGTTCCTGATGTCTGACAGGTTTTTTGACAAACGCATCCTTCTATTTAACTTGCGGCTGTCTCCTCGCACCAAGAAGTGTGAACCGTGTAACAGAAAATAGACGTTATACAGTGCTCAATATCACCTCTTCTCTCCTTTCTGGACCAAGGATATCTCACTGACTCCTTTCCCTTCAGAGGATTGACTTCCAGTGGGGAGGATTCTCATTATAATTAAAATGAGATTCCTATTAGGTCCGTCTCTCCAGTTCTCAGGACATAGCCTGAACCAGGAAGGATAATCCAGTTCAGGCTTAAACTGGGACTGCCACACCAGGTATCAAATGATTGCTAATGGATTTTATTTCGGACTTGAATTTTAGAGAACCAGCTGCTAAATGCTCATCAGGGACAAATAAAATGTGCCTACTCTGGATGCGACTGACATGCAGAATTTAGGGAAAATAAAAACATGCAACCAGAAAACAAACATATGTGACTGTGCAGTGGGTATAAAAATAAAAAGTAGTTGCTTGTGGATCAGGGAAGTAAAATACTCACCCTGGTCTGGGTGCTCACAAACCTTTTATTATCATGATCTACATTCTCCCTATAATAAGCAGCTTTCTCTTGGTGCCCACCCAGAGCTCTCCCCATTAGTTGGTTCCAATCCTTGATTCATGGAATTAAGAATCTATCCACTAATAGAAGGGGCACCTGGCTGGCTTAGTCAGTAGAGCATGTGACTCTTGATCTCGGGGTTGTGAGTTTGAGCCCCATGTTGGGGGTAGAGATTACTTAAAAAATAAAATCTTTTTTAAAAAAATCTATCTAATTTATTTAGATCTTTCCAAATATTTCCCCATGCTCTCCCTCTCTCTCACCTCTGCACCTCTCTCTCTAAAGATACTCTGTTTTCCAGGAATATACCACATCCGGTTATTCTCCTTTATGTGGCTCAGGCAGATCTACAGTTGATTTTCCACTTTTGTCATTTTATTCCCTTGGAATTTGTAGAAGCAGAGCCATCTCTTCCTCTGATTACTTAAGAGTTCCCCTCATGGTGAATGGGATCATTAAGCACCAGTTTTGGTTCTGTTATATTCCTCCAGATTATCACATAGCTGAGGAACTTCCTCATTCCCCTTAAACTTTTGCTCAACTGTTACCTTGTTAGTGGGTCTTACCTTCGCTGCCTAATTTAAAACCACAACTCTCCAACCTTCCCTCCCCCACACTCTCTATTCCCTTCCTTCTATTCTCCTTCATTCATAGCACTTGTTACCTTCTCACACAATGTATATAGTTGATTATGTGTCCTGTCTGGAAACATCTGGAGGCCAGGGATCTTTGTGCCTTTGAGTCAACGTTACAGAAGAGTACTCTCCATGGTAACTCAGAAAATATTTGTTGACTTTGTTGTATTGTTACAAGTGACATCTTTTCTCCACAAATTTGCCACCTCAGTTTAATTGTAGGCTTAATAGGAAATGAAAAAATATCAAGAAAAAAAAAGAATTGTGTTTATTGCATGCAAGCAAAGACTTAAGTGTTCTTTCACCTAGCAAGGGCTGAAGAAAAGAATTGGTTTCTTTGTGCTATCCTTTACCTCTGAAAGAAAATCCTCATGGAAAGGGGGCAGTACAGGAAAAAGAGGCAGAAAATAAAGACTTTCAAAGGAGTCCTGACTCCTCGCTTAGAAGGAGGGCTTATATTCTCTCACCAGCCTCCCGGGCATTCTTCCCATCTGGTTCTCTTTCTGCACAATGCACAGACCTCCCCAGCTCAGATTTCCTTGAAAAGAACCAGTGGACAAAAGCACAGTCACCTGATCACTGTCCACAAAACCTGCCACTTACCTCCATCTGTACACTTGGGCTCTGCCTTCCTTTCTGTTACAATAAAAAATATTTATAGGCCCACAAAGGGCATCCACCATTTGTGGTCTGCGTCCTATCTCCTGCTCAGAAACGTGTGATTCTGAGAATAGCTCTCTCTTCTCTATCTCATAATAAATTTCTACTTCTCCAGTTCATCGTTCCCAACAACATGCAAACATCCTGTAATATTGCCCATCTTAAAAAAACAAAACTCCCTGTGGCCCCTGTTCCCCTTCAGCAACAGCCTCCTTTCTCTGCTCTCTGACACAGTAAAACATCACTATCTCACCCTTCAATTTTCTTCTCCACCTATTCCAACGAGGCTTTTATTTTTACCGCTGAAACATCTCCATCTTGCTAAATCACAAAGTCTTCATCTGATCCCGGCCCCCACCCTTCTTTCACACTTGTTCTTCTAGGCTCAGTGACAACCTTACTCTCCTAGTTTTCTTCCCACTTCGCCAGCCCCTCCTTCTCCTCTACCTGGCCCCTAAAAGTAGGCTTGTTGGAATGGATATACTATGTAAGGCGGCCTGGAAAACACTCCATCTACCAAATCAAGAAGGAACGCACAGGTGAGAAGGGCTCCAGCCTCTCTGAGACCAGTGGTGGCTATCCTCTGGAGCCCAGGCTGAGGGTTAGAGATGCTGTTACAGAACGGGGCCGATTGCAGCGAGGAGGAGAGGATGAGAATGGACGGAGGCCATGCGGCAACCCTTAACCATCAGAAACAAGGTAGGCTTAGTTATCACCATGAGCTGCAAAGTCTGAACAGGGGAGAGGAGTAGAGAACAGGCAGGAGGAGTAACCTGGAGAGAGGCAATGGTTACTAATATTAATAATACTACCCAACTTAGTGTTAATTTTTTTTTTTAAGATTTTTACTTTTTTATTCATGAGAGACAGAGAGGGAGAGGCAGAGGGAGAAGCAGGCTCCCAAAGAGCAGGGAGCCTGATGCGGGACTCGATCCCAGGACTCTGGGATCCTGACCTGAGCCGAAGGCAGTCGCTTAACCAACTGAGCCACCCAGGCGCCCAACTTAGTGTTAATTTATACCATTAAAGAAATCAAGAAAGATCAAGAAGAGGCTGAGGGCGGTTGCCCAGTAAAGCCACAGTCCCCTCCTCAGCTAGGCATGAGCCAATTCTCAATTCCAGAATTCAGTAACTGAAGAGAAGCCAGGGTGCTATGATGAGGAGCCCTGAAACACAATTCAGTAGTGAATCCGCCATCATTCTTCAAGGGGACCTATGGACATTTGCTCACGGTAATCATGCATTGAGGAAAGGGGAACACCCAGACCTTTGGAGGATTGTTGGACACAAGTTCTAAATCGATGTTATATCCAGGACCTAAGTTGTCAACACAGCCCCCTTTTAGGGTAGAAATATAAGGGAGCCAGGCAATAAATGGAGTACCAGCCTGGGTCCAGCCAACAGTGGGTCCTTTAGGTTATCAGACCCACCCATATTGGGTCCCTAAAAGTACAAATGGAATGGATATACTTGGTGGTTGAAAGAACCTTTACACTGGTTCCTAAGGGAGCCATCAGGAGTATTATGACAGGCACCTGGGTGGCTCAGTCAATTAAGCGTCCGACTCTTGGTTTTAGATCAAGCCGAGCCCAGAGTCAGGCTCCACGCTCAGCGTAGAGTCTGCTTGAGATTCCCTCTTCCTCAGCCCCTCCCCCATTCATGCACACTCTCTATTTCTCAAATAAATAAAAATCTTAGAAAAAAAGAGTATTATGATGGCTAAATGGAAGCTTCTCAAACTGCCACTACCACTCCCCTTCCCAACAGAGATAGTAAATTAAAGCACACCCAATCCCAGGGGAAGGGGAAGGTGTGTGCCACTCTCATTGTGGCAGTGGTCTCTGTCAAATTCCAATTTAATTTGCCAGTTGGCCCCTCCAACAACTAGATGGATCATGGCAGATAACAATGAAGTACCCCCAAAAAGTAACCAAGTAGCAGCCTCAGTGCCTCATGCTCAAGCCCAGCAGCTGATCACAGTTTGTCCTACTAACCCTTCTCTTGTATGTTCCCTAAGAACAAGATTGACCAGAATCCTGAGGAAATGGGGGGAGAAAGCAGTGATTGACTGCAAATAGGCTGGAGGAGATTTGGGGTATATGTGATGGAAATATTCTAAAACTAGATTGTGGTTAATTACTGCATGACTTTAAATTTACTTTGTAAATCACTGAGTTCTACACTTAACAACAGAGGACTTTTACAGTATGTAAATCATCCTTCAGTAAAAGGAAGAGTATGTTTAAAGATTTTATTTATTTATTTGTCGGGGGGGTGGTCACAAGCAGGGGGAGTGGCAGGCAGAGGGAGAAGCAGGCTCCCACTGAACAAGGAGCCTTATGTGGGACTTGATTCCAGGACTCTGGGATCATGACCTGAGCCAAAGGCAGAAGCTTAACCAACTGAGCCACCCAGGCGCCCCAGGAAAGAGTATATTTAAGAAGATATATTTATTAGTTGTAGCAGTTCCTTGTGTATTTATGCTCTATAGTTTTTATGCCTATTTGTGAGATAATAGAAAATATATATACTGGTCTCTGCCCTGGTTCCTGGCATAGAGCACCTGAAACTTCTGTATATTCCTGTGTTGGGCTCTGTGTTCAGAACAGACTCTGCTTGGGATTCTCTCTTTCCCTCTCCCCCTCCCCCCCAATAAATAAATAAAATCTTAAAAAAAAAACCTTAAAATATATATATTCTAATTGTTCTTCATGGAAGCTTGGCCTTGCTAAATACAAGAGGATCTGTGTTCAGTTTCACAACTCACCCCTGAGATACCATCATGAATTCATACTGACTCCTAGAGTCCTTTGTAAACATTTCAGAGTGGAGCTGCTAGGTTTGAATTACATATGTCACTTGCTCATATCCAGAGTTGTGTTTCTGTAGGCCAATATCACTACCTTTTAAAGAGAGACATAATATGCAAAATATTTACATTTTTACAATAATATTAACACAGTCCTATAATTGTTCTTAACGTAACATGACTATGAACTCAGTTCTCACAACAGCTATTATGGAGGAGCCGGGTCTTGAACCTAAATCTTATGATTCTGTGGTGAGGGCTCTTTTTCCTGTAGCATACTGTCTTCCGTGTGCTGTAGTTTATTTATTTTTTTTTAAAGATTTTATTTATTTATTTGAGAGAGAATGAGAGATAGAGAGCATGAGAGGGAAGAGGGTCAGAGGGAGAAGCAGACTCCCCGCTGAGCAGGGAGCCCCATGTGGGACTCGATCCCGGGACTCCAGGATCATGACCTGAGCCGAAGGCAGTCGCTTAACCAACTGAGCCACCCAGGCGCCCCTGTGTGCTGTAGTTTAGAGAAGAGTGTGCTAAATACCATTAGAAACTCTCAGGTAAAATAGAGGAGGGGCACCAGGCTGGCTCAGTCGGTAGAGCCTGTGACTCTTGATCTTGGGGTTGTGAGTTCGAGTCCCACGTTGGGTATAGAGATAACTTAAAAATAAAACCTTTAACAAACAAACACAAATAAATACGCTTTCAGATGAGTGTGACATTTAAATTAGGCCTTGAAGGATACAAATGTGTTAAATATGAGGAGCTGGTTGGTGGGGGTGGAGAAGGGAGGAAGTTTAGTTGAATTAGGGCAGGGAAGGTCATCCCCAGAAAAGGTAACAAGATGGGCAAAGTAGTGTGGGGCCAGAGCATGTAAAGCAATAGATGTGGGACTACAAAGTAAGAATTTGCAACCATGTCCTTAAAATGTAATTCAGTAAATTATGATACACACACACACACACACACACACACACACAAACTCCACGAAATATTATACAGCCTTTAAAAATGAGACTGGCAATATGGAAAAACATTCATCAGAAACACTATGGGCGCCTGGGTGGCTCAGTCGTTAAGCATCTGCCTGCGGCTCAGGTCATGATCCCAGGGTCCTGGGATCGAGCCCCGCATCGGGCTCCCTGCTCCGCGGGAAGCCTGCTTCTCCCTCTCCCACTGCCCCTGCTTGTGCCCCCTCTCTCGCTGTGTCTCCGTCTGTCAAATAAATAAATAAAATCTTAAAAAAAAAAAAAAAAGAAGCCCTATGAGTTGAGATGCCTGGTTGGTTAAGATCAAGTGCTTTGTAAACTGTCAATCATTTCTCAGAAGGTATAACAGGGCGTGAAAAGAGAGCAGCCATGATAGCTTTAGAGGGGAAGAGGACTGCAGGCAGGATTTTTTTTGGGCGAGAGCAAGAATTCAGTGATGAGTTACAAACTAAAGGTGGGAGAGAATCAAAACAATTGGTGGGGCAAGTCCTGAAGAAGATGCGATGGGTCAGAATCACGGGAGCGAGGAACTAGAGGGAAGGAGAACGAAGTGGAGATAAAAACATTGTGAGGCAGAGAGGAGATTGTACCTCCTTGTCATATCCTGTGGTGAGAGCCAAAGCTTTGCTCTGTGAAGGCAGAGGCTGTGCCTATTTCAAAACTTCGCTTCTCCCCTGCAGCCTCCAACTGCAAGAAGAGAGTGAAGCTTTCAGCCATGAGCTCCCACTTCCACGGCACAGCCCCTGGCTGCCTTGAGCATGCCTGTCCTGATCTCCTTTCCTCCAGGCTCAGCGGAAGAGGTGTCCCTGTTCCTATGAGGTGCTGGTGAATCGAGTCTCTCTTTCCTCCCCTGAGACCTTGACTCATCAATTAACCCTGCTCATCCCTTGATCTTTTTAAAAAATTTTTTAAAAGATTTTATTTATTTATTTGACAGAGACAGCGAGAGAGGGAACACAAGCAGGGGGAGTGGGAGAGGGAGAAGCAGGCTTCCCGCTGAGCGGGGAGCCCAACGCGTGGGGCTCGATCCCACAGGACCTGAGCCGAAGGCAGACACTTAACAACTGAGCCACCCAGGCGTTCCATCATCCCTTTATCTTTAGTCCCTTCCCTGGCCACTGGATCTTTCTCTGCATATATTTAATGGCTTCTTAAATATCTGCTGGATGTTTCACAGCAACCTCACACTCGTGCTATCTTTCTCTGCAAACCAGCTGTCCCTCTTGTGTTCTCTACTTCAGTTAGGAGGACACACCCAGAACCCTGCTGGGCTTTGACACACCCAGAACCCTGCTGGGCTTCCCAGGCTCCTCTGTCCTCACCCCTGCGGTTAAACAATTCCCAAATCCTTTTCACTTTACCTCTGACATTGCCGGACATCCTTATCTTCCTCTTTATTTTCACTGCCATGATTTCAGTTTCTGGTATCACTTTTCCTTGCCTGGAGCACTGTAGCCATATCTCAACAGGTGCTCCTGGTTCTGGCATCACCCATCATCAACCTACCCTTTACAGCACTTTTAGGGTGATCTTTCAAAATGCATATCTGACCACATCACTCCTCTACTTAAAATCTTTCAGAGCTTCTCATGAGGATAAAGTTCACATTTTTTGGCAAGGCAGTCAGTGCTATTCATGATCGTCTTCGTCACCTGCTATATGAAGAACGTGGGTTTATTATTTTTTTTTTTTAAGATTTTATTTACTTGTCAGAGAGAGAGAGAGGGAGAGAGAGAACATGCAGGGGAGTGGCAGGCAGAGGGAGAGGGAGAAGCAGGCTCCAGACTGGGCAGGGAGCCCAATGCGGGACTCGATCCCAGGACCCCGGGACCATGACCTGAGCCAAAGGCAGACGCTTAACCGACTGAGCCACTCAGGCATCCCAAATGTGGGTTTTAGGCACGACTTGTGGTTCAGGGGATAAAACACAGCACCTATCAGGCCTCCATGCTTTGAGTGTGCTCTTGCTTTCCCCTTCCATCTGTCTGGGGAATTTCCAGTCAGTGATAGATCTGGCTCAGGTGTCACCCTCTGTGGTTGAAATCTTCCCTGAGTTTCCCCGCACATAGTCCTGGGCCATTTCATCTATGCTTCTAGACCACCCTGGGCAGGTACACCAGCACCCCACTCTGGAACAGGTCTGTCTCCCTTGGTAGATGATGTAGTCCCTGATGATTTTTGCCTGATTTTAAATTGTGTCCTTGGCATCTAACACCGAGGCTGTCACATAGTTTATTGAAAGTCACTAAATGTGTACTGAACGAAGTGCAGGCTTAGACTCTGTATCCTTGAGTCATGTACCAAAAGAGGCACATTCATTTTGAGACTACCTGCGGGTAAAAGATCATAAATGTCTAATAATATACAAGGCAAACATAGCGCTTATGCACGCACTCCTGTTTGCAGACAACCTCTCTTAATCCTTCCTTTCCAACTGCCTCATCACATGGGTGTGCGGATTCCAGAACTGCATTAGCTGTCGTTATGTTCATATTTGCCTTTCTCCTACCATATTTTAATTTTCCTTAGAGGATCCCCTAAAACTATTAATAATTATCTTTTTAAACTTGAGTCACTTCCAAAACTTTCAGTGCTTAATTTTCTGAAACACAGCACTGTCACAGCTGCAACGGGCTGTGCATTTCTCATCGTTTGTCTTCAACAGTATTGCAATTGGCTGAATTTGTGAAGTTAAATTTTCTGTTTCAAAATTCACGTAAGATTTGTCTTACAGAATTCCTCAGCAAAAATGACAGTGATAATAATAGCTTTTATTTATTCAGCACTTCCTTCAAGGCCAGATATATATTCTCCCTGTATTTTCCTCTGGTATTTACCTGAGTAATTTAAGGGCAAATCTAATTTCAGTGAGCTAAAATCATTTCTTCCCTTCCAATAGTTGATTAAACATCTACCTCGCCATCCTGGCTCTGGGATTTATCAAAGGATAATATGTATGTATGTACATTTGTTTTCCTGATATATCTCACAAAGTCAGTTGTCACTGGTTCCTTTGTTTAAATTCAGAACTAATTCCTCAAAACTGTGTTAAAGTAGATTTATGAGGGTTACATCTCAGACCAGTCCTCTGCTTTCATCTGGGTTTTAATTCCAAAGGATTTCAGAATTAGTGTCTTAAAATTTGGTTGGTAGTAGGAAGAGCCTGCCTGCTTAGAGAGAAAAAGGATGTCCTGCAGGGGGGAACAAAAAGTTGAAATGAGATAAATTACTATTTTTACGTGTCATTAAAGGTTTGATAATATGGAAGTGCTATTCTGTGTGAATGAAAATAGACATTTGGAAAAGAAGCCACTGTATTCCCCTGTTTATGCTAAAGTAGACTATGTTTCATTGTTCACGGGAGTAAATTAGAAGAAAAGTAATCACATTTTTTGGAATGTAAAATTTCATCATTTATACAGATTTTAATGTATCATTTGTATGATTGACCTGGGTTCTATACTTGGTAATAATGACTCTGCTCCTGGATTGGTTGACAAAAACGATTAATGTTTAATCTTCAGTCCTGTTTAATTTAAATAATTTCTATTTCCTTCTAAGACATCTGGCATCTAAAAATGAAAGGAAAAAAATGTATCTTTAATTTTTAGGAAACACAGGCATTCAGTGACAGAACAGCTGATTCTTGATTCCATATGGAATTCTTGCTTACATATGCAATTCTTATTCCATAAACAGGTAATTCTTAAATACACATGGAAAAGGGGTACAACCTATAGATAGATGAACTTCTCAGATAATATCAATACTATATTTTAATAAATATTTTTGTTTGTTTTAACCTTTTTCCCATTAAGGAACGGGACAAGGAACAAGGATGGTTGAGTTTCATCTTCCTTGGTTTGGTTGCCAGCTGGCAGAATGAAGAAAAAGGAATAGAAGCAAGAATCTAAGTGATTCATGAAGTGACTTACCAGCACAGTATAACTAAGAATTGGTAGTATTAGTATTAAGGTATTCTCATAACTCGACTATTAGAACAGCTGAGGCTCAGTGAGGCATATAGAGACATGCCCTTTGACTGTACCCCTCTTCCACAAGGCTATGCCACTTATAAGCCATGGGTTTTCATGAATGCATACCCTTGGCCCAGGGTGGGACAAGGGCAACAGTGGCTGTATCTTCTATTAAGAATTAATCCAGCATGGGTAGCATTGGTCCTGGGTCCTGAGTCTGTCTAACACTGCCTCCTATTTCGTACCTATTATGGGATAGGTGCTTGGGAATACCAAAATGAATATGAGACAATCCCTGCGCTAAAAGGGTTCTAGTCAAGCTGGAGCTTGAGCTGGCAGGTAAGTTTGTGAGGTGGGAACTAAAATAAGGGGACACAAGGAATTGAGAGAGAGCATTCCTGGCAGGGGAAGCTGTATGGGCAATAACAGGAAGGCACAAAAATAACACAGCATGTTTGGAAAGTGGCAAGTGGTTAGATATGGTTGGGTGTATGATGGCGAGAAGGAAGCAGGGAATGAGAAGACTGGGGAGGAAGGTGAGGGCCAGCCCATAGAGGACCTTATATGCTGGGTTAGGGAGCTCCATCTGATCCAGAACGCAGTGGGGAACCACTGAAGGCTTTTATGTAGAGAAGGGGCATCATCCTGTTTGCTTCTGAAAGATCATGGTCTACTTGGTGGAGGATGGAAGGAAGGGGCACCAAACTAGAGGCAGAAACACCAAGTAGATGACCATCATAGGCCAGATAAGAAATAATGAGGACCTGACAGGAAGCAGTAGCTGCAGAGATGAAGTGAAGACACTGATACAAGGGAAATTTCAGAGGGAGGGCTTCCCAGTTACAGGACGTATGATGATCAGAGGCTGAAGAGGCCTCATCTGAGGACAGAAGGGAAAGCTAAGCTGAACATTCCTGATATTTAATCTTGTGCTACTGTCGAATTACGTGGAGATATAACATTCTTTATAGTGGTCATCAATATGACCTACCATGGTCAAGGACTTTGGATGATTTTCTAATCTTTTGGGCCTGTAGGAGAGAGAAAGAGAATGAGGTGAAAAACCGGGGTGGTGGCGGTGATGGCTAGAAGGGCTAAAACAGTGAACCTAGTAAACAAGGACACCATTATTTAATAAATTCTTGCCCTCGGTTGCAAGGAGAAATTACCACTTAGGATAGAACTCCGAGACCCTAAAAGATCAAGCTTTCCAGTGTGTGTAATAGGTGGATCAGTCTCATTGCAATTGAATAAACATATTGAGCCACAGTCTTACTATGTTTTAACATTCTCATGGATTTCTTTAGGATAAGATTCTGGCTCCTTGAAAGTGATAAAGAACTAGAGACAAAAAAAAAAAAAAAAATCTGAAAATTAATGTGCTGTGCTCGCTTCTATCTCCTTTTTTCCCGGTCTTCCACTCCTGAAGACCATTGGCACCAGGAGCATCATAATTCTGAGATGGTGCAGAGGTAGTCTAAAGCGCATTCCCATTGTTGAATTTACTGAGGTACATGGGAAGCTTCAAGGATGGTGGCTGAAGGCTCCTGTAAGTCTCCGGTTTTCTAAGGAACAGCCTTGATCAGCTAGAAAAGGCTTTGTGAGATCTTCTGCTCCAGCTCACCCTGGGCTTTAGAGCCAGTCTAAATCTATACAAAAGGGCCTCAAATCCATTGTATGATTGGCTAGGTATCAGTAAACAACTATCCGGACTAGTGAAATGTGTGAATTTATATGCTGATTTTCTTATTTTAAAATGATTCCGGGAAAAAATATTCCACCGTTTCTGTCAGCAACTGAGAGAAGATTCATAATTAGTTTAAATCAGCAATTACTGAGCATCTGTAATATGCCAGCCATCAGATCATATTCTTTCATATTAGGAAAAAAAACCCTCATAGTTAACCTATCACTTTGCAAATACTAGTCTAAATCTGCTAAGGGGGTTTAATTTTCAAAACATAGTTGTATTGCAAATGGTATGCTGAACATTCATGACTCATGACATAGTCAAAATGCAACTTTAATGTCTGCCTCCTGTTTCTACTTTAGACTTTCTTCACTCAGGGGAGCTTTTCCTTTGCCATTGGCTGAATATGAAACAGGCCCAGTGAGGTTTTATGCTTACTCTAAGATAAGGTCAGTCCTAACTGTGAAACATGCACACAATCTCAATTCGGTAAGCAGAATATCCAGTCTTAAATATTAATCCTTTAATCGTCATTCAAAGGTAGGATTTCTCATCCCCCTCTCTAAGCTAAGCCTTGTAGTTGGGTGGACACCACCTGCCACTGGAGGTCAATTTCCGCTCTCTCTTGGTTCTCCACCTTCTCCATTTGCAGGAGGAGGGAGAAGAAGTAAGGTGATAGGACATTTTTACTTGGCTTGGTGGCTTCAGAGTCTCTGGGCTTGGAAAGTAGCTTGGAAAGTAGCTAAGCTGATTCTCTCTTTGCGGAGCTTGCCATGGCGAGGGACCTCCGTCCTGTAGTTGCCCTTGACTGAGGCTGATGCATCTCTCTTCTGGTGGTCACTTGATACTCCTTCATCAGCCGCTAAGAATCTGGCATTCCCTTCCAGCCTCTTGCTGCTGGTGTCCCTCCAGGTGGCTTTGGGCAGAGCCCAAGATAACTCAACTCCCTCCTGCTTGGTTCTTAACAAACTGTCACACACATCTTTTGTCCTGGACAGACTCAGAGAAAACAGGCCCCTCTGTGGGACTACCACAGCTTGCTTTAGTTTTCTCAGGCATGGTGCATCACTGATCCCCTGTTTCCCAACTTTTAGGAAATGCAGATCAAAGTTCTCCAGGCTATCTTCTAGAAACCCTCTCGCCAGGCTTTAGATAAAAGAGGGTAGACTCATTTGGGGGCAAGGGGAGTCCATAACATGACGGATTCAAAGAAATTTCTTCTCCAGTCTTCCCTACTCTCTTTTTATATATTGGATCTGGCCAAGAGATATGAGTCATGAAACAGGTTCTTTGAAATTTCCTTCAGAAACTCTGCACACAGGGAAAACTCACTCTCACTTTAAGAACTGGCGACTGTTTTATTAACACCTCAAGGACTAGGCCACGAAGAACCCCATTTTAACATCCTGCTATGGTCTTAACCCCATAGGGTTTGTGCATATACCATGTAGCATCAAATCTACGGAAATAATGGATGGTAAGTTTAACATCAGTAAAAGAAAATCTGGTCATAAAATACATATATAAGCTGTTTTGCTGTAGACAAAAATCTTAGCTCATAATTTTTATAATATCTTCCTTAGAGGTGATTGTAAGTTCCATGAGGGCAGGTATTCTGGCTTTCCAATTCAAGTTCTACAAAAAACTTTTATGAAGCAACTATTTTATGCTAGGCAAAATACCAAGCACTTGCATATAGTTTATCTTAAATTAAAAGGAGAAAAGGTTTTTTGATGTATTATTTATATACTTATGTTTTAAAGTTAAAGACATTATTATTTAGAAAAAAAAGAGAAAAACTTACCGTGGTTTTTTTCTTGCTCTCTCTGGGCCTCCTAATTAAATCTTCCAAATGTTTATTTCTCTCTTCTAAACTGGAGGGAGAAACAATTGAATTTTATGACTAAAATTGACTTTTCTAAACATATTTTGTTGGACTCACTGGAGGATTTGAGAAGATAAATATAAATGGCAAATCTGGCTTTTTGTCAGAGTCTCTCATCCATCTACCTCACCATACGACAATTTGGGATTCTTTTTTTTTTTTAATATTTATTTATTTGACAGAGAGCACAAGCAAGGGGAGCAGGGAGAGGGAGAGGAAAGAGCAGACTTCCAATAGAGCAAGGAGCCCAACGTGGGACTCGATCCCAGGACACTGGGATCATGACCTGAGCCAAAGCCAGCCACTTAACCGACAGAGTCACCCAGGCACCCCGACAATTTGGGATTCTTTCCTAGCAACTCCAATAATTTAATCAGTTTCTCCCTTTAGGGGTTCCAGTAGTGAGGAGGGAAAGTAGACAGTAGTAAACCTATAAAGTGACAGTTCGATGTTTTATTCATTTACACAGACAGTGGGTAGAGAACTGATCCCTGGTTCCCTGATTCCCCACGAAGAAACCCACCCCGGGGTTGGGGGGGTAACGTGTTAAAAACACAGCCCCTGAACTGTGAGCTGCTTTAACATGGGGAAATGTGTAATAGTGTCATAGGAAGGATCATAGCATTCAGGTGCCTGTTAGAGATTTACTTGTGTTCTACTTTTATGGCTTCCAACAAAAGAGATAACAGCAGGTTCCCTTTTTGCCTCTAGGAGGGCAAATTCAATTAGAATGTCTCTTCCCAAACTTGCTTTCCCATCCAGGGACAGTTTGTTACTTTCCTGTGACTGCCGTAACAAATTACTACAACCTTGGCTTGGAACAACACATATTTATTCGGGAGGTCAGAAGTCTGAAATCAGATGCACTGGGCTAAAATCAAGGTGTCAGCAAGGATGTGCTCCCTCCAGAGGCTCAGGAGGAGTATTCTTTGCCTTGCCTTTTCCATCATGTCTGGCTGCAGTCCTAATTCCTTGGTGCCTGGCTGTCAGCACATCGCCTTTTCTGCCTGCTTGCTTGATCACATTGCCTTCTTCTGTCATCAAATTTCTATCTGCCTCCCTCTCACAACAACCATTATGACTGCATTTCCGGCTCCCCCGAATAATCCAGGATAATCTTGCCATCTCAAGATCCTTAATTTAATCACATCTGCGAAGTCCCTTTTGCCAGATAAGGGCACATTCTCAAGTTCCAGGGAATCGAACTTGGATCTCTTTGGGAAGCCATTACTCAGCCCACCACAGAGATAGGAAATCCTCTTGCAGGAGTCATCACCTCAATGCAAATGCCTATGGAAGAGTCAGGATACAGAAATACAATTGATTTTTGTATATTGATCTTGTGTCCTGCAACTTTGTTAATCTCTTAATAGTCCTAGTAGCTTTTTGTAGAATTCATCAGATTTTCTACACAGATGATCATGTCATTTAAAAAACAAATTCATTTTTACTTGTTCATTTTCAACTTGAATGTCTTTTCTTTCTTTCTGATTGCATTGGGTAGAACTTCCAATACAATGTGAATAGAAGTCTTATTTCTGATCTTGAAAAAGTATTCAGTCTCTCATTATTAAGTATGATTGAATTTTATAGGCTTTAAGGGCACTTGTCAGTGTCCTTTACATTAATGTATTAATGTAATACGTAGAAAAAGTACTTTTTCAATGGATGCTGTTCATCATATTGAATGAGTTCCCTTCTATTCCTAGTTCGTTTGGAGTTTGTATCAGGAATGGCTTTTGTGAAATGTTTTTTCTGTCTGATGATCACATGCTTTTTCCTTTTTAATTTTTAATATGTTGTCTTATGTTAATAGGATTACTTCACATAGAGCTGACTTCCCCCTTTCTTTTGCCCATATAAGGTAGTGTTCACAGGCTTCAGGGATTAGGACACGGATATCTTGTAGGGAGCCATTTTTTCTATAATTATTGTTCTGCCCTTTACTTTTACCTCTCCTTTTTCTCATGCCAACCGTTTTTCATTAAAAAAGAAAAAAAGTCAAAGAAAGACAATGGAATTATGACTATAAATAGAGCAGTGAACCATTGTTCACCTGATTCTCTGTGATCAGGGTATTTAAACCACGGATTCTAAGATTTTATTTATTTATTTGATGGGGGGAGGAGCCGTGGGAGAGGGAGAGAGAGAATCTCAAGCAGACTCTGTGCTGAGTGCGGAGCCTGACACAGGGCTTGATATCATGATCCTGAGATCAAGACCTGAGCCGAAACCAAGAGTCGGATGCCACCACTGAGCCACCCAGGCTCCCCCAATCCATGGATTTTTAATAGCATGTTCAAGCCAAGCAAATATTGTTGATCACCTTGTACTCAGACTATAATGGAATTAGGAAGAAAGGTTATGGATTTAAACTCTGGAATTAAAAAAAAAAATAAAATAAACTCTGGAATTTTCTGTGACTTCTGATTTGGTTTTGCATGGAAAAACATTTGTGGGGACTTCACGTGGGTAGAAACCAGAGTTGCTGTGAAAGGGCAGGAACTGTTGTCTGTGAATCCAGTATTGTCTGTAAGAGACATGGCCTTGGAGATATTCTTCGAGGACTCAGTGGGTACTCTATGGATGGTAAACAGTGAATACATTAATGTAAAGGACACTGACAAGTGCCCTTCAAGCCTATACACTACAGTCCATGATGGATAGACAATGAAATGGAAGATCACCAAGAATAACAAGGCAGCATGGCTGGAGAAGATGGGAGGCCAGGATAGGAAATGAACTGAGACTTTTTTTTACTACAACTTTCAACCCATTACTCCATGGATATTTTATTGTGCTTCACTTACTTATTCTTTAATCTTCCAATAAGGACAAACATATCTTCCCAAAGTTCATGCACATTTTTTGTAGGGAACTTTTGTTTGCCATCATAAATAGAATTTTAAAGCTTGTATTTATTTACAGTGTGTTGCTCATGTACAGAAATTCAATTGACTTTGGAACTTCTTCTTGTAATTGTCATTTTTACTAAAAATATCAATAATTTATCTGTAGATTGTTTTGGGCTTTCTGTGTAGGTAATTATATCATTGGAAAATAATGACAATTTTGTTACCTTCAGACCAATCTTTATAAGTTTTCTTTCTTTTTTAAAAAAGATTTAATTTATTTGCGAGAGAGAGAGCATGAACAGGAGGGGCAGAGGGAGAGAGAATCTCAATCAAACTCAGTGCTGAGCATGGAGCCCAAAGTGGGGTTCAGTTCCATAACCCTGAGATCATGACTAGAGCTGAAACCAAGAGTCAGATGCTTAACTGACTGAGCCACCCAGGCGACCCTACAATTTTTCTTTCTCTCTTTTTATGGCACTGGTGAGGACTGCTAGGGTACTGCTAAATAGAATTGGCAACAACCATGGGTTTATTCATCTTGTTCCTAATTTTTAGATGACATACTTGGAGTGTTTCAGTTGATTATTATATTGGCTTTGATTTTTGGGGGGGAAGGTGATGGGAACATAACTCTTAATCAAAAAGAAGACTCCCTTACTCGTATTTTTGTCATGAGCTCTCCAAAAACAAAAACAAAAACAAAACTTTTAATGTATACTGGTGTAGAATTCCTGAAACTACTGAAATATTTTCTCCCTTAATCATTTAATATGGTGGATTTTTAATAGACTTTCTAATGTTGAACCTTTCATTGCTATGATTAATTTGCTCAGGATGCACTGTTGTTTTTTTCATTGCTGGGTTCACTTTGTTTATAATTTTTGTTTAGGATTTTTGCATATTTATGATGAAATTAGCTTATCATTTACTTCTCAGGCTGTCCTTGTCTGGTTTTAATGTTAAGATTATGTTATTTTTCTATCTTTTGAAAGAATTTGCTTAAGATTGGGTTTATCTGTTTATTAAATGCTTGGGAAAAGTGTGGGGAAAAATTTCAAACAACTGCCTTATTTATTTATTTTTTTATTAACCTAAAATGTATTATTTGTTTCAGGGGTACAGATCTGTGATTCATCAGTCTTACACAATTCACAGCACTCACCATAGCACATACCCTCCCCAGTGTCCATCACCCAGCCACCCCATCCCTCCCACCCCCCTCCACTCCAGCAACCCTCAGTTTGTTTCCTGAGATTAAGAGTCTCTTATGGTTTGTCTCCCTCTCTGGTTTCATCTTGTTTCATTTTTCCCTCACTTCGCCTTTGATCCTCATCTTGTTTCTCAAATTCCTCATATCAGTGAGATCATATGATAATTGTCTTTCTCTGATTGACTTATTTCACTTGTTGAATAATAAGTTTCAAATAACATTTGAAAGCTGTTGCAAATGGCAAGATTTCATTTTTTTGATGGCTGCATAATATTCCATTGTATATATATATATACACTCCACATCTTCTTTATCCATTCATCTGTTGGTGGACATCTAGGCTCTTTCCACAGTTTGGCTATTGTGGACATTCCTGCTATAAACATTGGGGCGCACATACCCCTTCAGATCACTACATTTGTATCTTTGGGGTAAATACCCAGTAGTGCAATTGCTGGGTCATAGGGTAGGTCTATTTTCAACTTTTTGAGGAACCTCCGTACTCTTTTCCAGAGGGGTTGCACCAGCTTGCATTCCCACCAACAGCGTAGGAGGGTTCCCCTTTCTCTGCATCCTTGCCAACATCTGCCATTTCTTGACTTGTTAATTTTAGCCATTCTGACTAGTGTGAGGTGGTATCTCGTTGTGGTTTTGATTTGTATTTCCCTGATGCTGAGTGATGTTGAGCACTTTTTCATGTGTCTGTTGGCCATTTGGATGTCTTTTTTGGAGAAATGTCTGTTCATGTCTTCTGCCCATTTCTTGATTAGATCATTTGTTCTTTGGGTGTTGAGTTTGATAAGTTCTTTATAGATTCTGGATACTAGCCCTTTATCTGATATGTCATTTGCAAATATCATCTCCCATTCTGTCCGTTGTCTTTTGGTTTTGTTGACTGTTTCCTTTGCTGTGCAAAAGCTTTTTAACTTGATGAAGTCCCAATAGTCCATTTTTGCCCTTGCTTCCCTTGTCTTTGGCGATGTTTCTAGGAAGAAGCTGCTGCGGCTGAGATCAAAGAGGTTGCTGCCTGTGTCCTCCTTTAGGATGTTGATGGACTCCTGTCTCACATTTAGGTCTTTCATCCATTTTGAGTCTGTTTTTGTGTGTGGTGTAAGGAAATGGTCCAGTTTCATTCTTCTGCATGTGGCTGTCCAGTTTTCCCAACACCATTTGTTGAAGAGACTGTCTTTTTTCCATTGGATATTCTTTCCTGCTTTGTTGGATATTAGTTGGCCATAGAGTTGAGGGTCCATTTCTGGGCTCTCTATTCTGTTCCATTGATCTATGTGTCTGTTTTTGTGCCAGTACCATACTGTCTTGATGATGATATCTTTGTAACAGAGCTTGAAGTCCGGAATTGTGATGCCACCAGCTTTGGTTTCCTTTTTCAGTATTCCTTTGGCTATTCAGGGTCTTTTCTGGTTCCATACAAATTTTAGGATTATTTGTTCCAGTTCTTTGAAAAAAGTTGATAGTATTTTCATAGGGATTGCACTGAATGTGTAGATTGCTCTAGGTAGCATAGATATTTTCACAATATTTGTTCTTCTAATCCATAAGCATGGAACGTTTTTTCCATTTCTTTGTGTCTTTCTCATTTTCGTTCATGAGTATTCTATAGTTTTCTGAGTACAGGATCTTTGTCTCTTTGGTTAGATTTATTCTTAGGGATCTTATGGTTTGGGGTACAGTTGTAAATGGGATCGACTCCTTAATTTCTCTTTCCTCTGCCTCGTTATTGGTGTATAGAAATGCAACTGATTTCTGTGCATTGATTTTATATCCTGCCACTTTATTGAATCCCTGTATGAGTTCTAGCAGTTTTGGGGTGGAGTCTTTTGGGTTTTCCACATAAAGTGTCATATCTGCAAAGAGTGAGAGTTTGACTTCTTTGCCGATTTGAATGCCTTTTATTTCTTTTTGTTGTCTGATTGCTGAGGCTAGGGACTTCTAGTACTATGTTGAATAGCAGTGGTGATAGTGGACATCCCTGCTGTGTTCCTTACCTTAGTGGAAAAGCTCTCAGTTTTTCGCCATTGAGAATGATATTCACTGTGGGTTTTTTATAGATGGCTTTTATGATATTAAGGTATGTACCCTCTATCCCTAGCTGTGAAGAGTTTTAATCAAGAAAGGATGCTGTACTTTGTCAAATGCTTTTTCTACATCTATTGAGAGGATCATATGGTTCTTGTTCGTCTTTCTTTTAGTAATCAAAAAACTGCTCTAATATGCTTATGATAATTCCGATTTTCTTTCTTCCCTGAGTCGATCTGAAAATATTTTTTTTGTAGGGGCACCTAGGTGGCTCAGTCAGTTCAGGTCAAGGTCATGAGATGGAGCCCTGCATCAGGCTCTGCTCTCAGCAGGGGAGTCTGCTAAGGATTTTCTCTCCTTCTCCCTCTGCCCCTCCCCCCTGCTCACTCGCTTTTAAATAAATAAATAAATAAATAAATAAATAAATAAATAAAATCTT
>NW_027397088.1:8101450-8280078 GCF_003265705.2 Callorhinus ursinus
GCACATGAGAGGGGGGAGGGTCAGAGGGAGAAGCAGACTCCCCGCTGCGCAGGGAGCCCGATGCGGGACTCGATCCTGGGACTCCAGGATCATGACCTGAGCCGAAGGCAGTCACTTAACCAACTGAGCCACCCAGGCGTCCCTACAAAAATTTCTACAGAAATTGCATTTCACCTAATTTTTCAAAATCATTAGTATAAAGTTTTTATTATATCTCTTTAATCTCTGCTGCGCCTGTTGTCATGTCTCCATTTTCATTTCATTTTGAAGTTTCCAGTAGTAAAGTCTTATTGTCAGTAAATGATCTACGTTTTTGTCTGAAATTCCTGTATCTCATCTGCATTTCTTCAAGAGTTCAAGTGGCTAAAGCATTCTTGGTTGGCACTGATTCTTATCAGCACTTTGCAGATGGTATTCCATTCTCTTCTGGCTTTTATTGTTGCTGTCAACAGGAGAGCTGTCAGTCAAACTGGCTTTCATTTGCAGATGCCTCATTTCTCTAAGCCTGGTTTTAAGATAGGCTTTTATCTAGTTTTCTTTAGTTTCACAACACTGAGAGGTCTTGGTTTCTTTACGTTTATCCTGTTCAGATTAAAACCTGAGTTTTGAGTTGTATTTATTCTGAAAAATCCTCCATAGTTTATTCTCTACTATTTTATTCTCTTTTTCTAAAATTTCAGATATTTTGGATTTTTCTACTCTGAGCACTGTTTCACTTGACCTTTATTTCATATGTGTCTGTGTGATACAGTGTATGGATTTTTTCTCTCTAACTCACTAATTCTTTCTTGTTCTTTGACCAATCTGCCGTCTATCCTGTTCATTGAGTATGTATTACGCACGTATGTATGTATTTCTGTGACAGTAAGGAACTGGAAGAAGGGTCATGTTAGATAGTGTGGTCGTAGAAGGCCTTCTCTGAGGAGGTGACATTTAAACTGAGACTAACGGTCGAGAAGGATAGAATGTCAGCTCAAGGGAAAACATTCCAGGCAGAAGAAAGAGCAAGAGTGAATGCCTTGAAACAGGGCAGTCTTGCCAAGTTCTAGGAACTAAAAGGAATAATGAGGTTAAGGAGAGCCCAAGCTGAGGTGAGAGAAACAGTACAAGGTAAGATTATGTAGGGTTGGGCGCCTGGGTGGCTCATTTGGTTAAACAACTGTCTTTGGCTCAGGTCATGATCCTGGAAACCCAGGATCAAATCCCACATCGGGCTCCCTGCTCAGCAGGGAGTCTACTTCTCCCTCTGACTCTCCCCCCTCTCATGCTCTCTCTCTCAAATAAATAAATAAAATCTTAAAAAAAAAAGATTATGTAGGGTTTTAGAAGCTGTAGTGGAGTCTGCATTTATAATAAGTGTGGGGGGGAGGCTATTCAAAGATTTAAAGCCCTTTAAAATAGTGCAGTCTGACTTGTGGTTTTTAAAATAATTTTTAGAGAGGTATAACTGACTAATATTTTACATTAGTTTCAGATGTACAACATGTTTTAGTATTTGTATATATTGTGAAATGATCACCACAGTAAGTCTAGTTACCATCTGTTACCATATAGTTACAAAAAATTTCTTTCTTGTGATGAGAAATTTTAATATTTACTCTCTTAGCAACTCTCAAATATGCGACGCAATATTCTTAACTATAGTCACCATGCTGTACATTACATCCTGAGGACTTATTTTATAACTGAAAGTTTGTACCTTGTGACCACCTTTACCCATTTCACTGACCCTCCCCAACCCCACACCAACCACTAATCTATTCTCTGTATCTATGAAGTTGTTTTTGTTTTGTGTTTTAGATCCCACATATAAGGGAGATCAGATAGTATTTGTCTTTCTCTCTCTGACTCATTTCATTTAACATGATGCCCTCAAGGTCCATCCGTAGTGTCACAAATGGCTGCATTCCTTTGTTTTTATGACGGAATCATATTCCATTGCATACTATACCATGTTTTCTTTATCCATTTATCCACTGATGTAGGTTGTTTCCATATTTGACTATTGTAAATAACGCTGTAATGAACATGGCGGTGCATATATCTTTTCAAGATAGTTTTCATTTTCTTCGAATAAAGACCCAGAAGTAGAACTGCTGAATCATATGGTAGTTGTATCTTTAATTTTTTGAGGAACTTCCATACTGTTTTCCACAGTGGCTGCACCAATTTACATTCCCACCAACAGTGCACATCTCCACATCTTAGCCAACACTTGTTACTTCTAGTCTTGTTAATAATAGCCCTTCTAACAGCTGTGGGGTGATTTCTCATTGTGATTTGGACTTGCATCTCCATGATGATTAGCGATGTGAGCACCTTTTCATGTACCTGTTGGCCATCTGTATATGTTGAACTGGGGTATTTTTGTGAGAGGATCCACCTCTCACCATGATATTGTCATAGATGTCATGGGGAGTAGGGTAGAGAGAACAAGTCTAAAATTTCATAGGAAAGTATTCCTGAACCAGGAGTGTATGGAGCAGGGATTTCTATATCTGAAACTGATCTGGCTACAGGTGTTAACAGAGAAAGCAGTGTTTGGGGGAAAGATGCGTGATAACTTGAATCTCTGCAGCATTGTGGAGAAGCTACTTTACGCAGACTGGGAAGAGAGTGAATGTATCTCTAAGGAAAGGGCATTTGAGTGGGGATTTGAGGGACAGTAGGAGATAACTGAAGTGCAGGTAGCCTGAGCATTCCAGGTAGAACAGCCTATACTAACGCCATGAGGCAAAAGGGAAAGTGATGTATTTGAAAAGCTATAATATCTCCAATGTGGCTGAAAGCAAGGCAGGGGGGGATGGTGAGATGAGATTGGAAAGGCAGGCAGAAACTGTATCTTGAAAAAACTTGTAGGCCATGTTAAGAATTTTTGCCTTTATCTAAAAGTGATGGTTTGTTTCCCCCACCCTCCTTTACCCCCCTCCCCTATGTTCACCTGTTTCGTTTCTTCAATTCCACATCTGAGTGAAATCATAAGGAAACAAACTGTAAGAGACTCTTAAAAATAGAGAACAAACTGAGGATTGCTGAAGGGGAGTTGGGTGGGGGGATGGACTAAATGGGGGATGGGCATTAAGGAGGGCACTTGTGATGAGCACTGGGTGTTATATGTTAAGTGATGAACCACCAAATTCTACTCCTGAAACTGCTATTGCACTGTATGTTAACTAACTAGAATTTAAATAAAAATTTGAAAAAAAAAATAAGAGTGATGGAAGAAATCACTAAAAGTATTCTAAGGGGCATGATCAGATTTACATTTCACAAAGATCACTCTGACTGCATGTACAAAATGGACCTCACCAGGTTCCTTCTTTTATTTAGTGTTTTAGAAAAGTCAAATACCATTAAGGGCTTTTATAAGTAAGCAGCTGTTTCTAAGATCCAAGGCATGTAAATTGAAAACTACAGAATATCCAGTGAAAATATTTGAAGAAAGATCCTTCAAATACCACTAAATTTTAACAGAATACACTAACACCAGTTGAAAGAAACATTGCTCTAATAATGATGTATTCGATAATTTTTGAAGCAGCATACACCTTTTAATAAGATCAAAGCTAATTCACTGTAATTAAAAAAACTGTCTTCCTGAATATAATAGCCTATATTTGATTAAAAAGATGACAATCCTGATTACTTAAATCAATTTTCACACAGTATGCAGCAGTGGTTCTTGAACTGTCCAGACATTCTAATCTCCTGGACAATACACTGATGCCCAGAACCCATGTGATATTTTAGCTTATTGGATTGAGGAGTAGAGTCTGGGCATTGGATGTTTTTTAAAAAACATTCAAGGGAATTCTATTTTTTTTAAAGATTTTATTTATTTATTTGAGAGAGAGAGAATGAGAGATAGAGAGCACGAGAGGGAAGAGGGTCAGAGGGAGAAGCAGACTCCCTGCTGAGCAGGAAGCCCGACGTGGGACTCGATCCCGGGACTCCAGGATCATGACCTGAGCCGAAGGCAGTCGCTTAACCAACTGAGCCACCCAGGCGCCCTCAAGGGAATTCTAATAAGCAGTCATAGTTGACAACCATTTTAGTACAATTTATAGAACTCAGATGTCAAGTCTCTTCTTGAACACAAACTGGATAAGCCAGTTTTCTGAAATACAAGTTTAATAAAACAATTTGAATTTTAAAAATAACTTGGGCAAAGCAATATGGCTTGAGTAATGGTTTGATATTGTTTTAGAAATACTAGGTTATTTATTATTTTTATATTTTATGAGCCCATAATGATTGAACATTGGCTGAGTTTTCTTGGTAATAAGTTAAGGAGGAGCCTTATTTTACTTCTCTTGAGTGTATAATAACATCTCCTTCCTCCAAATTTAAAACTTGTCAGTGTCAGTCTGAAAAACCAGAAAATCGTTTTAACATTCATTTTGCTTAGAAACAATAGTGAAAAACAAAAACAAACTTCCCAAGGTACAAATACCCACACTGTCTTTCAATTACCTTGTGGTGAGTTACCCTATAGAAAGTTCATATTTGGGGTGTCTTTCTATGTAAGATTAGACCTTTTGCTTAAAAACTCTAGTGCTCGTCAGCACAGTATAAATGAAACTGTGGGAAGGATGAGGAAACAGCATATGGGAAATGAGGATAATACATGAGTGAAAAAAATTTGGAGAATTTAAAAATTTTGGAGTGTTTTCAAGCTGAATCTCATTCTAATGAGAGTTTAGTTGGCTCTTGATAAACATACATGCATGTTTCATTTGGAGTGCATTCAAAAACTTTTTGTGGATAAAGTCTAAGCATTGCAAGGTTATTTTACTAGTTTAGAATGTTAGGTTGGCAACAATTATAATTACCCTCAAAATGAAGTTGTAATACTAAGACCTGAAATTGCTGATGGCAGAGGTAAAGATACACACAATGTTCTTTGCTAGGTGTCAGCTAAAAAAGCTAATGAGAGCATTTATAATGTCATTAAAGAAGTAAAAGGAATCAATATAGATATGTTCCATCATTCCTCAGATCCTTTGCAGCACCAAAATTCTATTATTTTAGTATTTGGCATAGTTTTAATTTTTTAAATTTTATTATTTTTTTTAAAAGATTTTATTCATTCATGAGAGACAGAGAGAGAGAGAGGCAGAGGCAGAGGGTGAAGCAGGCTCCCTGCAGAATCCTGATGCGGGACTCAATCCCAGGGCCCCAGGATCATGACCTGAGCTGAAGGCAGACACTTAACCGACTGAGTCACCAAGGCATCCTGGCATCATTTTTAAATGATTTCTATAAGAAATCTGTACCTTATTTATTAAGTTGCCTAAATGTCTTTGATGTTTGTCATTTTCTTCAATGAGTCTGTTGCAGTGGTCTTCTTCTGACTCTAGAAGATTTCTCAGTTTTGCAATCTATGGAGTAAAAATCAGTAAAAATACTAACTTGGAAACTGTCATGAAAACCATATACTGCGAACAAATGAGAACAGTGACCTAAACTTTATTCCAAGATTCTCTTAAACCAAGTTGTACCATAAGTGAAGCAATAGATGCTAATCCTAGTTAGATTGCATTTAGAACAGATAAGCAGAAATTATAATTTTATAATTAGTTATAATTCTCTCCAATTTAATATTATGCAACAGTTTTGCAAATAATTTAACACTTGTTAGTGAATACAAATATCAGCCCAAATCTTCACTACCTTCTTTTTTTTTTTACCCTCTTTCCATTTATAACCAATGCATAAACATATTTGATTGTCTCTGAAGTAAAGCACTGATGTGCTTGATGTGCATTTTCAGGTTTGATAAATATTCTCAACTTGCATTAATGACAGCAAGTTATAAAAAAAAGGTCCAGTTCTTATGTTCTAAGATCCAATGTTTATTTGCAAAAAAAAAATAATTAAAAATTTTATTTCTAAAAGTGACATATTGGATTAATTATCAAGAAAGGGTATTCACAAGTTCCCTTAGCAGTTACCTTAATTTTCAAATCAATTATAGAAGAAAAATGACAGAAATATCCCCATTAAATACCAATGTTAAGGGGCGCCTGGGTGGCTCAGTTGGTTAAGTGTCTGCCTTTGGCTCAGGTCGTGATCCTGGGGTCCTGGGATCAAGCCCCACATTGGGTTCCCAGCTCAGCATGGAACCTGCTTCTCCATCTGCCTCTCCCCACCCCCACTCATTCTCTCTCTCTCTCTCTCATAAATAAATAAATAAAATCCTTAAAAAGATTAAAAAAAACCAATGTTAAAGAATGGCCATCAATCTTCTGTTTTAGATATACTTATGTGTCTGTAGTGAAATCCCCTAGGAGAAGCAATGGCAAACAAATTTGCAGCAGAAATAGCAACTTTCTTATTCTTATTTATTTATTTAAAGATTTTATTTATTTATTTTAAAGAGAGAGAGAGCTAGAGATAGAGAAGGAGCAGGGGAAAAGGGAGAAGCAGGCTTCCCACCAAGCAGGGAGCCTGATGCAGGGCTCCATCCCAGGACTCTGGGATCATGACTCGAGCCGAAGGCAGACGCTTAACTGACTGAGCCACCCAGGTAACCCCTCTCACTTTTTTTTTAAAAGATTTTATTTATTTATTTATTTGACACAGAGAGAGAGCATGTGAGCATGGGGTGGGGCAGAGGGAGAGGGACGAGCAGAGCCTGATGGGAGGCTTGATCTCACAACCCTAAGATCATGATCTGAGCTGAAAGTAAGAGTCAGACCCTCAACGGACTGAGCCACCCAGGTGCCCCTTATTCCTACTCTCTTATTAAATTAATGGGGACACTACCAAGTTAGTGGTTCTACTCCTCTGACTACACACATTATTTAAGGTAGGGAGTACAGATATTATTACTACGACTTAACAGATGAAATCAAGGTGAAGAGAATCTAAAAATTTTTGAATGGATATGTCTAGAAGTGGAAAGACTAAAATCCATATTTATCATCCATTAGCATAGGGCTTTTCCCATTCTAGTCCTTGGCTTCTCCTCACCTGTACTCCTCACGGGGAGCTTCCTATATCTCATGACCTCTTACTGAGGCACTATGGAATTGCTTCTCACTTCTGTTTTTCATTATAGACTTCATGGCAGGTTTTGGATTTCTTTAATGGCTTTCAAGATCAAAGTGAGAACGCTTTTAAGTCCTTGGATTGAATTTTTTTAAAAGATTTTATTTATTTGAGAAAGAGAATGAGGGAAAGAGAGAGAGAGAGAGAGCATGAGACGGGGGAGGGTCCAGGGGGAGAAGCAGACTCCCTGCTGAGCAGGGCGCCTGATGCAGGACTTGATCCTGGGACTCCAGGATCATGACCTGGCCCAAAGGCAGCGGCTTAACCAACCGAGCCACCCAGGGGCCCTGGATTGAATGTTTTAATTTGCTGACCTCAAATTAAAGGAAGAAGAGGAAAATATTTCTTAAGGGATATTTGTTTTAGAGATAAAGGAATAGCCCTTATAAGGCAGTTTTTTTAATTACAGTGAAAAAGAATCAAAATTTTAAGTTTCTGCTGAAGCGTGTAAAGTTTAACTGCTTTGAGTATGACTGACACACGATAAATTGCACGTATTTCAAGAGTACGTTTGGTAAATTTTCACATATATATTCAACTATGAAACCATCACCACAATCATGATAATAAACATATCCATCACTGCCCCTTCTCTTGCCTCTTGGTAATTCCTCCTTCCTGCCTGCCTGTCTTCCCTGACTCCCACACTCTATGCCAGTCCCAGGCAAATACCAATCTGCTTTCTGTCACTAGTGATTAGTCTGTATTTTCTAGAATTTTAGAGAATAGAAGCAAACAGTATTCCTCTTGTCTGGCTCTTCTTGTTCCACACAATTTTGAGATTCATCTACGTTGCACGTGTAGCAGTAGTTCATCCCTTTCTCATTGCTGAGTAGTAGTCCATCATATGGATGTGCCACAATTTGTTTATTCAATTCGTCTGTTGATCAGCATTGCAGTTGCTTTCAGTTTTTGGCTATTATAAATAAAGCTGCTAGGGACCTTCGTGTATAAGTCTTTGTATGAACATATGCTTTCTTTTTTTAAAATATTTTATTTATTTGAGAGAAAGAGAGAGAGAGTGCACGAACGGTAGGGGAGGGGCAGAGGGAGAGGGAGAAGCAGGCTTCCTGCCAAGCAGGGAGCCCAATGCGGGCCTCGATCCCAGGACCCTGGGATCATGACCTGAGCCAAAGGCAGACGCTTAACGACTGAGCCACCCAGGCGCCCCTGAACATATGCTTTCATTTCTCTTGGGTAAATACCTGATAGTAGACTGATGGTATATATTTATCTTTTTAGGAAACTGCCAAAATGTTCTTCAAAGTGGCTGTACCATTTTACATTCCCATCAGCAGTGTATGAGAGTTGCAGTTGCTCCACGTCCTCATCAATCCTTGGTATGGTCAGTCTTTTTAATAGACACTGTAATAGGTATGTAGTGGTATTCATTGTTTTAACCTGCATCCTAATGATGTTGAGTATCTCTTCATGTGCTTATTTGCTATCCATGTATCATTTTAGTGAAGCGTCTGTTAAAATATTTTTGCCCACTTTTTAAAAAAGATTGTATTTATTTTGAGAGAGAGATTATGTGCACATGACTGGGGGAGGGGCAGAGGCAGCAGAAGAGAATCTCAAGCAGACTCCACGCTGAGCATGGAGTCCAACACACGGCTCCATCTCACGACCCTGAGATCATTACCAGAGCCAAAATCAAGAGCTGGACGTTTGACCCGCTGAGCCATCCAGGTGCCCCTTTTGCTCACTTTTTAAATTGGGTTATTTTCTTATTACAAAGTTTTGAGGGTGCTTTACATACTCTAGATATGATTTCTCTATCAAAACTGATTTTTCAAATGTTTTCTTCCAGTTTGTGGATTGTCTTTTCATTGAGAGCTCAAATTTTAAAGTGTAAAAAAAAAATCCCAAAATAGAAAAGTTTTAGAAGACAGTGTATTAGAGTCAAATCACTGAAAAAGTCTAAAACATTTTCATGAAATCATACCAAAAAAGTACCTTTAATATGTAAAGTAAATATTTAAGTAATAATTTAAAGGATGGGGTGGTGGTAACATTTCTCTTTGGTAAAGGAAGATATTACAGGGCGCCTGGGTGGCTCAGTTGGTTAAGTGACTGCCTTCGGCTCAGGTCATGATCCTGGAGTCCCGGGATCGAGTCCCACATCGGGCTCCCTGCTCAGCAGGGAGTCTGCTTCTCCCTCTGACTCTCTTCCCTCTCGTGCTTTCTATCTCTCGTTCTCTCTCTCTCTCAAATAAATAAAAAAAAAGGAAGATATTACAAAATAACCTTGAATGTGGCTACTTGACTAATATTAATGAAAGCTTTCCTTTAATACGTGTCTTTCCCTTGATGTCTCAGAGATGCTGTAATGCTTCAGAGCCAAATGCTAGGAAGTCTGAACCCACTCCAAGTCTCCACCAAAAGAAAGCAGATTTGAATGAAGGGAGAGAAACTGAACATTAGTAAAGTGACTTTCTATAACCTTGGCTTAAAATGGCAGGAAGTAGGGGCACCTGGGCGGCTATCTCTGTTAAGTGTCTGCCTTCGGCTTAGGTCATGATCCCAGGGTCCTGAGATCCAGCCCCGAGTTGCGTCGGGCTCTCCGTTCAGCAGGGAGTCTACTTGTCTCCCTCTCCCTCTGCTGCTCTCCCTGCTTGTGCGTGCCCTCTGTCAAATAAATGAATGAATGAATGAATGAATGAATGTTTAAAAAAAATAGGGCAAGAGATAGGAGTCAAACAGACGACACTGAACTCCCATTCACCAGATGGTTCACAGAGAAGAGCCTTCCCTGGGCTCTATTCCACCCGGCCCTAGATTTCTGGATCCACATATACTGTGCCTGGGGCCACTGCCCCACCACCTCCTATTTGGTCAGTCATTCTTGTGGTTTCCCTTTTAGGCCTTTCACATGACATTCCGCCATGGTTTTGGCCCTGTTTAGTTTTAGTCCTTTGATTTTGGCACCCTCCGTTGCCCCCACCGAGGATCTCAGCTCTCATTGGGAAACTCTTCCCCTGCTCCCACCCCTCTAGCCTCCCCAGTCAGTCGCCATAACTAAGTGAAGGTAGAAGAGAAATCAGATTTGGGGACAAGCTACATTGAAGAAAAAGCAATCTTTAGATGAGTATCAGGCCCAGGAATATGTACTGTGCAAATTTAAAACACTTTGGCTTGGAAAGCAGTTTGGAATCTGCACGTCGTGGATATTATTCTATCACAATTCCTATTCCTTGAAAATATAATGCCTGTGTTAAAACCTGTGTTAAATGACAATTGTTAAACTCTGCATATATTAAAATCTACAGGTGAGACTGTCCCACAGATACGATGGTAAAAGCAATATACTGAAAAATGTTCCATCTTCCTGCAAGTATAAATTGAAAGGCCAATGATTTAGAAAAATTTCAAGTGATAGTATTTACTACTGGAGGGTTTTGGTGAAATAGTACCACAAACACACCAATATCTGCAAGGTAAAGTTTAAGTCTTTTGAAAATTTATTTGATAGTGTACATAAAGATCCACATGCTTATTTATAGCTTTAAAAGCAGTAATCCCACTTTGATAATTTATTCTAAGGAAGTAACTCACAAAGGAAAAACCTCTCCAGATAAAAGTAAAAAGAACCCAAATATCCAACAAGGGGAATGGCTAAAAAATTATTTTATTTTCACTCTATGGAATATTATGCAGTCATTGAAAATTATATACAATCTATATTCAATCTCTAAGAATAGCATAGTAACATGTAAAAATGTGTGATATATTAACTGAAACAAAATTCAACAGTTTACATACAGTATGATTTCAACCTTGTAAAGGTGTCTGGACAAAGACTGGATGTATCTGAAATGTTCTAGTGTGAGCTATGATTTATTCACATGTTAAGACACTACACAGGAGTGAAAAAGGGTAAGTCAGAGCTACCTATCACAAAAAAGCATCTTGCAGTTACAAGATTGAGGGCAGGAAACTTAGAAAAGGATATATAAGATGCAATAAAGAAGACAGGCAAAACAATATGCATTGTTTAAAGATAAATATGTAAGCAGGAAATACAGACATGCATAGTAAAGGTAAACACTAAATTCAGGATCATGGCTACCACTGGGTGGAGGGGAGGAAAATGCAACTGGAGAGGGACACAGAGGGCTTCAACTATATTCACATTTCATTTCTTTACCTGGGCGGCAGGTACATGGCTACTTAATTATATTAGTTTTTACACGGTTTGTTGTGAAATATTTAAAATAAGTACTTTTTAAGATAGCGTCAAAGCCCTTACATAAGGTCCAACAAGACTTCCTCACCCCAGGGTGCTTGAGGGCTGACCAAAGGTGCAGTGGCATGCTCTCCCATCTCCCCAGCACCTCCCTTCCTGTGGTGTCTGCCCACATGTGCTGGAGTGCATGGTGCAGAGGCAGACCCACAGCCGGGGTGATGGGCCTTGACAATCATCTTGAAGAAGCAGGCTCCAAGGGTAGGGCTGAGTAAGGCAGAGGAACAGTACCCATGTCTGGCCCTGTCCATTTGACCAGAGGAGAGGAGGAAGTCCTCTTGGAGAGCTGCTTCCTACACTGTTTGGACGAAGCACCGAGAAATGGAGTGAGAGGTGGAGAAGTCGGCAGGCTGCCAGGGCTGGATGAGGGGCCCTCAGTCCAGGTGTCAGTGTTCAGTCATGAAGTCCTCCAGCAGAAGATTTCCTAGGTTGGGTCCCCGCTATGGCCCCCCGTGTTCTAGATTTATGGACATAGTTCCAAGTTAATAATGTATTAACTGCCCTAATATATTATGAGGCACTGAAATCCAGATCGCTAAAAAAAATAAGGTCAACACATTTTGTGTTAGTTTTTTATTGCTGCTGTAAGAAATAACCACAAACTTAGTGGGCTTACAACAACATAAATTTATTATCTTACAGTTCTGTAGGTTAGAAGTCTGACGGGTCTCCTCATTTGGCTAAAGTTAAGCGTCAGCAGGGCTGTGTTCCTTTCTGAAGGCTTTAAGGGGAGATTTTCCAGCTTCTGAAGGCTGCCCACCTTCCTTGGCTTGTGGTCCCCTTCCCTCATCCTCAAAGCCAGCAATGTTGTGTCTCTTAACATTCTTTAGTTGTATCTCTCTCTGACATGGCTGGATGCATGAGATTAGATTGGGCCCATCCTGGTAATTCAGAATACTCTATCTCCATATCTCAAGGTCCTTGATTTAATCACATCTGCAAAGTCCCTTTTGCCCTAAGTGCCTAGATTTCTTATTTTATCAAGGGATGCAAAGTCCCCGTTGTCATGTCCCAGGACTAGGGTGTGAATATCTTTGGGAGGCTATTACTGTACCTACCACACACCTCTCTACTAGGATCACTGAGGCCTTCTATGATGAGGGGTACAAGTGTCCTGGTAATACAGTCAAGCTATCTGGCTCTATCTAGTTCATAATTCCAGGTTTCCTAAGAAAAAAAATTTTTTTTTGCTTCCATTAATGCTTTGTCCTCATACGGGGTTGTCTTACACTCTGCTACTGTCAACTTAGAGAGAAAGTGTGTCAAGGTAGAAATAACATTTCACCAGGACAGTAGAGGTATCCATCATTGTTATGAATGGCCTAGGAGACTGGGACATCTGAAGGCTGGCTGATTGACTGATTGATTGATTGACTTCCCAATTCTTTACACAAAGGTGATTGAATACATAGAGTAAAATATAAATTAAGTACAATTCAACCACAATGTACAGAACAAGTGAAGGACAATATGCATCTGTGAAGACCGTGAAGACTTGACTATAGTGCCATGTGTTTGGTACTGAACTTCCCAGTAGCTAAAGCAAAACGGCAATCTGGCTAGTTACATGATTTTCATTATTCATGGGTTAAAAACACACCTGTTTCTAAAGACAAGTTTTCCCTAGTAGGTCTGAGGTCTCAAAGGAAGTTCTCATCCCCGTGGCACTAAGTGAAACAACAGTCTCTCTAACAAACGGAGAAAGAGGTTTCCTAGGATTGCTGAGGGCATAACACCAACCGCAGCTTCATAAAAGCAATTCTGTGAAGGCCAAGCCAGCATGTTCCACACAGCAGCTTTCTGAGAATAATCATGACCCAGGTTGTGACTCCTTATTAAGCAGTGAAATGAATTTATGACCAACACAGAAACAAGGAATAGAACAGAAGAATAAAAAAAAACCAGCGTTTCTTCTGTGTGGGGGGACACGTGTATCTGACCAAGAAGTGAACTGTTGTTTTCTACTGTGCATCACTCCGAGAACCATGAGACGGCTGCACAGATAATCCATCAGGGACGAAGAGCCCTTAGACAAGCTCTGAGTTGGTCAGCAAATAGGCTGATGTTAGATCCCACAACAAGGGTCTGTAGTGCAAGCATTGCTTCTTACACCACCGTCAGAATAGGATTTAGGAAAATTGAAGCCAGGAAGGTGAGGAATAGGGTGTGGTAGGCACAGTAATGGCCGCCCAAAGATCTCCACACCCTAGTCCTGGGACACGGCAATGGGGACTTTGCATCCCTCCATACAATAAGTGCCCAGGGTGCTTGAGAGAGCAAGGAAACAGATGGTAAGGTTGACATCTCCTTGGGGAAACTGAGGAGCAAGCATTGTACCTGACTGGAGAGCCATCCCATCTGTGTGACTAGAGTTCTAGTCGGCCCACAATCTTCCTCAGGAGGCTGTTCAGTGGCAGAGAGGCCCCCTAACTAGAAAGATTTCTCAAGGGAATACTGTGTCCAAATCCAGGAACTGGTGGGTGTGTTTAATATTTCAGAGGAACCATAAGACACTGGGTTATGATCGTTTTCTTTTGGCTCACTTAGAACATTTTTCCTAGAGTCATAATTTTGTCTTGCATCATATTTGTTTCCTTATTTTATGATTATAGGAGATAAATATGAAAATAATCTGCTACCTTCTGAGTATTTCCTTGACTAGAAATAAACATCTCTAACTTTAAAGACTACCAAAATAATAAATTAATGTTTTACATAATACAGAGAGTATCATAGTAAAGTATATGTGTGTGTGTGTGTGTGTGTGTGTATATATGTATATATATATATATGTATATATATATATATAGTAAAGTATAGTGAAGTATATGGTATGTTTTAGGTTAGTATTTCAGTTTTTTATATATTATATAATAACAGTTAAAGGATATCTTCTATATTACTGGTTTAAAAATATTTTATTTTTATTTTTTAAGGATTTTATTTTTTTATTTGATAAAGCAAGAGTATAAGCAGGGGGAGCTATAGGGGGAAAGGGAGAAGCAGGCTTGAGCGGGGGGAGCCCGACTTGGGGCTCAATCCCAGGACCCTGGGATCATGACCTGAGCTGAAGGCAGACGCTTAACTGACTGAGCCACCCAGGTGCCCCTAAAAATATTTTATTTTTATAAAATGATTCCTATTTTACTGAAGATGGGTTCTAGGAGGACCTTGAGGAATCATTACTATTAGCCTAACCTGAACCCTAAACCCCAGCACTGTTAACTAGACTCTTGTCTGTTCCCTCTGATCAAATCCCTGACTTGGGTGTACCTTATCAAAGGTTTCTAGGATCATGACACATTTTGCACTTGACAGTTAAATGCCCACAGTGCTAGAGGCTGGCAGTAGGCAAAGCTGGGGTCAAGGACCCTGTCTCAAGCTGGAGGAGGTCAGGAGGTGAAAGGAGCAACAAGAAGTTCAGAATTGTGAAGAACCAAAAGCAAGGGGTCAGAAGGGCCACAAGAGAAGCACATGACAAAGCAGTAGAGGACATATGAGCCATCAAACTTAGCTCCAGCAGACCATGTCTTGCTGGCCTAGAGTTCCTTAGAGAATGAGAAGTGAGCCTTCTGGAGCATGCTTCTGCATTTCAAAAACAAAGAGCACAACCAAAACTCTTTATTTCAGAAAATTTCAAACACATAGAGAAGTAGAGCGAGGAGTATAATGAACCTCTGTGTGCCCGTCACTTAACTTCAACAGTTATCAATATTTTTTCATCAGTTTTTCATCCGTCTCCAACCTCCCGCCTCCCCAACTCTGCCATCTTTTCATTTCCCTGGAGTATTTAAAAGCAAACCTACCCACTCTTTGGGAGAAGATATTTGCAAATGTCTTATCAGATAAAGGGCTGGTATCCAAAATCTATAAAGAACTTACCAAACTTAACACCCAAAGAACAAATAACCCAATCAAGAAATGGGCAGAAGACATGAACAGACATTTCTCCAAAAAAGACATACAATTGGCCAAAAGACAAATGAAAAAAATGCCCCACATCACTGGGCATCAGGGAAATCCAAATCAAAACCACAATGAGATACCACCTCACACCCATCAGAATGGCTAAAATTAACAAGTCAGGAAATGACAGATGTTGGCGGGGATGTGGAGAAAGGGGAACCCTCCTACGCTGTTGGTGGGAATGCAAGCTGGTGCAGCCACTCTGGAAAACAGTATGGAGGTCCCTCAAAAAGTTGAAAATAGAGCTACCCTATGACTCAGCAATTGCACTACTGGGTATTTACCCCAAAGATATGAATGTAGGGATCCGAAGGGGCATGTGCACCCCAATGTTTATAGCAGCAATGTCCACAATAGCCAAACTGTGGAAAGAGCCAAGATGTCCATCGACAGATGAATGGATAAAGAAGAGGTGGTATAGATACACAATGGAATATTATGCAGCCATAAAAAATGAAATCTTGCCATTTGCAACAATGTGGATAGAACTAGGGGGTATTGTGCTAAGCAAAATAAGTCAGTCAGAGAAAGACAATTATCATATGGTTTCACTGATATATGGAATTTAAGAAACAAGGCAGAGGATCATAGGGGAAGAGAGGGAAAAATAAAACAAGGTGAAATCAGAGAGGGAGACAAACCATAAGAGACTCTTAATCATAGGTGATGTTTATTAAGGAGGGCACGTGATGTAATGAGCACTGGGTATTATATGAGAATGATGAATTACTGAACTCTGCCTCTGAAACTAATAATACATTATATATTAACTGAATTTAAATTAAAAGAAAAAATAAAGCAAACCTACCCATTCTATTAATTCACTCATAAATACTTTTCAATATGCAATAGATAAGGGCTTTTAAAAGCACAACGATATCCAGGTGCCTGACTGGCTCAGTCAGAAGAGCATGTGGCTCTTGATCTCAGGGGATGTAAGTTTGATCCTCACATGGGGTGTAGAGATTACTTAAATAAAACTTAAAAAAATAAAAAAAATTAAATAAAAACACAATGACATCAATGATATTAAAATTAACAATAACTTAATATTATCTAATACCCAGACTGTGCTCCTGTTTCTGCTACTGTCTCACAAATACCTTTTTAGAGTAGGTTTGTTCAAATCAGGACCACACAAGTGTCACAAACTGCATTTCGTTGATTTGTTCCTTGTCTCCACTGTGCTTTAGTCTATACCAGTTAACCCTTTCCTCGCCCTCCCTTTTCTTGAGCCATGTGTTTACTGATGAGAATCTTCCACACTCTGGATTTGTTATCATGGTGTCGTCTAATATGTCTCTTTATCTACAGTCACAGTAGTTTGGTCTTGAAACCTGCTTTTGGATCCGGTTGTTCTGGTGAGAAGACTTCATAGATCTGCTGTGTGTGTCCTCCTGCAGAACATCAGGGGGCACAGGTGTGTGTGTCTCATCCTTAGCGGCTTGAGATTGATTTAGCAGGCTCAGGTGCTTGTCAGTTTGACCCATTCATTAAAAGCTCCCCCTCAGGGGCGCCCGGGTGGCTCAGTCGGTTAAGCGGCCGACTCTTGATTTCGGCTCAGGTCATGATCTCAGGGTGGTGGGACTGAGCCCCACGTCGAGCTCTGCATCGGGCTCTGTGCTGGGTGTGGAGCCTGCTTGGAATTCTCTCTCTCCCTTTCCTTCTGTTTCCAACCCCCAACACACACCAATTCTCTCTCTCAAAAAAAAAAAGCTCCCCCTCAGTCTTAAATGTAAGGTTTTAGCAGCCATTATAACTGCTCCCAAAAGATGCCTCTTCTCTTCTGCTTTTAGTAGCTTACCTTTTCAGTGAAGAGCTCTCCCTCCCTCATCAGTTATTTGGTTTCTCCGAGAGGCAGTTTGTACAAGTAGACTGCAGCCCATTTTAGAAATGACGTAGTGTGTCTGACATGCTTTTAGTTGTGTCCTCTTTCTCACTGAAGCTTCCCACCGCTGGGAAGACGAAGGTCCACTCACGTTATCTTTTATGCCCGAAGCACAGAAACTACTAATGAACGACAGAATGGACTGAGGGTTCTCCTCTCATCTCCCTATGCTCAGATTTTACTCGTTTTCAAAGTCCAGCTGCCAATCCCTTCACAAGGTGTCCCATGACTCCCCCACTTGGACAGTATCTGTTTGTCCTCTGAGCTTATCATTCGACAAACATCGCCTCTGTTAGACACTGGTCACTGTATCACTTTCTAAGGAACTTCCCCTTTATCCCTTGTGAACAGTTATTTATGTATTTTATCTTCCTTTCTAGGTTTCTTAGAAGCAGAGATAATGTTTGATTTGGCTTTCTGCCTCCATAATGACTAGCATTTTTAGCCTTTTGTGAGACATCAATAATTACTTATTAAAATTAAAAAAATAATGAATTACAAGAAACTTGTGAGCCCTCACCACGTTGGACTTTTTCTTCTCTCTCAAAGCTGAATGGTTATGCTATGAATTTATTGCAGAATGCCAATTTTTTTTTTTTAAGATTTTATTTATTTATTTGACAGAGAGACACAGCGAAAGAGGGAACACAATTGTGTAGGGGGAGTAAGAGAGGGAGAAGCAGGCTTCTTGTGGAGCAGGGAGCCCGATGTGGGGCTCGATCCCAGGACCCTGAGATCATGACCTGAGCCAAAGGCAGACGCTTAACGGCTGAGCCACTCAGGTGCCACAGGATGCCAATTATTAATAATTGAGAAATATGATAGACTTCTCTAATTAACTGCTATTAAAAAATAAATTAAATTAATTAATCACCTTTTCTTATGGTGGGATCCAGTTGGATTGTAACTCTGTAACTACCTAGATACCAAGACCACATTTTCACTTTCTTATAACATATTTTTCCTGTTTTATCTGCCTTTATTTTCTCCCAGCTTTACTGAGATATAACTGACATATAACACTGTGTAAGTTTAAGGTGTCCAGCATGCCGATTTGATACACTTCTATATTGCAAAATGATCACCACCACAGCATTAGCTAACATCTCCATTAAGTCACATAATAATGACCATCTCTTTTCTGTGGTGATGCTTTCATCTGTAGATGGCATCTAAAGTGAACTATTTCCCAAAGTACTCCTTAATCATAGTTGTTGTACACAGCTATTGATATATTTATATTAAGAATGGTGGTAGCAGAGTGCCTGGCTGGGTCAGTCGGAAGAGCATGCAATTCTTGATCTCAGGGCTGTGAGATTGAGCCCCATGTTGGGTGTAGAGATTACTAAAAAAAATAAACTTAAAAAAAAAAGAATGGTGGTAGCATATGCAAAAATATAAATGTGTTTCAATCACTGTGAAAAATAGCACCCATTTTTTGATTTCTGCATTTTGAAAGAAATAAATCTGATTAGTCTAAATAGGTAGGGCCATATGTAAAATTTCAAAACCTGAAAATGCAAACTTAAATTCTATACCTTTATGGTCGAATAATACTGCCACAGTGCCAGTGTGTGACCATTTTAATGAACAAATTTTTTGAAGGTTGATAGTTTCTTAAACTTGTTAATAAAATGGCACTATGGATAAAAATGCTAGCAAAGCAGCAAAAGATCTTTCTTACCAAGAAATCAAGCTCTTCATTCAGATTGTGGTACTTATTCAGTTTGACTCCCAATAAGACAGGCACATCTCTAATATTCTTGGCTTCACCTGAATCCAAACTTGTAACCTGAGATTAAATATATTTGTGCTCACTTCCAGTACTTTCATATTCCTTGGGAAATTTGACAATAAATACTTTATAAGTTTAACAGTCAAATAGCTCTTCAGTGGCTAGAATAATAGAAGTATAGAACTTGGAGCTAGAAGGATTTCAACAAATATGCCAAAAGAAATTGTATTTTTGCATGTTAAAGACAGTACATGGTAAATGTTAAACTCACCTCGATAACCTGATCTTGAAATGCTTTTTCTTTTGCAATTAACTCTCTAAAAGCTGTGATTCTGTCTTTATGTTCCAGGAGCTAAGGAAAAAAGAATTTTATATTTCAGAAAAGGAGAAGAAATAAAAGTACATTCGGTAACATTTATAATAAGATCATCGAACCATGCACTGTCTAGTCTCTGGTCTCCAAAGATCTACTGTTTTTACAGCTCTTGTACAAAAGGGAGTTTACATGGCAGATCTGAGACTCCTCAGGAAGGCCTGCTCATCATGCTGCCCCCTGACTGGCATCTGGGAACTTGGATTGCAGGAGGAGTTCCATCATTTTGGACTCTGAGTGGCTCATTGTGCCTAACCTATTTGTACAGAGAATTTCGTTTATACTGAATGCCTCTTTCCTTCTGGAGGGTCCAGAGTTTTAGTACGTGCTAGGGTGACATGCCTATGTGAGCCGCCCCCAATAAAAACCCTGGATGCTGGGTCTCTAATGAGACCCTGGAAAAATTTCACACATATTGTCACCGCTCATTGCTGGGAAAATGAAGTGCATCTTGTGTGACTGCACTATGAAGGGGCTCTTGGCAGCGTGAATCTGATTTCCTCTGGACTATGCCCCAAGCCCCTTTTCCCTGTGCTGACTTTGCTCTGTAGCTTCTCACGGTGACACATAGTTGTGACTATGACCGTATGTGCAGTCCCATGGATACTAGCAGATCATGGAACCTGAGGGCAGGCTTGGGATCTCTGGGAGCTTATCCCAATATTCAGTTGTTTTTACAGTTAGGCTCTCAGAATTCTTCTTTAAAGAAAAAAAAAAAACTACCCACTTTTCCTAGGTGTAATTTATAATCATTTCTTATTTGTTCATTTGTTCCTTCATGAAAATAACAATAAATTTTAATATTCAATATTCAAATTTCTCCAAAAATCAGTGAGGTAAAGTGTGATGCACAGAATTATTTTTATTATGAACTATTTCCTATATTTATTTATTTATTTGAGAAAGAGAGAGATTGAGAGAACAAGTGGAGGAGGGGCAGAGGGAGAAGCAGACTCCCTGAAGAGCAGGGAGCCCGATGCGGGACTCGATCCCAGGACCCTGGGATCATGACCTGAGCCGAAGGCAGATGCCTAACCGACTGAGCCACCCAGGCGCCCGGCCAATATTTATTTTTTAATTTTTTAAAAGTTTTATTTATTTGAGGGAGAGAGGGAGAAGCAAACTCCCTGCTGAGTGTGGAGCCCTCCGCAGGGCTTGGGGCTCGATCTCATGACCCCGAGATCACGACCTGAACTGAAATCAAGAGTTGGACGCTTAACCAACCGACTGAGCCATCCAGGCACCCCAACAATTTCTAATATTTAAAAAAATAGAGAAAAAAACTGAATGAACCTCCATGTAATTAGCACCCAGCTTTTGATGGCTACTGGCCAATTTTGTACCATTTATACCCCCAACCATGCCCTCCTCCCTCCAATTCCCCTCCACGGAGTCGAATTACAGACACCACATCATATCACCTGCCAGTATTTCAGGAAATTTACCCACACAACACAAATATCTGAAATTTTATTTCTATAACATCCTGCTCCAACCCTCAATGGGGCTTATTTTTGAAGGCTGGTTTAAGAAATGGAGGACAGTAGTTTCTCTACATATCTGTTATTCCTTGATCAGGTTAACTAGGAGACAGACTCCCTGGACTACCTGCAACAAATACTCTATCCACCTCAGTTCAGAGAAGTAATTTCCTCATAACATAGGACTGAATTTGTTTCTACGATCCAAGATCCCATATCTGAATACACTTTTATTCCATTAGCTGATAAACTTGCCACTTCTGTATTCCTCTCACATTAAAACTGGCACAAGTTAACAACCTGGTATCACCTTTTATTTTAGAGAAAAAGAGAGAGAGAGAATGAGCAGGAGGGGCAGAGAGAGAGGGAGAGAGAATCTCAAGCAGACTCCGAGCTGAACAAGAAGCCTGACGCAGGTCTCAATTTCATGACCCTGCGATCATGACCTGAGTGGAAACCAAGAGTCAGATGCTTAACCAACTGCACCACCCAAGTGCCCCGCCAAAAACAATTATTCAAAAAAATCCAAATTTGGAGAATTTCTTTATACTTTTATGTTACCTTTTTTTTTACTACTTTTTTCACCAAAAATGATACAATTTATAGAATAAAGAATAAATACAGTACCTCTTTATCTAAATCTTTCTTTTTAAGATGGAAGTGCTTCAATTTTTGTAGCATTGTATCACTAACTTTTTTACTCTTTTTGAAATGTTCAATATTGGGAGTAGTGATGTCCTAAGAGTAACAGTTTGAGAAGCTATAGTAAAAAGTTTCCAGTAAAGCTAAAGGGAGGACAGAAAACACACACAAAATTTCCAGAATAGGTGACCAAACCAAAAGAGATAAAATATTGAACTCTCTTCAATTACTCATAAGACATCCAATAAATAGTGTGGAAAGAATTCTTATAGGTTCACACTTGTATATAAGTTGTTATTGGGACAGATTACTATGATCTCTGGTAAGTTAATATTCATCTATAATAACAATACGTGCTTACACATTCACACCTACATCCTCTCTTAGCCTAGCCTGGTCAGTTTACAAATCCAAACTTCAGCCCAATTGCTATATCTAACACCAGAGTAATCAGACATCCTCAACAACATGAAACTCTAGATATTTCAAGGGTGCCCAGAATGAAGGTATTTGTATGTATAACTTCAGGGTCAAAAATGTGTGCATGAGTTGTACTGCCTAAGGTTCTATCTGAGTTCTGCCATTTCACCCTATGTGAGACTTTGGACAAGAAACCTGACTGTTCTAAGCCTCTGTTTTTCCATGATTTTATTTTATTTTATTTATTATTTTAGTTTTAGTTTTCCATTAAAAAAAAAAGCCTGATAATATAAAGAATGGTATAAGGACTGGATGAGATAACCCATGAGAAGCAGGGAGAGTAGACTTAAAAGACTTCAGGAACAGGTTGGGAAGTCAACAAACATTTGCTGAGTGCTGATTAAGGGCTTAACCTATATTAGGTACAGGGCATACAACGTTCCAAGTCTCTGATGTTGAAGGCTTCCATTCTAGCGGGGGTGGACAGAGAGCAAGCAAACATAATATTTGGTGTGGGATGACATCCACTGACCAGAGGGCTGAGGACACATTTCCTCCTTGGGAGCTGTGGTAGAGAAGCAGCAGGCTGCAATTAAGGCAGAAAGAACAGTAGCCTCTGGTGACATAGGTGGGGGTGGGGAGCCAAGGCTTATGGTGAGTAAGCAAATGTTTGAAGAAACAAAGTATATGGGAAAGTTTGTAGCTAAGAAGAGTCTGTGCCACATTCAGACTCACATGTGTAGAAACAAAACTTCAGGTGGATATAGTCTGTGGGCCACCACTTTGTGATCTTCTGCATAAAATGCTCAGCTCAGTTTCTAGTACTAAATAAATGCTAGTATTCAACAAACTTTAGCTAACCACAATAGAAATAAACGTTGTGTTGGATCAGGAACATCACAGACCATGCCCCAGTTTTGGCTCAAATGACTGCACTTAAGATCAAAGAAATGGGGCACTTGGGTGCCCCACTTGGGTGGCTCAGTCGGTTAAGCGTCTGCCTTTGGCTCAGGTCATGATCCCGGGGTCCTGGGATTGAGTCCTGTATCGGGCTCCCTGCTCACCGAGGAGTATGCTTCTTCCTCTCCCTGTGCCCCTCCCCCTTGCTCATACTCTCTTGCTCACTCTCTCTCTCTCTGAAATAAATTAAAAAAAAAAAAGATCAGAGAAATGATAGCAGAGTAAGAAAGACAACTAGCTCATTTGAAAAGCTAGCAAATGCCATGCCCCGTAACATGGTCTCTCTTTAAATACAGTGCCTCTTACTTCCCAGGCAAGTGGCAAGTATCATTTACCCTACTTAGGAAGAGGAAGAGGAAGCTAAGGCTGATAAAGGTAAAGTCACTTGGCCAAGTCACACAGCCAGGAGGTGGTGAAGTCAGGATTTGAACTCACCTGACACCAACCTCGTTCTTCATTCCACCAATGTACACAACTCCCTACCACCCTCCCTCTGCCCAAAGCTAAATTGGGTAAACAGCTTGCTTATGGGAATACTTACCAATCACTAGGAGCGGACTGAGCCAGAAAACAAGACTACTGCTCTGATAGAGCTTCCAGGACATGTAAAAAGTACTAAATGAAGGGTCTTCCACTTTCTTCTCCCATAACTTAACTCTGTGGCTTTAGATTGCCTCTTTGGTTTAGTCCGACCTCGATATTTCTCCCTCCCCAATAAAAAATACAAATTTTTTTTTTTTTAATTACCTGGGGTGTGAGAAGTCCTACCATCAGAGCCAGAAGACTGTGAATTCTGGAGACGAGCTGAGAAGTTCTTTTCACATCTGGGGGACTCAGGCTCTCTTCTTCACCAGGTGAGCAATTCAGGAGCAAATTAGAATGCACAGTCTTTGCATCCTATATGTACACAATTCAGACATGTCAGGATAAAGACAAAGTGTCTGTTCTTTGAGTAAAATGTGAATTAAATACCACTCTTAAAAACTCTGAGCAAGTGTGCTAAATGAGAAGAATATGCAGCCAAGAATACTTTATCCAGCAAGGATGTCATTCAAAATAGAAGAGTGATAAAAAAAACTTCCAGGACAAACAGAAACTAAAAGAATTTGTGATCACCAAACCAGCCCTACGAGAAATATTAAAAGGGGTCCTCTAACCAAAGAGAGAGCCCAAAAGTAACATAGGCCAGAAAGGAACAGAGACAATATACAGTAACAGTCACTTTACAGGCATTGCAATGGCACTAAAGTCATATCTCTCAATAGTTACTCTGAATGTAAATAGGCTAAATGCCCCAATCAAAAGACACAGGGTATCAGATTGGATAAAAAAGCAAGACCCATTGATATGCTGCTGTCTGCAAGAGACTCATTTTAGACCCAAAGACACCTCCAGATTGAAAGTGAGGGGGTGGAAAACCATTTATCATGTTAATGGACATCAAAAGCTGGGGTGGCAATCCTTATATCAGACAAATTAGATTTTAAGCCAAAGACTGTAATAAGAGATGAGGAAGGACACCATACCATAATTAAAGCATCTTTCAAACAAGAAGATCTAACGATTGTAAATATTTATGCCCCTAACATGGAGCAGCCAATTATATAAACCAATTAATAACAAAATCAAAGAAACACACTGATAATAATACAATAATAGTAGGGGACTTTAACACCCTTCTCACTGCAATGGACAGATCATCTAAGCAGAAGGTCAACAAGGAAATAAGGGCTTTGATGCAGCGCCTGGGTGGCTCAGTTGTTAAGTGTCTGCCTTCGGCTCAGGTCATGATCCCAGAGTCCTGGGATCGAGCCCCACATTGGGCTCCCTGCTCAGCGGGAAGCCTGCTTCTCCCTCTCCCACTCCGCCTGTTTGTGTTCCCTCTCTCACGGTGTCTCTCTCTGTCAAATAAATAAATAAAATCTTTAAAAAAAAAAAAAACAAGGAAATAAGAGCTTTGAATGATACACTGGACCAGATGGACTTCACAGATATATTCAGAGCATTCCATCTCAAAGCAACAGAATACACATTCTTCTCAAGTGCACATGGAACATTCTCCAGAATACATCACATCCTGGGTCACAAATCAGGTCTCAACTGGTACCAAAAGATTGGGATCATTCCCTGTATATTTTCAGACCACAGTGCTTTGAAACTGGAACTCAATCACAAGAGGAAAGTTGGAAAGAACACAAATACATGGAGGCTAAAGAGCTACTAAAGAATGAATGGGTCAACCAGGAAATTAAAGAAGAATTTTAAAAATCCACAGAAACAAATGAAAATGAAAACACAACTGTTCAAAATCTTTGGGATGCAGCAAAGGCGGTCCTGAGAAGGAAGTATATAGCCTAACAATTCTTTCTCAAGAAACAGGAAAGTTCTCAAATACACAACTTCACTTAACATCTAAAGGAGCTGGAGAAAGAATAGCAAATAAAGCCTAAACCCAGCAGGAGAAGAGAAATAATAAAGATTATAGCAGAAATCAATGAAACAGAAACCAAAAGAACAGTAGAACAGATCAATGAAATTAGGAGCTGATTCTCTGAAAGAATTAATTGATAAACCCCTGGCCAGACTTATCAAAAAGAAAAGAGAAAGGACCCAAATAAAATCATGAATAAAAGAGTAGAGATCACAACCAACACTGAAGAAATACAAACAATTATAAGAACGTATTATGAGCAACTATATGCCAACAATTAGGCAATATGGAAGAAATGGATGCATTCTGAGAGAAGTACAAACTACCAAAATTGAACCAGGAAGAAATAGAAAACCTGAACAGACCCATAACCAGCAAGGAAATTGAAGCAGTAATCAAAAATCTCCCAACAAACAAGAGCCCAGGGCCAGATGGCTTCCCAGGGGAACTCTACCAAACATTTAAAGAAGAATTAATACCTATTCTTCTGAAGCTGTTTCAAAAAACTGAAATGGAAGGAAAGCTTCAAAACTTGTTCTATGAGGCCAGCATTACCTTGATCCCAAAACCAGACAAAGACCCCACCAAAAAGAATTACAGACCAATATCCCTGATGAACATGGATGCAAAAATTCTCACCAAAATACTAGCCAATAGGATCCAACAGTATATTGAAAGGATTATTCACCATGACCAAGTGGGATTTATGCCTGGGCTACAAGGTTGGTTCAACATCCGCAAATCAATCAATGTGATACAATACATTAATAAAAGAACAAGAACCATATGGTCCTCTCAATAGATGCAGAAAAAGCATTTGACAAAGTACAGCATCCTTTCTTGATTAAAACTCTTCACAGTGTAGGGATAGAGGGAATGTACCTCAATATCATAAAAGTCATCTATGAAAAACCCACAGCGAATATCATTCTCAATGGGGAAAAACTAAGAGCCTTTCCCTTGAGGTCAGGAACATGGCAGGGATGTCCACTATCACCACTGCTATTCAACTTGGTACTAGAAGTACTAGCCTTAACAATCAGACAACAAAAAGAAAAGGCATCCAAATTGGCAAAGAAGAAGTCAAACTGTCACTCTTTGCAGATGACATGATACTCTACATGGAAAACCCAAAAGACTCCACCCCGAAACTTCTAGAACTCATACAGGAATTCAGTAAAGTGACAGGATATAAAATCAATGCACAGAAATCAGTTGCATTTCTATACACCAACAACGAGGCAGAAGAAAGAGAAATTAAGGAGTCGATCCCATTTACAATTGTACCCAAAACCATAAGATCCCTAGGAATAAATCTAACCAAAGAGACAAAGAACCTGTACTCAGAAAACTATAGAATACTCATGAAAGAAACTGAGGAAGACACAAAGAAATGGAAAAACGTTCCATGCTCATGGATTGGAAGAACAAATACTGTTAAAATATCTATGCTACGTAGGGCAATCTACACATTCAATGCAATCCTTATCAAAATACTATCAACTTTTTTCAAAGAACTGGACCAAATAATCCTAAAATTTGTATGGAACCAGAAAAGACCCAAATAGCCAAAGGAATATTGAAAAAGGAAACCAAAGCTGGTGGCATCACAATTCCGGACTTCAAGCTCTGTTATAAAAATGTCATCGTCAAGACAGTATGGTACTGGCACAAAAACAGACACATAGATCAATGGAACAGAACAGAGAACTCAGAAATGGAACCTCAACTCTATGGCCAACTAATCTTTGACAAAGCAGGAAAGAATATCCAATGGAGAAAAGACAGTATCTTCAACAAATGGTGTTGGGAAAATTGGACAGCCACATGCAGAAGAATGAAACTGGACCATTTCCATACACCACACACAAAAACAGACTCAAAATCGATGAAAGACCTAAATGTGAGACAGGAATCCATCAAAATCCTTGAGAACACAGGCAGCAACCTCTTCGACCTCAGCCATAGCAACTTCTTCTAGACACATCGCCAAAGGCAAGGGAAGCAAGGGCAAAAATGAACTATTGGGACTTCATCAAAATAAACAACTTTTGCACAGCAAAGAAAATAGTCAACAAAGCCAAAAAACAACTGACAGAATGGGAGATGTTTGCAAATGACATATCAGATAAAGGGCTAGTATCCAGAATCTATAAAGAACTTCTCAAACTTAACACCCAAAGAACAAATAATCCAATCAAGAAATGGGCTGAAGATATGAACAGATATTTCTGCAAAGAAGACATACAAATGGCCAACAGACACATGAAAAAGTGCTCAACGTTACTTGGCATCAGGGAAATCCAAATCAAAACCTCAATGAGATACCACCTCACACCAGTCAGAATGGCTAACATTAACAAGTCAGGAAACGACAGATGTTGGCGATGATGCGGAGAAAGGGGAACCCGCCTACACTGTTGGTGGGAATGCAAACTGGTGCAGCCACTCTGGAAAACAGTACGGAGCTTCCTCAAAAAGTTGAAAATAGAGCTACCCTACGATCCAACAATTGCACTACTGGGTATTTACCCCAAACATAAATATGTAGTGATCCGAAGGGGCACCTGCACCCCAAAGTTTTTGGCAGCCATGTCCACAATAGCCAAACTATGGAAAGAGCCCAGATGTCCGTTGACAGATGAATGGATAAAGAAGAGGTGGTATATATATATACAATAGAATATTACTCTGCCATCAAAAAAAATGAAATCTTGCCATTTGCAACAATGTGGATAGAACTAGGGGGTACTGTGCTAAGCAAAATAAGTCAATCAGAGAATGACAATTATTGTATGGTTTCACTGATATATGGAATTTAAGAAACAAGTCAGAGGATCATAGGGGAAGAGAGGAAAAAATGAAACAAGACAAAATCAGAGAGGGAGACAAACCATAAGAGACTCTTAATCTTGGGAAGCAAATAGAGGGTTGCTGGAGGGGAGGGGGGTGAATGGACGGGGTAACTGGGTGATGGACATTGGGAGGGTATGTGTTGTAATGAGCACTGGGTATTATGTAAGACTGATGAAGGACAGACCTGTACCCCTGAAACAAATAATACATTATATGTTAATTAATTGAATTTAAATTTTAAAAACACAAGAAAAAAGGGGAAAAAAACCCAAAAACCTCTGAGCAGCCCTAAAAACATGGCACTCAAATTTGAAGAGCTAAATGTTAATATTTATTTAAAAAAACAACTCTGAACTGTGGTTCTCAAACTTTGGATTCTCAGGACCCCTTTATAGGCTCAAAAATTATTGAGAATCCTAAAAGGCTTTTGTTGATGTGGGTTCTATCTACCACTACTTACTGTATTAGAAATTATGACTGAGAACATTTAAAAATTATTTGGTTACTAATCCATTCAAATAACAATAAATCCCTTGTGTCAATATAAATAACAATTTTAATATGAAATTACCACATTTTCCAAAGGAAAAAATTAGTGAAAAGAGTGGCACTGTTTACATTTTTGTAAATATCTGCAATGCTGACTTCATAGAAGACAGCAGAATTCTCACATCTGCTTCATACATTGGTCAGACATAAAAGCAATGAATGACACACAGTTTCGAGAAAACTCCACGGGAAGCACTTGTGAAAAAAATAAGAGTGGCAAGGTCATAACATCTTCCTATTCCCATGAAAATACCTTGACCTCATAGACCCACCAGACCACACTTTTGAGAAAATACACGTACAATTCATGAAAAGCAAAACTAAAAGCGGAGTAAGGATGATTTGGGTATATTAAAGAAATTGATTTGTCATGATAAAGAACTTTACTTTTTATTTTTTTAAAGAAAGCTCAAGAAAAATAATGTACTGTGATAAACTTCTATACAGTTGTACTAATTCATTCAGAGTTTACTAATACAAAATTTGTCATGATTTGGCTAGCAGCTATTTTGGAAGACAAAATACAGACCCTTAAGATGACTTAAGGTCATCTCTGCTTAGGTTAGTGGTTCTCAAAAGTGTGACCCTCGGCCCAGCAGCATTGGGGAGACTCAGAATCTTGTTAGAAATACGCACTCTTGGGCCCCATGGCACACCTACTGAATCAGAAACCCTGAGGCGGGCCCCAGAAATCTGCATTTTCACAGCTAAGGCTGATGAATGCTCAAATTTGAGGAGCAGTGGTTTAGATAATCCTGATTTCTTTCTGGAGGAAAGATTACAGAGAGAATTTTTTAAACGTAAGAGAACAGTATTTTCCTGAGAATCATTAAAAAATAATAGAACTATTTACTTGCAAACAATACTTGTACTAATTATGGATTCCTGAAAAAAAGTCCTCTAAGGACATCCTCAAGGGAACACAATCAGCTCAAGTTATAAGAGTTTTAAAATAAAAATACATTTTCCTAGTTCAGATTAGCCTTCTTTCTAAGTAGTCAGAATTAAAAAGGTTATACTATAAATATTTTAAGACAGGCCTAAAACTGAAATAGATGTGCTTTAGCTTGTGAAAAGGATCACTTCCAGGTTCTTGTCTGCCAAGAAAGCCATTTCAAATGGCTTCAGTTCAACTGCAGAGAATACAATATTACAGCCTCTCCAAACCTATTGATATGAGGCCCTCATGCTATTTTTAACAGATGTTAACTAGATTTATTGTGATCATTTTGCAATATATACAAATATCAAATCATGCTACACACCTGAAACTAATGTTATATGTCAGTTACATCTCAATCACAAAGTTTATAATGTCACAAAATGAATATGTGATATAACATAGGTTTGTTCGACCATGTAAACCAAATATGTAATTGCATTATTTAGTTTCATTGTTAGGCAGATGTGGCATGAAAACATTGAGATCCCCTCCTAAAAGATCCTTTCTCAAGTGATGCTTCAGATGATTGATCATAGGAACCCAGAAAATTCCCACGTTAATTTTCACCTCTACCAAAATAGTCACAAGAAGCCAGAAATGGCCCTTCTTTAATCAGAGTACCCAAGAACCGGAGAAACTTCTCCAAACCTGTGGTCCATTTTCCATTCTCTTTCTTTTCATTAATAATTCTTTCTGCCAACAAATGTGTGTGGTGTCTAAATGTGCGTCAGCAGACTGTTAGCAACTCATGAAATTCTGCGTTCAAGACTCCGAATTTGTGCCGATACCTTTGTGATATCTGCCATTACCGCTTCCCCGGAGTGCTCTGTTAACCAAGGTGTCTCAAACTGAGGGGGGGCATCATTTTGCTCCTGGCTCCTCGCCACCTGCTGCCAAAGCCTTTCGTTTTCCTGTTTGACTTCAGTGACCTGCTGCTGGAGTTGGGTGTTCTCTGCCTTTTCGGTATCAGATATGAGCTGCAAATGACTAACTTGAACGATCCGCTTCTTGAGTGTCGATTTCAGTTCCTGTCTTTCTTCCAGGTTTTTCTTCTTGTGCTTCTGAAATTCCTCACGTAAAGACAGGATCTCTTGTTCTCGGGCCTTTTTCTCCCTTTTCAGCAAGTCCAGAGCAGAGGTGGTGGCCTTTTCCAGCTCCCTCTTGAGTTGCTGCTGCTTCTCCACCACTTCTTTCTCGCTTAGGATTCTCTCCATCTCTAGGCACTGACTGACAGTTCTAGCTTTCTGTTGCATTTCAGTCATGTACCTTTCCTGTAGGTGAACGTAATTGCCCTTGATCTTCTTGAGCTCCAGCTGTAAGGTTTCCTTTTCATTCCTAGCTTCCTGAAGATGCTTTTGGGTGTGAGTTAAGACCTCGTGCAAATTCTGCAGTGTCTTGTCAGTGTCACTCTTCTCTAGCATCACTCTGTATTTGTCTTCAATTAATTCTTCCATCTTGGCCTTCAGCTTATTTATGATGTCCACGAACACCTGCTGTTTGGTAGTCTGCTTCTGTAGTTCTTCAATCTTCTTCTCTAAATACTTGTTGCTACTCTGCAGGTCTTGGATCCGAATCTGCTGCTGTTTGTTAGTGTGCTGTAATTTCTGTAAGACTTCATTTAAATCCATGTCCTCTTCCAGAGGTTGTGAGCTTTCCAAGCTCTGCTTCGGGTCGGGCATCTTGCTGTCCTCCGGAGATGCTCCACCACTCCAAGAAGGAGACCAAGGTGAGACCGTCCCTGGCCTGTCCACGTCCCCCATGGCGACCTCCTTATGGAGACAGACTGGCATCTCAGGAACATCCCCAAAGCTCTGTATCCCTTTCGAAGACACTGCGTTCTGTAAATTAAGAGTACATAAGTGTGAAAAAGAGTATAAAGATGGTGAGTTTTGAAATCATATATAGCTAGCCTTAAATCCTAGATCTCTAGTTTGGTTTCCTCAGCTATAAAAGAGCAATGATAATGTCTACTTCCAATAATAATATTTACTTGACAAACATACTTAAGTAGTAACTGCTAAATGTATATATGGCACCCAATAGCACAGCAGAGCAGTAGATATATGATAGAGGTATAGATCACATTTACTTTTTCAGAAGAAAAACTCAGCTTTGATACTCTCACCAACTTTCTATGATACGAAATTTTCTGAACACATGTGAGGTACTTTCTTTGACTTCAAATGAATTAAAACAAATTTATCAATTACCCTACAGTCTGTGAGGCCTCTTTTGAATGAAGACTTCTTTTATTGCTCATTAAATCATTATCTCATGGCTATGACTCCGGTGAATGTAAGAATGTCAGATGAACATGCCTCGTGATTGATTTTCTCCCACAATACAGGTTTTGGGGGCTATTTAAAAGGATAATAAGTTGTAGTAAGAAAATGCTCAAATGAATATGATGTTTAAAACCCTGTTTTAACGGGGTGCCTGGATGGCTCAGTCAGTTAAGCATCTGCTTTCAGCTCGGGTCATGATCCCAGGGTCCTGGGATCAAGTCCTGCATCAGGCTCCCTGCTCAGCAGGGAGCCTGCTTCTCCCTCTCCCTCTGCTGCTCCCCCTGCTTGTGCTCTCTCTCTCTCTCTCCCTCTCTCTGTCAAATAAACAAATAAATAAATAGAATCTTAAAAAATAGAAAACCCCATAAAAGACATCTGCAGGGGTGGGCTGTATAACTTTCTAGAATTTAGAGATACTAGACCCCTGTATTTTAACAGTTTACCATTGTTCTGGGATAAAGACAACTATCCCTACTGAGGCCTACAAGATTCCGATGTCTGGTCTTGATGCCTGACCAATGCTACCTGTCCATCCTTATCTACTACCTGCCACCTTTGATCCAAAAACATTGGGCTCCCGCCAGGTCCTAGTGAGTGCCATGCTCCCTGAAGCCACAGGGTTCTTGCACATGTTACTTCTGCGTGGAATGCTAATCCCACCCACAGTTAACTTAATTAACTCCTAACTCATCCTTCAGAGCTCAGCTCAATTACCACTACTTCAGGAACAGTAAGATTCCTGTCATTTTATTCACAACAATTATCATACTTGCAGTTTATAGTTTATATGTAATATTACATAACATACACTTTACATGCACTTTATATTAAACTCTTCATAGCACTTACCATAGTTGAAAGTTTACATTTACTTGTGTGATTATTTAATGTGAATTTCCTCTACTAAGGTGTTACTTTATGAGGACAAACCCTGCATTTTTTTAAACCATTATATAACCAACATATAGTACAGGGCCTAGCACATAATAGATTCCTGAAAGTATTTATTGGCTGAATAAATGACTAAATGCAGTGGAAATAGGAAGGCGCAATCTTGAGAAACACTAATTAAACAAGTTTTTTAAATGTCATTTTGCAGAATCAACATAGGGAAATAAAGTTATCTTTTACATACTGCTTCCAAATAAATGAACAAAAAACCTGCTCATTTTGTAAATGAAACATAATACTCATAGCTTTTTTCATCAGACTTACAATAAAAAAGTACTACTTGTGCTATTCCTGGATTATATCTATTTGCCCATACCAATTCTTAAAATTGTTACTTTATAAAAATTTTCAGAGAGTACACAGAATTTATATTATTGGCATCTTCAGTGTTCTTAAGGATACTACATGTGTACCCAGAAAGAATAAGTCAAAAGACAAATTAATATTTTCACTTTGGTAGAAAAATTAATATTTTGTTCTTAATAGAAATCCCTCGATAGAAAAATTTTAAGATTTTCTTGTCAAATGTCCTTCTTCTTCTCAACCTTTTCCTTACTGTAAACTGAGTTCCAGCCAATTTGATTCACCAAACATAATTCATTATATTCAAGGCACTATGTAGATACATAAAAGGATGAGCAAGACAGAGCCCTGATCCTCAAAGAAATTATCATTCGGGAGAGCTAATCTTCACATATGGACTTGATTTTATTAGAAAAAATTTGTTTCTAAATTGATTAAGCTCTCAGAAGGCTTTTTCCCCAGAAAAGCAATGTCCTTCGTGCTGATGAGATTATCTAGCAGTACTTGGAAATGTCTCAAATTTTATATATATAAAACATATATATATGTAAATATATATATAAATATATATTTTTTGGAAAGTACATATAACACTCTACAAATTATACTGACCATCAAAAATCTTACCTCATCTGTTGTATAATTGGCTCTCAGATCAAAGAGGTTAAAGCTATTCTCTTTGTAAAATGGTTTTTCAACATCTCTGTGTACATTTTCCTTATATAAGAAGCTTTCAGGTTGACTAGGTTTGAGCGCAGACTCCACGGAAGCACTTTTAGGCAGTGACATTTCCATGAATTTCAGTGTCTCTCCACCACTGTGCACTAGAGGTGGGCTTCTAGAAGGTTGTGTGACACATTTGTGAGCAAGCTGGTCTTCATTTGTGGAGGTACCAGTTCCCCCTGGATTTTCTTCCTTAAATGAATCTTCCTTCATATTGGTGTCTTTTGCACAATTATACACATGACTTTGCATTTCTGGTTTCTTCATGTAAGGTAAGCTTTCTGTCAGATTTTGAAATGTCATTTTATTATTAAATGCTTCTCTCAGATGAAATTTGCAAATGGGTTCAAATTGCCTGAAGGGGGAAATGCTGGTGTCAACTGGCTGAGTTAGTAAGTTCTGTGAATCATTTCCAATGCTGACATCTCATTAGAAAGAGAAAGATGGAAATAAGAATTAGCTGACCAAAAACTTATACGTTAGCAGTTTACTATTTACATTTATGAAACTGTTGGAGTCTATTTAAATTATATTAATTTCAACGTTTTTTATTGAGTGGATTTCAGCATGACTGTGCTAGCAAACAAAACAGAACCACTTTTATGGGGCGCCTGGGTGGCTCAGTCGTTAAGTGTCTGCCTTTGGCTCAGGTCATGATCCCAGGGTCCTGGGATCGAGCCCCGCATCAGGCTCCCTGCTCTGCTGGAAGCCTGCTTCTCCCTCTCCCACTCCCCCTGCTTGTGTTCCCTCTTGCTGTGTCTCTCTCTGTCAAATAGATAAATAAAATCTTAAAAAAAAAAAATAAAACAAAAAACCTCAAAACAGAACCACTTTTACACAGGGGCCGGAAGTTCTCACATGACTGCTACAAAAAAGCTTGTTATAGTCATTCTGGTCAAATACCATTGCAACCAATCCTAAGATATCTTCAAAATTCTTTTGTTATACTGTCATTTTAAAATGTTTTCAATATGTTTCCAAAGACTACAAAAGCACAATAGAATAATAATAAACACATATAAACTTGTTTCATCTCACAATCTCATGAGCTAGGCATTGTTATCATCCCTGTTGTACAGATAAGGAAACTGAGACATAAGAGATATTAAGTCGTTTCCTTGCCTAAGGTCACAGAGTGGGTATGCAGTGCAGCTGCAGTTCTGGAACACTGTTTCTTTTCTTTTTATTTTCTTAAATTTAAATTCACGTTAGTTAACATATAGTGTAGTATTAGTTTCAGGGATAGATGTAGTGATTCATCACTTACACACAACACCCAGTGCTCATCCCAACAAGTACCCTCCTTAATACCCATCACCCATTTAGCCCATCCCCCCACCTCCCCTCCAGCAACCCTGTTTGTTCCCCTAATTACAGAGTCTCTTATGGTTTGCCTCCTTCTCTGTTTTTATCTTATTTTTCTTTCCCTTCTCCTATGTTCATCTGTTGTGAAATCATACATTTGTCTTTCTCTGACTAACTTAATTCACTTAGCATAATACCATCTAGCTCCATCCACACTGTTGCAAATGGCAAGATTTCATTCATGGAGTAATATTCCAGTGTATATATACACATCTTCTTTATCCATTCATCTGTCGATGGACATCTAGGCTCTTTCCATAATTTTGCTATTGTGGACATTGCTGCTATAAACATTGGGGTGCCTATGCCCCTTCGAATCAGTACTTTTGTATCCTTTGGATAAATACCTAGAAGTGCAATTGCTGGGTCATAGGGTAGTTCTATTTTTAACTTTTTGAGGAACCTCCATACTGTTTTCCAGAGTGGCTGCACCAGCTTGCATTCCCACCAACAGTGCAAAAGGGTTTCCCTTTCTCTGCATCCTCGCCAACACCTGTTGTTTCCTGTGTTGTTGATTTTAGCCATCTAGAAGACTATTTCTAAATGCTATGCTATACTGCTTCTCAATACAAATGATCCAGACTTAAAACGTTTTTAAAAATCAGAAGCAAATAAGGTGGAAAGAAAGAGTTACAAAATTAATGATGCCTCCCTTCTATCTCAATTCCCTCCTTTCCCCCTTCCCAGAGAGAACTACTGATGAACTGAAGCTGATATGTATTCATTCTTCCCATCCATATTTTCCTACTTTTACTACTCATTTATGTACCTTAAATAATATATATCAACTTCCCAGAATTTCTCATTTTGTGACATCTTACTGTCTCAGTAATTACACACAGCACCAAAAGACCAAAAGAAATACCTAACAGTTCCATTTATTAAATAGTTAGGTTCAACTGAAGTATTTGCCCTAACTTAGTAGATGTTCAAAAATATACATAAACTGAAAGAAAAACATAATGTTTTATATCATTCTTATACAACCAAACTTACTATTTGGATGCACTACTGGGTACCACATGTTTCAAATCTTGGAATCAGATAGGATGACATCAACCCTCACTTTCTATTCCACATTGCTTTTCATACAATACTTGCTTTTTATCATAGCAACCTCCAAAAACCCAGCTTTGCAAATAATATTTTATTAGAAAGGGTTATAGTATGGTTTTACGTTGAAACAGTGAACTATCTCAAGTTACTGGTTTGTGGGGTCCAAAAGACGTCAAGTATCGCTGTTTCCCAAATATTTCAAAAGATCCTGCAGCACCCTGGGTGAACTGTGGAAATATAGTATTATTTTCTGTGTTTTAAAGTTTTATGTAATTAGAATCAAATTATATTTGTAACCTGTAAGTTCTATTTCTATTCTATTCTATTATATATAAAAATATAAATGTATATCCACATGAAAGTCTTTATTTCACTTAAAATTTTGCTTTTCAGATTTAGCCATGTAAATACATGTAGATCTAGTTAATTTTACTGAAGGATTACACTTTCTTTCCTTTTTGTTAGATATTTGTTTCTAATTTTGCTATTAAAAACAACTCTTCAGTGAACATCCTTATACATGTTTCAATGTACACTAAGAATTTTTGTTTAGGTTCTGGGTATATACCTCAAAGTGGAATTGCTGGATTATAGAAAATCTGTATCTTCAACTGCACTAGACATTGCAAAATTACCCTCCAAAGTGGTTGTACCAGTTTATACTTCCACCAATAGCAAAAAAGTTTCTTTGCTCTGCTACATCCTTCCAGGTATGTTAAACTGATACGTATGAAATGGAATTTTGTGGTCTTTTTAATAATCTTGCGGGTTTCTGTGATCTGCCTATTAGATACTGTTATAGCCTGCATTATATCTCCTCAAAATTCTTGTGTTGAAGGCTTACCCCCCAGTACCTTAGGATATAACTATATTGGGAGATGGGGCCTTTAAAGAGGTAATTAAGGTTAAATGAAGTCATAAAACTGGGGCCCTAATCCAATATGACTGGTGTTCTTATAGGAAGAAAAGACACCAGGGAGGCACAGGGAAAAGGCCATGTAAAAACACAAGAAGACGGCTATCTGGGACGTCTCAGGATAAACCAACTCTTCCAACACCTTGATCTGGACTTCCAGCTTCTAGAACTGTGAGAAAATACATTTCCATTGTTGAAGTCACCTGGTCGGCAGTGTTTTGTTATGGGAGTTCTAGCAAGCTAATACATATTCTTTGCCTGTTTTTCTATCGAGTTATATGTGTCTCTTTCTTATTGGAGTTTTATTCTTGGATACTAATGTTGTCAATGTACATATTGCATGTATCTTAGTATGAGTCTTGTTTTCTTTTTTCTTGATTATAATTTGGTCATATAGAAATTTTTAAAAATTTTAGTGGAGTCAAATGTGCTGCTTATGGTTTGTACTTCTCCAAGCTACTCTCTGAGCCCCATGTTTCTCACCTGTAAAATAGAGACAAAACAACCCTTATTTAAAAAGAAAAAAAGCCCTATTTCATAGGATTGTTTGTAGATTAAATGTAATCATGCATATAAAGTGTATATTAGCACCTGACTATTACTATTATTGCTGTTATCATAGGACACACACACAAAAATCTTAGTTTCTCTGTGTATTGCCAACAAAGAGATACTCACCACCTAACCAATCATCTAGTGTACCATGAATTTCTTCGCTAAGTGTGAATTTAGACTCATCTTCCCTTTCAGCATTCTTTATTTCATTCTGTATTAATAATAAAGAAGGCATTAATATTAATACTTCAAATAAATATCATAAGCCTCTTCTGAACATGTATATGCATTGCTATGTAACTTTTTGTTGCATGGGTAGAATGTACTCTCTGGTACCCTTTTTTACTGTATATCTGAACTCCTTTTTAGTAAAATCATGCTAATGGAGTTATGATATTAAATGACATTAAGCAAGTATCTTGCTATTTTAATATTTTGGTTTTTTGGTAAGTCAAATCATGTTACTATAAACATAGGGATGTATGATAATATATATATCTCTGATCACCCTTTGAAGTTGGCTAAATCTGGCCTAAACAACTACAGGGATAGTTGTTATTCAGGTCTTGACAGTGAAGATCCGGGGTTCCAGTAATGAGGTGAAATATGATTCCAACAGATAGAAATCTAAAAAATTCATGTAGGGCTTATTCTCAAAGTTACCTTAATGTTATCTAGGATAAAAGGTTTTGTGAAGTAAATTAATAGTATGACTAAGATAGTAAAGAAAGCATTTTGAAAGTTTGAGGAAAGCATTGGTTTAATCATGGATAGTGTATCAAGTATGTGAGACCTAGAGGATGCTCTAAAAAAATTTGTATCTCTTACTAAAGTCATCTGGTTACAAACCTCTATTCAATCATGCTTCTTCTAACATTGTTGCACTTATTGAATGTACCTCAAGTATGAGAAAAACTGAGTTATATTTTACAACAATTTGTTTTTTTAGACTCCTTGCTAATTTAGACCATTCCTGCTAATGAGATTTTAAAAGTATCAAGAATAATATACTTGAAAAATAAAATAGCATTATTCATATGTATTGATGTTATATTTACACAAACTTCTTGGAACTCCACTATTTGTCAAATTTCAGAGCTCACTTCTAACTCTAGCCTTCTATGATAATAGTGTTTTTAACTAAAATATGCTTTTTGTTCCTTTAGTCTATAAATTCTTTATAAAGAACAAAATACTCAGTGAATTCCAAGAAAGAGAACCTCTTTACATAATTTAAGACATTCGTTCTTTATAATTTGATACATCAGATGTCAGACCCTGATTAACACTATAACAAAATTTTCTTTTAAAATGAAAATATGATAAAAATTATCATTATATAAAAGAATCTTTAACATTATTTTTTTAAAAGAAAGTAAAAACACTCAAAAGCCCATTACCCAGGGAGAAGCTATATGATCATTTTTATACATCAACAAATATACAGTTCATCCTTGAACAACATGAGTTTGAACTGCCCAAGTCCACTTACACATAGATTTTTCTGAGAAATACAGTATAATACTGTAAATATATTTTATCCTAATGATTTTCTTTTTTAAAAAATTTAATTTGTTTAGGGGCACCTGGGTGGCTCGGATGGTTAAGCGTCTGCCTTTAGCTCAGGTCGTGATCTCAGGGTCCTGGAATAGAGCCCTGCCTTGGCCTCCCTGCTCAGCTGGGAGTCTGCTTCTCTCTCCCCACCCCTGCTCTCTCTCTCACTCTCTCAAATAAATAAAATCTTTTTAAAAATTGTTTATTTGACAGAAAGGAGGCAGTAGAGAGAGAGAGCGCGGGGGGAGGGGCAGAGTGAGAGGGAGAGAAAGTCTTAAGCTGACTCCATGCTCAGGGCTGAGCTTGAGGCAGGCTCACAACCCTGAGATCAGGACCTGAGCTGAAATTGGGTCAGATGCTGGGTTGGCCAGGCACCCCCACTCCTAATAATTTTCTTAATCACATTTCTTTCCTCTAGCTTACTTCATTATAAGAATACAGTATATAATAAATATAACACACAAAATATGTGTTAACTCATTCAATCAATCAACTATTCATTCATGTTATTGTTAAGGCTTCTGCTCTATAGTAGGCTATCAGTACTTAGGTTTGGGGGGCCTCAAAAGTTATATGAAGCCTTTCAACTGTGAGGGGAGTCGGTACCTCTAAGCCCTGCATTGTTCAGGGGTCAATTCTGTATTACCATATTTAAGGTTTACATGTCCACTGTAAATCTGTGAAATAATTTAACTAGGTCCCTACTGATAAAAATTTAGGTTGCTTCTCATGTTTACTTATTTACTTTAAATGATACCTTTCTTAAAGTTTATTTATTTATTTTTAGTAATCTCTAAACCCAACCTGGGGCTGGAACTTAACGACCCTGAGATCAAGAGTCACATGCTCTTCTGACTGAGCCCATCAGCACCCCTAATGTTTATTTATTAAAGGTAATTCTGAACATATCTCATTTGCATACTTCCTTGAGGTAGAATTAAAAATAAAATGTGTTTTCTTATCACTAAATAGCCCTTTAGATAGGTTATGCCATTTTATGGGCTAATCCACATGAAACTGCCAATATTTGTCCATTTTTGAACAAAGTCAAATTACATATGGCACAACCTAATACATACTTGCTAATAATTGTGAAACATTTAGAACAACATTCATCATGATTTGGGACAATATAACCTTTTATTTTGTGAGAAAGGGCACTTGGAATTTTCCTTAAGATAGAAAATCATTTACATGCAGGGTCTGTCAATGCCATTAGGAATGACATTTGAATCATTTGCATGCTGACATGTTAGAATATGCTCTAGAATATGTCCAGTCCCTTGGACTATTTTCCTGCCCCTGTCACTGAGTTGTCATGGCCATGTCCCTTGGTTGCACACTTTAAGACTTCACATGGAGGCTGGAAAGGATCAGTTTTAACACTATTTGTAAAATGCTCTCTTTCTTTGTACACTAAGGGAACTGGGAAAACCAAACCCAGTATTCCCCTCCTCTGAGCCTCCACTGGAAATTCTTTTATTGTTCCTCATATTTTTGAGGAGATTTTTGTATGGAAGACAATGTGAAAGCTGAATACATCTGTACCTCCTAGAACTTATAAGCAATGCACACCTGAGGCAAGTCTGAAGTGGTATTGCTGGTTTCCATATAGAAGGGAGAATCTGAGTGGGTTAAGTCTTGAGAAAGACTGCTGAGATTCATGGCCTCCGCTTCTGACATGCCTTCTAATTTTTCATGAGAAACATCCATTTCAAAATGCGCAGGATCTGAAGATGATCACCAAACTTTTTGACAGTCCTTGTTCCTAACTGTTGAATGATGGAAGGCTTCTTTTAAAAAACAACATAATTTTAATGTTTATTAGTATATGCAAACAAAGGGTTCCCCTCCCCCATCTCTCCTTGCATTAAGAAAGCAACATTCATTGTCCTAAATTTTTGAATGTCCATTGTCAGTTTATTAGAAAAATAAAAATTTTTAGTTAAATATACCATGGTTACTTTGTGTAGTAGCAAATACTGATTTGGACAAAAACAAGTCAGTATAAATGTGGCTACTATACTATAATTTCCTAAAAGACTTGGGACCCAGAAGATGAAGGGACCTCTCAGTTACTTAAAAGATATTTACAAAATATTATCAGAGGACTATCAGGTTCCACAAAATACTGTATTGTTCTTTACCTGATACTCTCTGTTATGTCATTATCAAATCAAATCCAACGTTGTGAATCAGTTTTCTCCCATTTTTCTATCCCACACTATTCTCTCAGGCACTTGGATTTGAAAACTTGGAGACACCTTTGGTATCCTTCTACCTCATCATCTGGGCTATCCAGTTACAAAGTCCTGTCCATTCCTCCTTTAGAAATGTTTTTCATAACCCATGTTTTCTTTCCACCTCTTACATTATCACACTGGCCCACACTCTCATGACTTCCTCAGGTCTGTCAGGGGATGGGAGTGGAAAGGATGTCCAATAACATGGAGTCCAAGTTCTTCTGCTTGACTTTCTAGGTCTCCCATAGCCTGGACCCACGTTACCTATCCAGTATTCCGCTGTTCTAGTCAGATCTGGCTCACTTCCCTGTAAATAGATCATGCTCCTTACTACTTCAGTCTAACATGGCAAATGCTTCTCTCTCCCGAAATCTTCCTATCTACCCATTCATCTATGTTTAAAATTCCTGCACTGTTGTTATGTCTAAATCTGTATCACAATTCAGCGCCTATTCATTTTACTGTTTTAGTATTTGCCACCCTCTCAAGGGTGTTGGTATTTACAGATTTTTTAATTTTCATTTATTTGAATAATCTCTACACCCAACATACGGCTTGAACTCACGATCAAGAGTCACATGCTCTTCCCACGGAGCCAGCCAGTGCCCCAGTATTTAGATTATAAACGCCTCCAGAGAAGTCCATGCATGATTTTTCAGTACTCCTTATGGCAAATAGCAATGTCGCTCAGACAGTCAATATTGATTGAATGAATCCTGCAGTCCAATGACTTATTTCTATTAAAACTTCTCAATCTACAGTCACTAGCCATTTGCCTGGATTATTTTATTGAATTATCGAATTAATGAATAATTTATTGAGGCCTGATTTTTTTTTTTTTTTCAAAATCATGTCATCACTGGAAGTATAAAAAAGCCAGTGAGTCAAGCAGGCTAGCTGCGATTAGTGAAAGGCCCAACTTTATGCTCACCTTTTCCATCTTCCAAACACATAAATGCTGCCTGGGCTGTGAAGGGAATCTGAAAAATCTTTGTTTTCCAAATGCAGAAAAAGGCAAGAGCCTATTTCTTAAATTTTTCTGATGGTCTAGAACTTCCAGTTACACTTTTAGAACTTTGTTCGTATGGCACAGTCTGTCAGCTTACTTTTTAAGTTAAGCTTTCCATTTTCATTCTGTCCTTACCAGACTTATGCCACACTTTAAAAATATTTATTCAGATATATGGATAGATATTCCAGGACAGTCTAACGCTGTTTTAAGATGGGTGTTAAAAAAGTCATTGGGAGTTACCGCCCAAAATTCTAGTTTTGTTTTAAATTTTTTTCTGTTCGTATGACAAACTTTCTAAAATCACTTATTTTCCCCTCAAAACAACGCACCAAACTTAAGTCTAAAAAGTGTGCTCACTTCCAGGGTCCATAGTTTCTTGGATCCGCAGTAAGGATTTCGTGCTTCCTCCCTCCAAGCGAGATTTTGCGGGGGGAAGAACACTTTTAGGCCTCTCCCCCACAAAGGCTTTTAAAAAAGTAGCGCAAAGCAAGCAGGCGGGCTGGAACGACCCTGTGTGACGTCAGCCCGCCGCGCTAGCCAATCTCGGCGGGGAACTCCGCCCGCAGGGCTCCCACGCCCTTGTCCCCGCCCCTCGCCCCCTTGGGCGAAGCTGTGGAGGCGCGGAACTTCCGGCAGGGCTGAGACTTCCGGTCGGGCGGGAGTTTCCGGTCGGGGAGAGCTTGCTTCCTCGGGTTGAAAGTGCGTCCTCTTTTTATTTAGCACGTGGCGTTCGCTTTCAGCTTAGGGGCTTTTGAGTAGTTTGCTAGCCGGGCCTCTGCCGAAAGGCGGTTTGGTGGGCCGCGGGTAGGGCTGTCTCTGTGCGGTTCCTGTCCCAGCGCTGGGCGGAGGGCCTCCCGGGGTGTCGAGGCTCTGCGCGCTTCCGTCATGGACTACCGGCGACTGCTGATGAGTCGGGTGGTCCCGGGGCAGTTTGACGACGCGGATTCCTCCGACAGGTGGGCGCCGGTTGGACACTGTGACTCCATTGGGATGCTGCTGTCTCCTCCGTCGCGGCCCCTTTAGGCTTTTGAGGGAGACCGGTAGTTGTTCCGCTTCTCTCTCCGTCCCAACCGGGTCTTGTATCCCACTTTGCTGCAGAGTTAATGAAAGCCCCTTGTCAAAGGAGTCCCCGATTAGTTAGCATCGCTGACAGGCACAGTTGGGGATAGCGGCTAGGAACATAGATTTTTGCTCTTTAACTGCATTCAGCGTTCAAAAAATATTTGAGCACCTACTGTATGCCAGGTTCTGACCTCGGCGCTGGAGATGGTGATGAGCAAGACTAAGTCCCTGCTGTCATTGAATTTTACCTTCTACTTGGGACGGACTGACAATTGAGTACCTAGAGTTACTTAAAAAAAAAAAAAAACAAAAAGCAGATATTAGACACTATGCAAATAATTAAAATCAGTTGGTAGACTAATGACAATGTCAGGAGAGAGTTAAGTTCAGATCTGAACGACAAAAAGGAACTAACCTCAAGAGCAGAAGGAATAGCCGTTCAGCAAGAGGAGACCACAGTGCAGAGGCCCAACGTTGGTATCCCTCTTGGCTGTGAAGGGAAGATTTACAGGCCATTGTACCTAGCGCACAACAGAAGTAGTTGAGAAGATGGCTAGGTACTGATGTAGAAGTGAGAAGGGGCCAGATCATGTAGAACTTTGTAAGTGTTGAGGAGTTGGGATATTTAGGTCTTAATAGAAAGCTGTAGGAGAGATTTTAGCAGGGGAATGACATAATGTGATTTATGATTTAAAGGAATTACTCTGTTATAGAGAGGATGGTTTTGGAGGGCATGAGTGGAAGCAGTTCAAAATTGATAAAGTAGGGGCGCCTGAGTGCCTCAGTTGGTTAAGCGTCTGACTTGAGATTTCAGCTCAGGTAACTATCTCTGGATTCCCACATCTGCGTAAGATTCACCCTCTGCACCCCCCCACCCCCAACTCATTTGCACTGTCTCTCTCAAAAACATTTATTCAGTTCAGACATGACGGGAGCTAGATATAGGGTCACAGGGACATGTTTTGGACGTAAGAAGTGACAAGATTTGGTGGATTGGATGTGAGCTGTGAGGCAAAAGGAATTAAGGATAACTCCTACATGAAGTACGAGAGTCCTTTGAAATTCCAAATAAATGGTTTTTACTTTATGTTCACAGTAGGGATTCATTACATGAAGATTTTATCAATCAGTTGGGGATTTTTTCAGTAAATACATGTTGATCAGTTTCTGTGTGTCAGATCTAATGTTAGTGGGTAGGGATACATTGGTAAACATCACCTTGATTGACACAGGGCTTGCGTGGTAGGAGGAGAAACATTAAATAATTAGACAATAGATATTTGTATTAGAATTGGGTAAGTAGTATAGAGGAAAAATGGGTGCGGAATAGGGAAGACTTCCCGGAGCAAAAGATCATAGGCTAGTACTGGAAGGTTACATTGGATTTAGCCAGAGAAATAAGATTTTATTTCAAATGCATTCCAGATTTTTGTTTCCAGATAAGCATATAAGGCTTTAGGGAAGAAGCAGGAAGATGAAACAGCCCAGTGTGGCTGGTGAGTTAACAGTAATGAGTGTGCACTGGTTTTCCATCCATCAGTGGATATTGTGAAGATAAACCAGTGGATTTTGTGAACCCACCACACTCCAGGGTTTCTTGGCAATCTTTAGAGACATTTGTTTGTCACAACAGGGAGGTGGGGGGAGTGCATAGTGGCATCTGGTTGGTAGAGGCCAGAGATGCTGCTAAACATCCTATAAGGCACAAAACGACCTTCCACAATAAAAAATTGTCCAGCCGAGGTTGAGAAGTTCTGGTAGAAATGAAGTGTAACTTAAACATCCCACTCTAAATTACTGGCAATTGAAGGATCAAATTAAGGATTGTATTTACAAAATCATAGTAAATATAAATAGCAGGTGTGTAATGATTATTTTCTTCCCACCCATATCTATGGAGAGTTGGAGCCCTGTGAGCTGTTGCTAATTAATAATCAGGATTGATCATCTGAATTTACTAAACTCTCGTCTAACTGTCTTTAAGATGGTAGTTCACATTATCAGCTGTAATATGTGGTTCCTGTCTTTGTTCTCTACATGAGATGTCAAAACTGGTAGTACCTCTATTGAATCTGACCTGCAGACATATTTTGTTTGGTATGCATGGTGTTTTGTTAAAATTAAATGTACCAGTTAAGCGGGAGATTTAACACAAAAATCCATACTTCTGGCTTCTCTTGAATAACTAAGAAGATATGGTAGCACTTGATGTGAATTTTCACATGGCAGGAAAACACCCTGTTTGTTGTGCTCCCTTTACTCTGGGCCTGTTCTCTGGGTTTGAGAATTCACTACTTCTCGTACCGAATTACACACAGACTCCCTCTCTCATTTGTGGTGCTTGTGTTCACCATTCCTTCCCTTCACAAACAAGGGTGATTTGATTTGAAGTTCTTTGTGTGACACAAATCTTGATACAGCTCCTTTTGTTGGAGTGGCATTAAGTTCAAGGTAAGGCTGCTTTAGACTTATTCTCAAATTTTGTCAAAAAGCCCCCCCCCCCCCCGCCCCGTGAATGGTTTTCCTAGAGCCAGGTCTGGTGTACTGGTCAGAGTCCATTCGTTCAGCAGAGAAAATGACAGTGTAAATCCTAACTTCATTAAGGCAGATGTGGGTTTATACCAGATGTTGTTCTTCTTTAGTAGGACCTGGAGAAGAAACAAACAGTGGGAATGGCACTGTGAAAAACAATCTGGTGTTGAGTTTATGGGGGAGGTACTTTGGAAGGAAAACTTTTAGATTTATTGGTATAGATTTAGGCTGTTGTATCACAAATAAATACATGTGTAAATCCAAGTAGAGGTATGTGTAAACATGCTGAAACATTGTTATTTCTAGTGAAAGCATTGACTTGAAGACCATCAGAGAACAAGATGGTGTTCTGTTTGAGGACCTGCAGAAGAGAGTGTCTGAGAAGACGGAGGGAGGTGAGATGGAGGAGGAGGAGGAAGAGGAGTACGATGGTGATGATGATGACTGGGACTGGGATGATGGAGTTGGGAAACTCACCAAGGGTTCTATCTCGAATGCAAGGAGTAACGCCCAGGTATTTTATAAATGATTTTATACATCTTTATGTTATTGTTTATGTCGTCTTTTTTCAAAGGACTTTTTGTCATTCTGGAATTGACTAACTGAAAGATTTCCCTCAGGTTTTGTTGCCCTGTAGCCCCAGTCTTTAACCATTTTCGTTCTTCATTCTTTTCCTATTTCTGATCATTTCCTGGATGTAGATTCCTTTCATAATAAAAGAGTCATTTAAATTATGATAAGATGATGAGCTTTAAAATCTGCATGGCAAAGGACGTGAATAGGCAGTTTACTACAAGTGGTTAGGAAACATGGAGAAAAAAGTTTAACTTCCTTAATAATTAAAGAAATGCAGATTAAATGTGTAGAGATGCCATTTTTTCACCTATGAAACTGACCAAGACCCAGAATACATAATTGTTGATTGAGTAAGCACAGTTATTTGGAGGATGAACTGGTATGTGATAAAAAGCGTTTAAAACATAAAATAAATGCTTTGACTCAGCAGTTCTTCTAGGATTGTGCCAAGAATAATGTTACAAGAATGATCCTCCAGTATTGCTTATAGAGAAACAGTGGAAGGAACCTCTTGGTTAAATTTACTGAGGGACTGGTTTCACATGATGGGATATTGTGCAGCTTTAAAGACTATATTAATGACATGAACATGTGTTTATGATCTACCATGATCTGTGTACAAAACGCAAGTTACCAAACTACATAAAGTCTTCTTCTCAACTGGAAGTACTTAATGTTTTAGGAGTTTGCAGAGTCCTAGGATTAACATGGTACATCTTCCTGGAGCATAAAGGTTTCTGAAAGAGATGGAGGGAGGGAAAAACCAACAATATTTCTTTGAATATTAAGACTGTTTCGTAGACTAGAATGCCTGCAATTAAAAATAACCAGATGAATTTCACACTTGGGGTCTTGTTTTGGTAACTCCTCCATTGATTCATCGGTGAGATGTTGAGCTATTTCAACATAGAGTAGTCCCTTTTAATAAAGCTGGAAATACAAGTAAGTATATGTGCTTAAATGTTAACTGTTATCTTGGGTGTTGGGGATTATAGGTGATTAAAATTTTACCTGTGTTTTCTACTGTGAACCTGTATTTAGAAATGTTTTAAAAGTTGTATTTAGTAGAAAATTTTAAAGAGGTCTATGCAAACAAGAAACAAATCAGCCTCACACTTCCAAGTTGAGATAACAGGATTAAGTTAGCAATTATTATGGGCACTCTTTATCTGTACTGTATTCTCTTATTTATGGGTTCTTTCTTCTCTTTTTGCTATTACTTAAGTTTATGCATAGTGCCAGTCTAAGTTGTTAAGCCTCATACCTAATCTTTCCCTTTCTTGAGACAGTAGGCCCAAAATGAGATTCTTAGAACCAGTTTAATGTTGGTCTAAGCTCTTTGTTATACACTTTGGGTGTAAATGGACATTTTCAAATTTTAAATCTATAAAGCAGTCACACAAAAAATGCATTTAATTTTGTTATTTATAATAATGAGGAATACATTGCAGAGAGGTTAAAAAATGGCAGATGGTACAGACTCCTTTAACCACTAAACTTTGTCCTATTTCAAATGTCTTTTAAAAAAATTTCTTGCACAAGTATGATTGATTCTTAACCTTTTCTTAGGGTTCTCATTCAAGTATTGATGCTTTAATAGTTAATTAACTGAGAGCTAAGGAAAAAGGCACATGATAAAGAACCCTCGGTCTTTATTTAAAACTAGTGTCTTCAACTCTGAAACTCATTTCTTCTAGGCAAATCGACAGACTTTCAATTGCAATTCAGCCAAAATGTCTACTCCAGCAGACAAGGTCTTACGGAAATTTGAGAATAAAATTAATCTAGGTGAGTTCATAAAATATATTTGGGCTCTGAGGAAGTTCTTCAGAGACCATAAAGTGTTATAAAATGTTATTAGATCAAGAAATGAGCATATTCACTGTTACTGGCTGATGATAACATTTAGAGAAGATAAAAACTCAGTAATTTAAAAACCTGACTTCAGGAAGAGATGTTAGCTTTTGCTTTTTTAGTTCTGTTTTCTCCTCTGCTATAGAATTATAAAGTTACAGGTACCTGTTCAAGTTTTCATCTGTTTTGTATTAGATTTTATGGTAAGATTATCTCATAGTAGGATGTTGAAAATACACTTAACCCTTGAACACGGGAGTTGGGGTGCTGACTCCACACAGTCGAAAATCCATGTATAACTTTTGACTTCCCCCAAAACTTAACTACTAATAGCCCACTGTTGACAGGACACCTTGCCGATAACATAAAAACAGTTGATAGACGCAGAGTTTATATGTTATATGTGTTATATACTTAATTCTTACAGTAAAGGAAACCAGAGAAAAGAAAATGTTAAATCATAAGGAAGAGGGAATACAATGTGCAGTACTTTGCTGTGAAAAATCTGCATGTGAGTGGGCCTGCGCAATTCAAACCCATGTTGTTCACGGGTCAACTGTACTAGAATATAGAATCTAAGTACGTTTTGTTTTATTAGACACTTTTTATGTAGGCATCAACCATTTAGTGAGCCATCGCATGTTGATTTGAACCACCACCTCTTGAAAAATGCAGGGTCATCTTTGTCTTGTGGATGTTCACTCACTATAAACCTAGCACCTCTCTCCTAGCCTATCGTTGACTTATAATTTAAAATGAAACTTGAAGTTTTTAGAATTAGACTTGGAATTCAGGCAGTCATCTTATCCATATTAGTTGTGTAAAGTATTAACAAGTGTCTGAAATTTAGCAATGCAGGTGAAGTATTTTGGAGGGGATTCCCGGGTCCAGGTTTCTGTGGCTCAGAAATTATAGCTGTGGTGATGACAGTGACAATACTTGGCACTAAGGAGACAGAACTTCGTGCTCATCTATAAAAACATGAACATTTTTTCATTATTAAAAGATACTTTCTGTACAACAAAATATTTAGAAAATAAGGAAGAGGGAAGTATTCTATTCAGACTGTTGTCTTTTTGTCTTAAATGTTGTTTACATTGTGGATTTTTAAATTTTCAGAAAAGCTCAATGTTACTGATTCTGTCATAAATAAAGTCACCGAAAAGTCTAGACAAAAGGAAGCAGATATGTAAGTAATATTTTAACTATAATACATGAATTATAGGGACTAATTCCAAACAAATTAAGTAGCATCTTGGTCATAATTCTTTTGGAAAGGGTATTTCTTTGCATACTTAAACTAGTTTTTTGTTTCTTTTTTTAGCTTAAGTGAGGGTATCCTTTCCTTTATAAGTTGAAAATATTGAGTCTTAAGAAATGTATGGTCAAACTATAATTTTGTGAAATTCACAGATGTACTCTCAGGAGGGTAATGGTTTTAAATTAAAATGTAGATTCTAGTTTAAACTAAAATGTTAGAGTGTAAAAATGTTCCCTTTTAAGAATTTATTAAAATTTTTTCCCTTCCATGAAATATTTTTAAAAATTCAAGGGAAGATTTAAAACTAAATAGTGATATAACTAAGAACAGTTTTTATTTATTCCTCTCAAAATCAGTTGTTTAAGATCTGGCTAACTTCTATATCCTAATAACTCTAAGGTGTTTACAGTATATTGTAGAAAGTGATACTAAGATTATACAACTAGTAGCGTTGGAACCGAACTTAAGGGGCACTTGGGTGGCTCAGTAGGTTAAGTGTACAACTCTTGATTTTCGCCCAGGTTGTGATCTCAGGGTCGTGAGATGGAGCCCCTCATCGGGCTCTGCTGGAGTCTGCTTGCAGAGTCTCTCTCTCCTTCTGCCCCTCCCCCTGCTGGGGTATGCATGTATGTATGCATTCTCTCCCTCTAAAATAAATAAATCTTAAAAAAAAAAAAAACTGAACTTAAAAACCAGTTTTCTTCTGGTTTATTGCTATACCCAAGAGATATCAGCTTTTCTTTTCTTTTCTTTTTGTAAAAATTTATTTATTTTTAGAGAGAGTGCGTGTGCACCCACTGGAGCCGAGGGAGGCGGAGAGGGAGAGAGAGAATCTCAAGCAGACTCCATGCTGAGTGCAGAGTGTGGGGGGAGGGGAGAGCTCAGTCTTACAACCCTGAGATCATGACCTGAGCTGAAACCGGGAGTCCAACGCTCAACTGACTTAGCCACCCAAGTGCCCCAAGATAGAAGCTTTTTGAGAACTGCCATAGTCATTTGTTATTTCATGGAAGTGTTTGTTTGAATCTTTGTGTTTGGATCTTTATGAGTTTAGTGCTAATAGAGTCACTTAGTGTGTGAGCTGAAGCCAATCAGAGTTTGCATTTTAATGTAGAGCCCAGTAAATACCTGAAGATGATAAAAATTTGTATCTTTGTAGAAAGGAACTCTAAAGAGAAAGCAGTATAAATGACTTTAATTCTGTATTAATAGAATCATTAAAGATTTAAGGACAGTATTAACAGACTCGATGTTTTCTCTTTTGCAGCGTAGTTCACTTTACTCCAGCTGCTCTTTTTATTCAGTCCTTCTGAAATATGGAGAGAATTATTTTTTCTTATTGCAGATATGCTCCTTTTGCTCTAGGGAACTGAATTGATGATTAAGGGGATGTGAAGGAATCATCACCGAGCAATGAAACTACAATGAGATTATGAAATCTGTTACTAAAGAAACTACCTATTTAGGAATTTCATGGAATGATGTACATTTGGAAACTTTATTTTGGCTTCTAAATGTTGAATGTCACATATACTTTTTTGGCTTTGGTTAGGTATCGCATCAAAGATAAGGCGGACAGAGCAACTGTGGAACAGGTACAATTTCAATGTGCTGCAAGCTCTCTATTTTATTTTAAGATTTTATTTATTTATTAGAGAGCATGAGGTGGACAGAGGCAGAGGGAAAAGCAGATTCCCCTGCTGAGCAGGGAGCCCATGCGGGACTTGATCCCAGGACCCTGAGATCACAACCTGAGCAGAAGGCAGACGCTTAACCGACTGAGCCACCCAAGCACCCTGCAAGTCTCGTTTTAAATGAGCATTTCTTTTCTCTTGGGATTATAGTTTGCATTCATCCTTCTTGCTTAATGCTAATGTTGTCTAAAACTACTCCTTGTAGTTTTGAGTTTAGAAATCTACATTTTGCTTTATTTATACTAGGACTGTTAATAGATAAATTAGAGTCATGCCCCACTCTGGCCACCATGCAGTGCTTTTCTCTTCTGTGGGGAAGCAGAATTTACTGTAAGACCAGAATTTATTCAGAAATTCCTTACTTGGTTTAGAAATATGCTTATTTTATTCTTTCTATTCAAGAGTGGGGACAAATTTTCCTAATTTCCCCATATGTAGAGAGTTGTGATTGGATGTTAGCATTGGCCCAGATTTTTGATGTGAAGAAGGTGATAGAAAGGGTCAGAACATTACTAGTGCCACCTCCCACCCTTCTGCCCACCCCTACACAGAGGCACAAACTCACTTTTCAGTCATAGCCTCTTCCACCGCCCCTGCTGCTGTCCACCTGAGCCCCGAAGGAGTCACACCCAGTCAGAGCTCAGAACCACTTATGCAGTTAGAGAAGTCTACCCGTAGTTGGGCGGGAGTAGGTCTGGGATCCATGTCTTCATTGCCCTCTCATGTATTTATTTTGTGTGGTGTGTGTGTGTGTGTGTGTGTGTGTGTGTGATTGAACACAAAGGGTAATCCAGCTGAGAGAAGTGAGGCAGCTCTAATTGTCACAGACCCTAAAAGGACTAAGGCAGGATGTCCTTTTTTCCCCTTTCGAAATTAATGTGGAATTAAGAGTGTATATCTTGATCTCAGGTGGTATTTTAAGGTATGTATTTGTAAGTTCATTCACTACAGATTTCTTTTTTCCCATTTTGTTTACAAGCCATTTTGGCACGTTGCTCCTCCTATGGCCCTGACTTGGCTTCCCCCCAGTTCTGCAGCAGTGCAGGCGCCTGTCTACATCTTCTGCTCCAGCAGCGCGCCTTACCTCTGCTCACCTGCGCGCCCAGCCGCCTGGGCAGCTAGTTTCTGGTCGCTCACTTCCCTCTCATTTCGCTCTAGTTGCCATTGATGCTGTTTGGCTTTTAGTCGTGCAGTCTTCCAGGGTTTTGTTTTTATTAACCTTAGGTTTCTGGTGTGACTGCAGCTGTGTCACTGAAGGACAGACCCTAAAACGTAGTTAGATTGGGCCACTTTACACCGTCCCTCTCCGTGGAGCTGGAGGGGCTGTTGTGAGTGTCCCTTAAAAGTGTGTGTAAATATGTGGCTGCTTCAGTTCAGGCACGGACAGGACCAGGACTTTGGAGTCCTTTTTACTCAAGATTGATTGCTCTGACTTCAAAGGAGACCCTTTCCCTGATTTACTCATCTATAGCAGAGGTGTGCAAACTCCTTCTTTAAAGGGTTAAATAAATACTTTAAGCATTGTGGCTCACAATTCCTTTTTTTTTTTTTAACAACTATTGTAAAATGTAAAGACCATTCCTAGCTTGCAGGCTGTAGAAAAACAGGCTGTGGCCTGGATTTGACTCATGAGCTATATGGTGCTGACCTCTGATTTAAAGTTGCATATCCAGTACAGTGGCCACTGAGCACTTAAAATGTAGCTAGTCTGAATTGAGATGTGCTGTCAACATCAACAGGGTTGGTGTGAAGGCTTGGGGTAAAAAATGCAGTGTTAAATCTCTCGCTGATAACTTATATCGATTGCATGTTGAAACTGATGTTTTAGATATACTGGATTAAATAAATAAATTTTACCTGCTCTTTTTTACTCCTTTTAATGTGACTAGAAAATGTAAACCTAGTTATGTGACTTGCATTATATTCTATTAGCTAATGTCAGTCTACCGTCAATTTCTGCTTCCCTTTGACTTGGTAGACTTTAATTTCTGTGACTGAACTTGTTGGTTCATCTCTTGTTCCTTTCACCTTCATGTGGCATTTTATTTGCTAAAAATTATAGTGAATAAAAACACCACAGTTGATACTCTTCATTGAGTCAGCCAGGATAGCTTAGTACTTAAGCTCTTCAGGTTATTAATGGTCACATGTTTCAATGAGAAATATTTTGTCTCTCTGAACTTTTTTATTTTTTGCATTTTTTAGGTGTTGGATCCTAGAACGCGAATGATATTATTCAAGATGTTGACTAGAGGAATCATATCTGAGATAAATGGCTGCATAAGCACAGGAAAAGAAGTGAGCTTTTCTTTGGATGCCTGAATGTTTTCATGTTAGTTTTCTTACTTCAGATAACAAATGAAACTAAGGCACTTAGTAAATAAATGGTGCCTTTAAAAAGAAAAGAAAAAAAAAATACACAAGTCAGAATAGCTTAGTATTTCTAAAAACAGCTTTATTAATATTTATGGGTAGCTAGGAAGTTGTACACATAACCTTGCCTTTTCACCTCTGTTACTGTACTGGATCCCTGGGTCCAGGTGGTGCCTAGGGTCAGATTACTGCAGGCCTGAGTCCTTATCACATGGTTACTAACGGGGCAGGGGCTTAGTCTAGTCTTTCTGAGTCAGTGACTCTCTTTCCCGTTTTTTCTTTGTATGTGTATATGGAGAAAGACAGACATGGCATTTTTTTTTTTAAGATTTTATTTATTTATTTGACAGAGACACAGCGAGAGAGGGAACACAAGCAGGGGGAGTGGGAGAGGGAGAAGCAGGCTTCCCGCTGAGCGGGGAGCCTGATGCGGGGCTCGATCCCAGGACCCCGGGACCATGACCTGAGCTGAAGACAGATGCTTAACGACTGAGCCACCCAGGCGCCCCACAGACATGGCATTTTTTAAATTAGCCACTCATTCTATGGGAAGCACTTCTCAGTAAAACTCAGTTTATAAATCATGAGATGTAAGAATGTCTTAAAATATTTTTCACATACTTGAGATACAAAAATGTTGAAAGCCGCTTCTTGTATATAAATTGGATCTTCCTATATACGTAAATTAGAGGTCTACTTACTGTACCTTTTGGTAGTGATGTTTTGCATTTTAATTGATATAATCAGAAGATGATGGTGTTTCTTGTACATGTTACTTGAGTTCACTTGACTTTTTTTTAACTTTTGAGGACAGAATCGAATAGAGTGAAAGATTGAAATACTGTGTGTAGTTATCTAACATAAACTTAATTTGTTTTTGATGCAAAATAGGCTAATGTGTACCATGCTAGCACAGCAAATGGAGAGAGCAGAGCCATCAAAATTTACAAAACTTCTATTTTAGTGTTCAAAGATCGGGATAAGTATGTAAGTGGGGAATTCAGGTGAGTTCAGATTCTTTTTCCAGTTGGGCTAATTTCTATATCCTAAAATAAGAACTGGGATAATGGAGTGATTGGAATAACAAATATTTTTCTCGTTCAAGATTTCGTCATGGCTATTGTAAAGGAAACCCCAGAAAAATGGTGAAAACTTGGGCAGAAAAAGAAATGAGGAACTTAATCAGGTGACTCTCTGGGGCGTGTGGCTGTGCTGTGTCCGACATACTGGCCCCGCTCCTTCCTGCTGGCATATCCCAGGGTGGTTCTGTCCAAAGGTGGGGACTTGTAGTGCTGCTCATTTCCATTAAATCTGCTGAGGTATGCAGAAGTGGCACATTCCTGGACAAATAAGAACTACCTTGTTTTCTCTGTTTTGAGAACCCATTATGGAAAAATTCACATTTATTCAGCAAGGCTGGGTCATTCCAAGCACCTTGGAAGCCATGTGAAAGCATTTAAAATTTATACTGAGGATGATAGGGGGCTGTTGCAAGATTTTAAGCAGGGAAATACACAGGTTTTGAGACTGATGTGTCATTTTTTTATAGGCATTGGAGTTTTAGACAATTTTGTTAGGACCTAAACTCTATCATAGTTTCCTTTTCTGATTTCAGTCCAGTCTTGGACATATTTATACGTTCTTTGTGCTGACACTTTTATATCAGGTGAGGGCAACTTATTTAGCTGAGATCAAGTTTTCTCAAAAATTTGAAGTTTTTTTTTTCTCTTTCGAGCACCTTTTACCATTTTATCTGCTGTGCATTGGTGACATACATTGGATATTTTAGTATTAAATACTTGTTTTGAAAGTCCTTTTGAAATCTTCTTGTGTTCAGTTAGCTATTAGGTATGAGTCCAACTGGTTTTTGGTTTTTTGGTTTTTGGTTTTTTTGTAAGTAAACTACACCCTGTGTGGGCAGGGCTCTAACTCAAGACCCCAGGGTCAAGAGTCATGTGCTCTACCCACTGAGCCAGCCAGGCACTGTGAGTCCCAACTGTTTTATTAATCATTGTTGAGGCTAATCAACTCAGAAGACATAACTGCTGTAGTTCAATTCTGAGATGCACATTGCACAATTTAACATCTCTGGAATGGGACTGAGTGTTAGAGGCTATGAGATACAGATGAATTGCCAGTGTTTCGTCGTTCTTGGTTGTGCATCTTGGTGCCACTTAAAATCTCTGCCGTCTTCGAGTTTATGAAATACAGTAATACAATTGAGATGTGTTGATGATGTTTCCTAACAGCCATATTAATCTTGTGTTCTGTAGCCGCTGTAATTTGTTTTAGATGTTGTGTCACCTTTTCATTTGTCCTTTTGTCTTTTTGAATACCACAGGCTAAACACAGCACAGATCCCGTGCCCAGAACCTATCCTGCTGAGAAGTCATGTTCTTGTCATGGGCTTCATTGGTAAAGATGACATGTGAGTACATAGAAGGCCTAATAATTACATACTCAGAAGTCTGTTTTTAAGTGCTTTGAATTATCTGACATACGACTATTTCCCATTTAAATAGCTCCTTTCATCTTGGAATGTTTTTTGTGAATCTTTTCCACTGTACTTGTGCATAGAGTTGCTCATTTATTCTACCTTTTTAAGTCTCAAAGTGCTTCAGAATAACAAAGTTCACCCTGTTTTGAGGAATGTTTTATACAGTAAACTGGGAGAACACCTGTTTCTTGACAACTTTTTGATTGGTACATCTATAGTGACCCAGTTGCTCAGTGATAAGTTGTTGAAAAGAAGTCCATGTAGCAATGTGTAGTATAAAGCAAGAAAACTTGTTCTGGGGCATTTTATTTTAGTTCATTTTATTTGTATTCAAGGCCAGCGCCACTGTTGAAAAACGTCCAGTTATCAGAATCCAAGGCTCGGGAGTTGTATTTGCAGGTCATCCAGTACATGAGAAGAATGTATCAAGATGCCAGACTTGTCCATGCAGATCTCAGTGAATTTAACATGCTGTGAGTGCGTTTTGTCCCTTGGGAACCTCCTGTACAGCGTTTCATGTCCTTTAAAAAAATAAAATCCCAATCCAAGAAGTCATTTTTATTTTTACTTTATTTTTTGCTTTTTTATTTTTTAATTTATTTGAGAGAGAGAAACAGAGATAGAGCACGACCGGGGAGGAGAGGGAGAAGCAGACTCCCCACTGAGCAGGGAGCCCGATGCGGGGCTCTAACCCAGGACCCTGGGATCATGACCTGAGCCGAAGGCAGACGCTTAACAACTGAGCCCCCCAGGCAACCCCAAGAAGTCATTTTTAAATTCTAAAGATTTAAAGCTGGCTTCCCCATGGTCATAGTAGAGGATGTGTTCTGTGCTTGCGGTGGCCTTAGTCACAGAACTGACCATCTGATCATTAACAGAGTTCTAAGACTTTGGAAATTGTCTCAGTTTTCATCTCTTGCTAGTCAGAGTGGCCTCTTATCCTTACCCACTTTGTTCGTTCTATTGGTTATTTCGCTTGCTCTTAAGATAGAATTTTTTTAAACAACAAAACGCAGGAAAGTAGGTCCCAAGTCCCTGCGTCTGTGGCCCACAGGTACTACGGTGGAGGTGTGTACATCATTGACGTTTCTCAGTCTGTAGAGCATGACCACCCACATGCCTTGGAGTTCTTGAGAAAGGACTGTGCCAACGTCAACGGTGAGCGGGAATTGGAATTTCCTACCAGCTTGTTTATGTCTGTTGATTCTGCACTCTGGTAAGCTGTTGATGTCAAATCTTGGCACTAAATCTTTTGATGTAGTGATACTTCTACCATTTGCTGGGAGATGGTGTATTTTTAATCATCTCTTTGTTTCTCCATAACGTAGTTGGAGTAACAACTTTTTCCCTCCTAAGGCTGTGCTGCGTTTTCCTTCCAACAGATTTCTTTTTGAAGCACAGCGTTGCTGTGATGACTGTGCGGGAACTCTTTGAATTTGTCACAGATCCGTCCATTACACAGGAGAACATGGACGCTTACCTCTCAAAGGTGAGATGGGGTGAGGAAAAGAAAGAACAGAAAATAGTAGTAATTTGCACTTATGTGCTGCTTCTCAGGGACTCCGATTGCTCAGTGTATGTTCGTTTCAACAGCTTCTTGAGACCTCCTGATTTCACACATAGGGAATCAAAAATACAGTAAAAAGTCAATGGGAAATCCAGGTTTCTTGACCTGAAGCATTGGGCGAGATTACATAGACCGCCATAGACCTGTTCGGCTTCTGGTCTTTCCCTTGTTTCTCAGAGGCCTTTTTGAATCACCGAACTTTTGCACGTGTGGTAAAATGCACATAGCGTAAAACTTACCATTGTAACCATGTGTAAGTGTACGTTCAGTGGCATTACGTACATTCACACTGTTGTGCAACCATCACCACCGTCCATCTCCAGAACTTTCTCATCTTGTAAAATACAAACTCCGTACCCATTAAACATTAACTCCCCATTTCTCCCTACCCCCAGCCTGTTCTGCTTTTCTCTGTGATGTTGCCTACTGTAGGTACCTCACATAAGTGGAATCATGCTGTTTTTTTCTTGTTCTGGCCACTTGTTTCCCTTAACATAATGTCCTCAAGATTCTTTCATGGAGTACATATACATCCTGTGCATCCATTCTTCTGTGAATGGACACTTGGGGTGCGTCCATCTCTTGGGTGTTGGTGAATAATGCTGCTTTGAACATGGGTGCACAAATCTCTATTCAAGACCCTGCTTTCAATTCCTTTGGGTGTATACCCAAAAGTGGAATTGTGCATTATATAGTAATTCTGCTTTTAATTTTTTGGGGAACTACCATACTGTTCTTCTTAGTGGTGAAACCATTTTACATTCCCACCCAACACTGCAGAGGGTGCCAGTTTCTCCACATACATCCTCACCATTTTCTGGTTTTTTGTGTTGGTTTTTTCTTTTTTTGGAGTAGCTATCCTAATAGGTGTGAGGTGGTGTCTGATGGTTTTGATTTGCATTTCCTTGATGATGAGTGATGTTGAGCATCTTTTCTTGTGCTTGTTGGGCTACATTAGGGCTCCATTCAGAAAACTTTCTCAAGGAGAAATCATGCAGAAATCATTGTTTTTGCAGGTGTATTTTCCAGATCATGTGAGCCTGTAGTAGAAGTGGTCGTACTACCTCACTTGTCATTAAGTTCTTTTTTTTTTTTTTTTAAGTAGTCTCCACACTGAGCAGGGCTTGAACTCACAACCCTGAGATCAAGACCTGAGCTGAGATCAAGAGTCAGATGTTTAACCGACTGAGCCACCCAGCCACTCCTGTTGTTAAGTTCTTTTTAATGTCGTCAGCCTCTACTGGACCATGAGCCCACACGGGACAGGAAGTTTATTGTATTGCCATTACCTAATCAGTACCTGGCACATACTAAGCAATCACATATATTAATTGAATAAATACATACCGTTTTTATTCTTAAAACTTTTAGCACTAATTTAGTGTCTGAATGTAAAACAAAGAACCCTAGTACCACAATTCTTTCCTTTTTTCTATGTATCCTAAGTAGAGAACAAATCTCCAGTTTTCCAGTTTTCCAAGCCAAAAGACTCTTGGAGAATCTTTGTCACCTTAGTTGCAGTCACTGTTTACTCAAAGAGATTTCTTTGGTGGTTTATTTTTCTGCAGCTTTAGAGACACATGCTCAAAGTTAGAGGACAATCCCCCTTTCCTCTTTGATTCCCTTCATTGCTGAAGAATTAAAGGGTGGTTCTTCCATTCTTTGGGTCTCAGTTTTCCTTTAGTAAATATTTTTGCTAATCATTTAAAAATTAGGGAAAGTAGGGTCTTGAGTTCAAGTCCCATGTTAGGCTCCGCACTGGGTGTGGAGCCTACTTAAAAAACAATTAGGAGCACCTGGGTGGCTCAGTCGGTTGAGCGTCTGCCTTCGGCTCAGGTCATGATCCCAGGGTCCTGGGATCGAGTTTGTGTTGGGCTCCTTGCTCAGTGGGGCGTCTGCTTCTCCCTCTACCTCTGCCCCTCCCCCTGCTCATGCTCTCTCTCTCTCTCTCTGTCTCAAATAAGTAAAATCTTTAAAAAAAAAAATTAGGGAAAGTAGTTCTACTCTTGAGGAAAGGGTAGGGATTCCCCAAGGCTAAATGGTTTGATTTATACTGTTACTTTTGAGCTGATAGCAGCCTTTTTGGTGAGATTTGACAGAGTTAACCTGTATCACTAGAGGCCTCAGAGTTCTTTTTTTTGGAACTGTAGAGGTGATACTGATAAAGGTGAGAGCAGGTTTATACTAAAATTGAGAAATGGATGCATCTTCTGTAGGTTGAATATAAAGGAAAGTAACTTTTGATTTCTTTCCAAGGCCATGGAAATAGCATCTCAGAGGACCAAGGAAGAAAGGTCCAGCCAAGATCATGTGGACGAAGAGGTAAGATGTATCATCTTTGTACAGCCGTAGGAAACGCTCTGTTCTGAGTGTTTGTTTTTTGAGGGCATACTAGGTCACCAACTTGATTTTAAGAGAGAAGCAGTTTTCAGATGATGAGAATATTTCCTTTTACATCATTTAACTGAGCCAAATGGGATAAATTACATTTCATTACATCATTCCACTCAGCAACCTATTAGCCCATTGTCCTAGATGGAGAGCTTTCCGTACTTATTTGCAGAATATAGTTAATGGGCAATATTGTATTACTTTCACATGTGCAGCACAGTGATTCAGCATTTATGTACATTACTGACTAGTCACCACACTAAGTCTAGTTACCATTTCTCACCATACATAGTTACTATGTTATTGACTGTATTTCCTATGCAGTATCTTATATACCTGTGGTTTATTTATTTTAAAACTACAAGTTTATACCTCTAATCCCCTTCTCATTCCCCCATCCTCTCCCCATCTGGCAACCGCCAGTTTGTTCTCTATATTTATGAGTCTGTTTCTGTTTTGTGTGTTCATTTGTTTTGTTTTTATAGAACCCACATATAAGTAAAATCATGTAGTATTTATCTTTCTCGGTCTTATTTCACTAAGCATAATACCTTTGAGATCCATCCATGTTGTCACAAATGGCAAGATTTTACTCTTTTAAGGCTGAGTAATATTTTATTGTGTGTTTGTGTGTGTGTGTGTATATACATTTTCTTTATTAATGGGCACTTACGCTTCTTCCTTATTTTGGCTATTGTAAATAATACTACAGTGAACATAGTGGTGCATGTATCTCTTCGAATTAGTGTTTTTGTTTTCTTTGGATAAATACCCAGAAGTAGAATTGCTGAATTCTGTGGTAGTTCTATTTTTAATTTTTTGAGGAACCTCCATACATTTTTCCGTAGTGGCTGCACCATTTTGCATTCCCACCAGCAGTGTATGGGGGTTCTCTTTTCTCTACATCTTTGCCAACACTTACTTCTTTTTGATACTACTAGCCATTTTGACTGGTGTGAGGTGATCTCATTGTGGTTTAGATTTGTATCTCTACAGTGATGCTGAGCATGTTTTCATGGGAGTGTTGGCCATCTGTATGTCTTTGGAAAAATCTCTTTTCAGGTCCTCTGCTCATTTTTTAATCAGATTGTTTTTTGTTGGTGGTGAGTTTTACGAGTTCCTTATATTTTGTGGATATTAACCCCCTATCAGATACATCATTTGCAAATACCTTCTCCCACTCAGTAGGCTGTCTTTTTGTTGATGGTTTTGTTTCCTGTGAAAGGTTTTTAGTTTGACGTAGTCCCCATTTGCTTATTTTTGCTTTTGTTGCCCTTGCCTGAGGAGAAAGATCCAAAAAAATACTACTAAGACTGTATTTAAGTTTACTGCCTTTTTCTTTTAGGAATTTTAAAGTTTTAGGTCTTACATTTAGGTTTTTGCTCTATCGTGAGTTTATTTTTATGTATGGTAAGGTAGTCATTCAATTTCATTCTTTTGCATGTGGCTGTCCAGTTTTCCCAATACCATTTATTGAAGAGACTGTCCTTTCCCTGTTATATGTTCGTATCTCCTTCGTTGTAAATTAATTGATCTTATATGCATGGGTTTATTTCTGGGCTCTTTATTCTGTTCCATTGATCCTTGTGTCTGTTTTTGTGCTAGTGCTGTACTGTTTTGATTATTATAGCTTTGTTGTGTAGTTTGAAATTAGGGCGTATAATGCTTTAGATAGAGAACGTTTTTAAAGAACTTACTAAAACATTCAAGAAGGAAAAACCCATCTCCGTTCACAAATGTGAATTTTAAATGATTTAAGTGTTGATTTTGGTACCATTGTAGACTTTAAATATGTGTGGTGAAAAAGAAAATTATTTTAATCTTGGGGATCAGTGTATTTTTTAAAGATTTATTTATTTGTTTGAGAGAGGGAAAGAACAAGTGGGAGGGGCAAAGGGAGAGGGAGAGAGAATCTCAAGCAGACTCGACACTAAGCCTAGACCCCGACTTAGGGCTCAATCTCGGGACCCTGAGATCACGCCCTGAGTCGAAACCAGGAGTTGGTCTCTCAACTGATTGTGCCACCCAGGCTCCCCCATAGTAGACTTTTTATCAAAAATTCTCAGAGCTATTAGTGTGATGGATGAATATAAGGCACCCTATATTTATCAGCAGTTCTGAATCCTTTTCCACCGTAGCACAGGGTAGGTAATAGTTCCATGTAAGAACATGTTCCTTTGTAAGGCCTAGCCGGAGGCAGTACTTGCTAACTGCAACTCCATTCCTTTCTTTCCCACTCAGAAAAGCTTTCTGGAATGCAAACAAGGGGAAAGAGGGGACTTCAAATAATTTCACATTTTATTGTTAGTAACAGAGTCCTTTTGGGATCCGCACAGCAACACCAGTGTGTGCAGAGCCTGGCTGAGGATCCGTGCTATAGATGACGGCAGAGTCTTCAGATGTGGTGGGTGTGGGATGCTCAGGGAATGAGAGAAGCATGTGAATAGCACTTTTGATTTTCTTTTCCTGTGTCTGTTAGGTGTTTAAGAGAGCATATATTCCTAGAACCTTGAATGAAGTAAAAAACTATGAAAGGGATATGGATATAATGATGAAATTGAAGGAAGAAGATATGGCCATGAATGCCCAACAAGACAATGTGAGTAGCTTGGTTTGTATATAACAAGCAAGTTTATAGAGGAAGCTACTGTCCCAAACCTGCCATCTTGAATGTTGGCTTCTAATCTTCTGAGATGGCTGATTCCCTTTGCATTAATATTCCTCTGTGCACATTGGATGTAAAGGGAATTCACTGGTATTTGTGAAAGAAAATGGCACATTTGAGTCCAATAGACTATAGTTGCAGAAAATGGAAGATTTGCGTAAAGTCTGGGCTGTAAATGGTTATTACACTAGGTCCATTAACATACATATTTCAAGGTCTGGAACATTTCTTCCTGTGAAAAGGCCAGATAGTAAATATTTTAGACTTTGCAGGCAAAGAAGCAAAATTGAGGCTATTATGTAGGTCATTATAAAATAAGAAAAAGAAAAATTCCCCAAGTTTTTTTTTGAGGAAATTAAAAGCCCTTTAATAATAATTGATACAGCTTTTCATGATTCCTAATAATGAGAGAAGAATGGAGTTATTTTGGGGAGAAGAATACATTCCATTTAATTGAGAATCACAGTTAAGAGTTTTCTCTTATAAAATTGGTGGTAAAGGTTCATTTGTAAAAACCAGCAGGCTGTGGGTGGGCTCTGGGCCAGAGTTTGCTAGTGCCTGTATGCTCGGTGGGCAAGACTAATACCCATGCTATAAACTTTCTGCACCTTTTAATAATCACAGAAGATTATTAGCCCACAGTGTTCTTTCATAATATTACAATGTGTGTTTTTCACTGCTTAGCTTTATGTTGATTCTTCTTTTTGTCTTTTTGGTAATAAGATTCTGTACCAGACCGTTACAGGATTGAAGAAAGATCTGTCCGGAGTTCAGAAGGTATGAGAACTTGTGTTGATGTTCATTTACGTGAATACTCTTTGGAAGCCTATAAAACCTACTGTATACTAGAATTAAACTAATAATAGTATTACTAGTATAGATATTTCCAAAGTTTTTGGGCATTTTCAGAAATGCCTGATTTGTGTTCACTTTTTTAACTGTAAGACTGAAATACAGGAATTTGTGGTTTATTTCTGTCAGTTGTTCTGTTGTTATTGCTGAGGCATTGATGCTTTTTATATCCTGGTCTTTATGAAATTATTAATGATAACCAGGTGTTTCTTGGTGTTTTTACAGTTAAAAAAAAAACAAGGGAATCTGGTCTCATACTGGTATAAAACCTGTTGCAGAGCAGTCTCACAGGTTTAGCAGTTTTATAGTTCTGGATTCCTGTAGTGCTTTTTCTTGAAACAATCTTGTTTTACATTTTTAGAATGGTGTGGATTCTAATGTAAACAAAAATAAAGGCAGTTCTTATTTATTTTAATGTTTTATTTTGTTTTTAAAGTAGGTTCCATGCGTGGCGCCTAGGTGGCTCAGTCACCGCTCGCTTGCTCTCTCTCTCTCTCTCTCTCTCCCCCCCCCCCTCCCCCCCTCTCCCCCCCCTCCAAATAAATACATAAAATTAAAAAAATAAATAAAGTCGGCTCCACACCCTGCGTGGAGCCCAACTTAGGACTTGAACTGACCTGAGATCAAGAATCGGACATTTAACTGACTCAGCCACCTAGGCACCCCTATTTGGATGTTCTTAATTAAAGGCTTAAATGTGAAGGATCATAGTTTGCTTTTGGAAATTTTACTGTGTCTTTGTTTTTGGAAGAATTGAATTAGGAAAACTCACATGTTCAGTATGTGTTACATATAGTAAGTGTTATAGGGCAGTTGTGCCTTGAGTTCCAGCACATGAAGATTTTGTGAAAACTGGCTAGAAAACCTTTCTGTATAATTGCCTTTTAAAGATTATTTTTTCTTACAAAAGAAAACCTCTTGTTTTTTATTTTTTATAAAAATTTTTTTATTTATTTGAGAGAGAGAGAGAGCATGAGAGGGAGGAGGGTCAGAGGGAGAAGCAGACTCCTCACTGAGCAGGGAGCCTGATGCGGGACTCGATCCTGGGACTCCAGGATCATGACCTGAGCCGAAGGCAGCCACTCAACCGACTGAGCCACCCAGGCACCCAAAACCTCTTGTTTTTTATTTTTTTGTTTTTATTTATTTATTTTTAAAAGATTTTATTTATTCATTTGAGAGAGAGAATGAGAGACAGAGAGCATGAGAGGGAGGAGGGTCAGAAGGAGAAGCAGACTCCCCGCTGAGCAGGGAGCCCGATGCAGGACTCGATCCCAGGACTCCAGGATCATGCCCTGAGCTAAAGGCGGTTGCCTAATCAACTGAGCCACCCAGGTGCCCCCAAAACTTCTTGTTTTTAAAAAATGTTTCATGCTGCTTAAAAAACTGCTGAACTTCGGGGGGGGGGGGGGGGGGGGGGAGCACCAATTTCTCTTGTTTAAATATTGTTTTCCCTCTTGATTGGACTGATGGTAAGTATTGCTTGAAATTCAATTCATAGGAAAATAGCTGTGAAGTTATCCAAATCCATCTTTATTTTTTACTTCTATCTGTATTTCTCCTTCCAAATCCAGCTCAGTTCTGTCAGTGATCTGGGTCACCCAATGAAGCCCCAGTTCCTTCATTTGGGTGTGTTCTGGAGCCTCCCTCGATGCCCTGCTTCCATGCTTCCTCCCTGATGTTGATTCTGTTGTTCTCAGTGTTTCAGTACAGGATGTGGTTGTTCACCGTATACGTGCAAGGCTGAAAACTCTGAATTCTACCATTATCGCATTTAACAGTAGGTGACTAAACGGTTTATAGAATAACTTGGTTTTGTAATATTTTCAAGGTCCCTGCACTTCTAGAAAATCAGGCTAAGGAAAAGGCTTGTTCTGATTCAGAAGATGCTGGAAGCTCTGAGTGTTCTGACATAGACTCAGAAGAGCAGGGAGAACAGGCCTGCTCCAGGAAACCCACTGCTGACGTTGAAGTTGATAAAAAGGTGAGCCGAGAACTCAAATTCCCTTGTTCTTCAGCATTGTAGCAAAGCCAGTTTCGTTTCTTGTTTACTAGGTTATGATGGCTGAAAAGATTATTGATTAGTTGTAGTGCTAGTGTGAACTTTGCCTTTGGAGGTCACATCGTTGTAGAGATTGGGCTTCTGTTAGCAGCTCCCTGGGCACTGCTTAGAGAGAGGACACACTGAATTCATCGATTAGAAATGATTGTCATTCACTTGAAACACGATTGATGTTGGAGTTGTCCCATGGTGAAATCCTGAAGGCTCATTTCATAGGGGATATGCAACTCAGCCGGTGTTTCCAGAATCTAAAAGGCTTATTCAGCTCCTAGCCATCAGCATAAGAGACAAATGATACATGATTGCTCTGTAAATGTTACTGTTCATTCTTAGTTTAAGCCTTTAATCCTTATAATGTTCAGGGCCCTAAGACTTCTGAGAGACATACCCAAGCTAATGCACACGTTTTCTCTCTTTGTCTACTGCAAATATTTTGTCTCTTTCCAACCTGTATTTCTGTTAGAATATGAAACTTGTGAAGAAAAGTAGTTGCAAACATTTAATAGTCCTCCCAGATATTTCTGTTTGGCACTCTTCAAATTTCTTTTAAGAAACCGTAAAGACAAATTTGGAACCAAATTGCACCACCACATCCTAATCATTTTCATCTTTTCCTGTTATACTCACTTTTATCCTTTCACATATATTTTCTTACTTAGTTGTAATAGTAAAATGAATACTCTGAGTGAAATCTGCAGGTTCCTTTATTTTTGTTTTTGTTTTACAGGAAAGAAAAAAGATGGTCAAGGAAGCCCAGAGAGAGAAAAGAAAAAACAAAATTCCGAAGCATGTGAAAAAAAGGAAGGAGAAGACGGCCAAGATGAAAAAGGGCAAATAGAACCAGAACTCGAGACATAGAGTAATCTTCCATTAGTCGCTTTTCCTGCCTGCGTGGTGAGCTACACCTAGAAGGCATTCTCACGGCGCTGTCGTGAGCATGGGCTCTCGTGTTCTTGTGTAATTATGTAACAAGCTCTAAGTTCTCCTGTCTAGATGACTGCCTCTGGGTGGTATTGACAGGATTTATTTAAACTACTATTTTAATGAAGAACTTTATACTTTGTACAATTTTATTTTTATATGTATTTTTTTCTCCCGCAATATGTTTTTCGAAGCATCATAAATGTTTAAATGTGACCAACATCCATAGTCTTTATGTAAGTGTAAAGGCACTTAGGACAGACTTGGGTAGATTGTTTTTGCTTTGCTCATACTGCCAGAGACCCATCTGAATTCATTTGATCCTAGGGCCGTGGTTTCTGTGGAAGGGAGTTTCGTTTCTAAGAGAATTCATTTGGTTGTTGATTGAGTAATCATCTACTGCGACTCTGTTCTGTGTGCATTGCTGCTCATTTGGGATGCACTTACTCTTTGTCTTTGTTACTCTTGAGTGAAGACATCGCAGTTCATAAGCTATTTCACATTCAGCTATTTGGCCTGTTGCGTTCATTCATCGAATATTTGAGTGTTTTAGGTGCTAGGGATACAGCAGTAAACAAAACTGAAAAATTACCACCTTCGGGTACTTTACATTTTGAAAGCAAGACATTAATAAATAAAAATGTATCAGTAGGTGGTAAACTCTGTGGTGAGAAATAATGCAGAACAGGGAGAATGCCTGGGGAGGTGGGAGTTTGCCATTGAAAAACAGGTCACACTGAGCAGCTACATTTGAGCAAATACTTGAAGAATGGGAGTCAGGTGTGTATCAGGAGAGAAGAGTATTCCAGGCAAAGCAAACAGCAAGTATGAAGGCCCTGAGGCAGAAGTGTGCCTGGAATGTTCCAGAAACAAGAGGCTCCCATGACCAAGAAAGACATCAGATGGTGCTAGGCTATTAGAGGATTTTGAGCAGAGGAATGATATGATCTGACTTGTGTTTTGGAGGGATCTCGCTCTCTGGCCTCTGTGGAGACCTGAGTAGGAAGTGAGGGTGGGAGACCAGAGGGGCAGTTACTGTAGTACCCCACATGGGAGCTGGTGATGGGTCTCTCTAGCATGGTGGCAGCGGACATGGAGAGAGCGGTGGGATTCTAGGTTTAACAGAGTGGAGTGAACTGGATGTGCTAAGGGAATATGTGAGGCATATGACAAAGTGAGGGATGGCTTCAGGGTTTATGACCCAAGCAACTGAGACACTGTTACACTTGCCACTTCCCGTGTTGGGAAGGAATGTGGCTGGAGCAGGATTGGGAGTAAGCTTCCATTGCAACAAAGCACAAAAGTCAAAAGAAATTATAAGTTTTTAATTTTTCGTACCATATATTTTATATTGGAAATACCTGTTTTAGCCCTTGCATCAGAAAAAATTGCTATAAATAAACTTAGTTTCCCTGAAACTGAAGCTTGCACCTGGTGGTTTGAGGGTTGGTGGGCCATTGGGGGGGGGCGGTCAGCTGAGCTTTTAAAATACTAGGTCGCATTTATTATGTTCATACTCTCCTCTCCTCCTGACTTTAAAAAGTTCCGAATCCAAAATGTAATTTCAGTGAAATACAACAGTAGCCCATCTAAAATATTCTACAGTTAGCCAGAGAGAAACAGAAACAGACTTAGCAATCCTGTACACGTTTGGGGATTTTATCTTCAGGGTCTTCCCTTTCTCATACATGTTTGGTCTTACTCTCGCACAAGGTGTGTTTGGGGGGGTCCAAGCTCCTCAGTGCTTTCTTTTGCTGAATCTAATGCCATTACAAAGTTTGGAATCAGTTTCTCTTGGGCAGAAGTCATGTCGGTAAGATGATAACAGGGACAATACATTCTCATTGGCATTGCTGCTGGGAGGAAGAGGCTTGTAAGATGCCACAATTCGGGACTGCCGGGGAATTTTAATTTGAGGAACCTTCTTCTGATAACTGTCTTGCTGTTAGGCCGTTTCCTTGTTTGGATTCTGGGCTGCAGGCCGTACCGACTAGTAACCACTGCTTATATTGCTGGCAAACTTGTCTGAAACCATATTTCCGCATTCCTGTCTTTCTCACTGGAAGGCTTGGAAGAAGGAGCCCTATTCTTAGGCAACTTAGAGGGCTATTTGCTGACTTTGGTTGCAATTGAATTTTGAGTGTTGACAGGTTTGAAGTGCCCATGGATTCATTATTGGTTGTACAATTACTTTCCATTTGGAGAGGTGGGGTTTGGGTCTTGACTCGCAGGCTGGGATATAACTTTGTCAGTTGTAGATGTATCTGATTTCCTGTCCTATCTTGTTGATATTTAATCCTTCCGAATAATGATTTCTGTTTACTGTGAGAAATTGGGATCCTTTCTTTGAAGCACAAAATGAGAGCTCTCTTCTGTGCGGCTCTAGTTGTCCTTCTTCCTTTGATAAAGCAGTTTGGGAACAGAACTTCCACTGGCCCAGGTGCTCCAGCGTTTGAGCATGGCCTTGCAGCGAAGAGACGGGGACCAAATGGGAACCCGGGGTTCTAGACTGGTGTCACGTTTTCTTCAGCTTTATCTCTACTTGATGAAAATGGACTCAAGAGGTTGGAAAACTCTGTGGTTTGGTACTAAGTTGTTTGAGACCGTCTCTTCTTTTCATGAATGTTCTATTGAACTCGGTGCAGGTGGCTTGCTGTTTCTTGGTAACAGGCCCATCCTGTTTTGTGGCTATGATTTCATTAATCTTTTGGCTCAGAAAATGAAGAGTTGAAAAAAAAAATTCTTCTAGAAGCTGGTAAAAGTTCAGTTTAAGGATAACTCAAATGTCATGGGCTCCAAATGAGGACAATAAAATCCTTTCATTTTCAAAAAGCTTGACAGGTTTTCTAATTTTTAGTTGTCTGTACACATAGTAAGTAGAGACCATGCCCATTCAGAGCTCTACCTTGATTTCTGGGGGTTACTTTTTGATGACGAAAGAGTTGCACGGATCAGCAGCTCCTCAAAGTTTAGTTTCCTGGAAGGGTGTTTTGTGACCACATCAGATGGACATGGTTTTCAACCATGGGTAATCATAAAGCAAGAGCTCTTTATGTTTTGTCTCTCGAATAGGATTAAGTTATCACACTCCCTACATTTTGGTAGCAGTTTTTAACTTGCATAGCCTTTGGATTTGTGTTGCCTGCCTTTGGCTCAGGTCATGATCCCAGGGTCCCCCTGCTCAGCGGGGAGCCTGCCGCTCCCTCTGCTTGTGTGCTCTCTCTCTCTGACAAATAAATAAAATCTTTAAAAAAGAAAAATTGTCCCAGGGGAAATCGTAGTACAGGGTATCAAATCATTTAAGCTAGTTTCCAAAGGAGAAGATGCCCTTCTTGCATCTGTGTCCTCCAGAGATCTCAGTCCCAGTAGACAGTGTTGTGGAAACCTTTGGATTTGAATTTGAAGAACCAAAACTTGAATTGGTGTAATTCTTGACTGGTTTTTGGCTTTCCTTCCTTTTCTGTGTCACTGCACATCCTGCAACAGGCAGGCCATGATTATGATATCATCTCATATCTGTCCTACAGCTAGACTAATCACACAGCCATAAAATCCTTGTCCTCGGGTTTTTTATTTTTCCAGAATAGTAAGAGGGTCATTTAATGTGTGAGCAGAGCTATCTCTAGCTCTCTAGAGAGGTTTCCGTGTCTCAGTGCTACTTGATAGTTTTTGTTTAAAGGCTGATCAACTTCGTCGTCTTTGGGTGAAATTTTCGCCTTTACAAATCCTGTATGTGAACGTCATGGGGTTCTAGATTTGTCAGTGAAAAAGTGGTGGGTCCTTGGGGCCAAAAAATTGTTGGAGTCAGGATGCTGGAGTGCAGAAGCTGGAAAGACAGAGGAAGTCAGAGAATGGGATATTTAAGGTCATGCTCTTGGAGGGTTGCCCTTGGTGTAATACCTGAGGTGCAGCCATGGGTGTCAGGGGCTGCAGGAAGGGAGCAGACAAAAGCACTGAAGGCTGGAAGGTCAAGGAGCTGAGGCCAGGGCTTGGCAGGGCCGTCTGTGTTAGGACAGGCCTCATTTTAGAGCATCAGTAAGGACCCTGCTTGAATCTTCAGGGAGAGAAGGAAAGTGGGCCATCGAAGCCTGCCACGTGGAGGGGAAGTGAGTGGTGTCTGAGGACATGAGGGCAGGGCAAGCAGTGCCCTCAGGAGAGCCAGGGTTTAAATGGGCTTAAGGAAAAGGGAACCATCAGGAGGCGCCGAGGACACAAGGCTTTTTGCTGGGGTCTGACCAGGAGTTCCGAAAGGCCCTGCGGGGATGTTTCAGGACTTAGAAAAGTGGGAAGGGGTCTGTTTGAGCTCAGGTGCAGGCCCCTCGGTGGCGTTGGTGGCTTCAGGTTCTCCGAACCTGGTGCCATTAAGTAGGCAAGTGCCATGACTGTGGTGGGGATAGTAGCAGTGTCCACCTCACAGAGTTCGTGTGAAGGACGCTGAGGAGAGCGACAGGCAGCGTGGTGAGTTGGGGGCCCACCGCTCAGCCACTGCAAGGGGACAGGCAGGCACGTGCGTGCTTCTGGTGCGGTGCAGGGAGAAGCACACACGACCACCTGTGAACCACCCTGCCTCCTGCGCAAGCCACCGAACCCGAATCCAGGTAGCCTCCAGGTGTGATCAGTGACAGGAATACACCGCTCACAGGGACGGGGTAGTTGAGGCTGGGAGGAATCGGTCGGCCGGATCCGAGTCAGAAGTTTCGCTAGGGAAAAAGGAAGAGCTATCACAAACCGTGAAAGCAGTTTAAGAGACATGCGTGCCAATGCTGGGGACTTCGTTTGGATCCCAATTAGTCCAAACCAGTTGTAAAAAGATGGACTTTTTGGGATGCCTGGGTGGCTCATTTGGTTAATCATCTGCCTTTGGTTCGGGTTATGATCCTAGAGTCCTGGGATCGAGTCCCGGGTTGGGCTCCTTGCTCATCGGGGAATCTGGCTCTCCCTCTGCCTCTCTCTCTCTTCTGTCTCTGATAGATAGATAAATAATAAATAAGTAAATCTTTTAAAAAATGGATTTTTTTTGTTAGACAAACAAATTTAAAATAGAGTAGATATTAGATGATAGGAAGGAATTGTAGTTTTATTGGCTATGATAGTGCTATTGTTCCATTTTAAAAAGTGTGGTCCATATGGACTGAAGTCTTTATGCATCTAACAAATAGGATGACTGGGATTGCTTGAAAATACTCCATCTTTATCCCCATCCTTACAGTAGATGAAACAAGATCAGCAGAACATTAATAATTGTCAAAGTTGAGTAATGGGTGTATATGGATCCATTGTATTATTCTATTTCGATGTATAAAAGTTTCCATAAGAAAAAGGGTTTTTTTTAATGAGTTAAAGTATGTCACAAACAGGGTTTGTCACATAGTAGTAGTGTCTATATATTTGTCTTACTATTTTTAAGTAACCTTTTTTTTTTTTTTTTTTGCCTAAGCATCAAGGTTCAGTCATATGGGCCAAAAAGGTAGGTAGGTCTAGGCAGAACCGTAATGCCTACTGGTGCTGGCCTCGCTTGGTGTCACTTGAAATGACCTTTTGGCTCTGAAATTCAGATGCTACCAGTAGGATGCAGTTAGAGAACCTGTATATTGAACAAAGGCTGATGGAAGTTTTAGTTCTGCCAAACCCAATCCTTGTAAAATCTGATGCCATCTTCTGAGTGCCCTGTCCTAACCCCTCTGTTTGGAATTGCGATCTGCCCCCTTCCCTTTGGCCCCTGCATACCTGTACTCTACATGATTTTTCTAGAGCTCCTCTAACTTACATATTGAATTTACTTATATATCTATCGTGTGTCTTCACTCCCAAACTCTGACTAGAATGTAAGCTTCCTGAGGACAGGGATTTTTACCTTTGTTCAGTTTTTTATCCCAGCACCTAACATGCTGTCTGAAAGAGAGTAAATACTCAATAAATATCTAAGTGATTAATAGGTTGTGTTTCTTAAAAAAAAAAAAAAAATGAGGGTATTACATCAATTGGCACCCCTCATGTTCATAACAGTGAAAAGTAGGAGTTGATGTGCACTTATTTATACCCTCTCTAGCCCTCCCCTGACCAGTGGCGTCCATTTTAAGGTGGCTAACCTGAGCTTTGTGTGTAGGCCACAGCACTGCCCCTGCAGCTCTCAAGCCAATGGAACTGGTGGGTTTTAAACTAGATTGTTATTTTGATTTTGACCATGTGAGACCATTTGACCATTTTCCAAAGTGCTCAGCCAAAGTGCTCAATCCCAAATCACCACAATGTATGACAGTGGGAGTCTTTGAAACTAAGGCTTAGGATTCACACAGTTTGCCATCTTTTCCCAAATCTAGACTTAGGGTTTTTAAGATAAATTTATCTTATTAAGGATTTTTATTTATTTTTGGGGGCGAGAGAGAGAGAACACGCAGGAGTGGTGGGGAGGGGCAGAAGGAGCAGCAGACTAAAGCTTGTTAGCTACGTATTTGGTCTTGCCCAGCCTGGTTTATCATTAAATGATACCAGTGTTGGCAGTAGTATTGGGAGCTTGTCTCCTGTTGCCCCACCATGTAAACATCGTCAGGGCTTGCTCAAGGGAACCCTCTCTTGGCTGTGGAAAGGGTGAGTCACTTTCCTTTGGGGGGGAATTTTTTATCTGTAGGTTTAGAGAGTCAGACCAGGTAGTCATAAGATTTCTTCTTCACAATTCCATTATTTAAAAAAGTGTCACAGATCAGTGATTGAGAAAAGACCTTTCAAAGCCAAAGGACCAGACTAGAATGACATCTCTTAAAAGAGTTTGTTTATTAAAGATACAATCAGTGGGTTTAAGGTGCCAGTTACCCCACAAGGCAAGTTTGCTCTTTATATGAATCATAATCTCAAGGTACCTTTTTCTTACTGTGTGCCATTTTAATTTCGTGATCGGAATTCTGTTCATTGTCCCTGCAATAACGTTTGCTCCTCTAGAGGGAGGTGTGCTCTTGAGTTCTGATTATTAACTCATCTTGTAAGCTGCATGAGTGTCCGTTAGGCTGCTGATTGCCAGAACTTTTAGACTGTACAGGATGCACAGGACTAGTCAAGTTCATCTCTTTACGTTCCCCTTCAAGAAGGATTAAATGAACCGATCCTGTTGATAGCGGGTGCATGTTTGGTGGCTGAGTTTTGAATCAGTCCTCTTAAAGAACTGAGGAAATAGCTCCTCGGTAACATTTTTCCAGAAGTTGTAGCTCCTTTAATCAGGAGTTGCTTTACTTTTAAAACAGCACACATGCTTCAAGAAAAGAGTAACAATCACACAAAAACAGGCTCCTGAAGAGCCTTAGACTGGGAGTCTGGCATGCTATGAACTTGCTAGAGACTCATTTTTTCTCCCTGGGCCTCAGCTTTCCCATCTATAAAATGAAGATATTGGAGTGATGAGGACTCCGAGTTCTAGAGCTGCCGTCTACAGTCGCCACTGGCCACGTATGACTGTTGGGCCCTTGCAGCGTGGCTGGGCGGGATTGTAAGTGCAAAATACACACTGAATCTTGAAGACTAGGTATGAAAAAAAAAGAATGTAAAGTAACTTGGTAACTTCTTAATATTGATTACACATTGAAATGCTAATATTTTGCATGCAGTAGCCCCCTGGCCCCACACCCGTGGTTCCGGTCACCCGCGGTCAACCGTGGTCCAGAAGCAGATGATCCTCCTTCTGACACATCCTCAGAAGGTCAGTAGTAGCTTAGCACTGGGTCACAGTACCTGAGTCATTCACCTCCCTCCCTTCCCTAATGAGACATTTTATCATCAAACATTATCCCAATAAGAAGGGCAATACAGTACAATAAGATATTTTGAGAGAGAGAGAGAGAGAGAGAAACCACATTCACATGTGGTGAACATGCTTTTACAGCATGTTATCATTGTTCTATATTATTATTGTTAGTCTCTTTATCTAATTTATAAATTAAACTATCATATGCATGTATGTGTAGGAAAAAAGGAATACATACAGAGTTTGGTACTATCCATGGTTTCAGGCATCCACTGGGGGTCTTGGAATGTCTTCCCCATGGACGCAGGGTGGGGGGACTATAGTATATTGGGTTCAAGGAAATAAATTAATTTCACCTATATTTTGTGGGGTAGAAAATTTTAAATTATGGATGTGAATATGTGGTGTGTAGGACAGAGCAACCTACAAAGGAAGGAATGATCAAGGGACTCCCCCAAATCTGTCAAAATCATTCTTCTAGAAGATATTTTTAAAATTCCATATTCAGGAATATTTATTATTTCTGAAGAAAAAATTGCCATTCCATTTGGTTTAAATATAGTTAATATATATAATGTGTGAGGGGAAAATGGGACTTCTTAATAAATGAATACAAGGAGGCATTAAATACTTGTTTTTTCCTCACAGTATTTTGTTAGCTTGTTAGTTTGCTCCTCAAACTTTCCTACTGCACGTGCTTACTGGAACAGAAGAACATGGCCACGCCACTGCCTGGCATGACATTTCCAAACCTCTTGTTTTAGCTTAAAAAAAAAAAAAATCCATGTGAATTTTGTATTCTTCTTCATACTAAATTCCTGCTAAAAACTTTTTTGGAAGTTTTAAATGATAATCAAGTAATATTAATGCTCCAGGAGGTCATTCCCCGTATTTAACTTGAGGTTCCCTTGTGGACCATCATAATTGTATTTTTTTTTTATTTTTTTTTTTAAAGATTTTATTTATTTATTTGACAAAGAGAGACACAGCGAGAAAGGGAACACAAGCAGGGGGAGTGAGAGAGGGAGAAGCAGGCTTCCTGCTGAGCAGGGAGCCCGATGCGGGGCTCGATCCCAGGACCCTGGGACCATGACCTGAGCCGAAGGCAGACGCTTAACGACTGAGCCACCCAGGCGCCCCATCATAATTGTATTTTAAAGTCTTTTGCTAGTGAGGACAGTGTGGCAGGATCTTTGCTTGAAAACTGTAGGATAATAGTATCCATTATATTGCAGTAAGGGTTAAATGACATAAAAATGCAGATAAGTCCTTTAGCACACAATAAATGTTTATTAAGAAAGAATAAGTATTGGTTACTTTTCTCATTTGGTTCCTAAAAGGTGCCCATTCCATATAAAATGGAGGATTAGAGGCTAAAGGATTTTTCTTGGAAAATGTAAGCCAAATTAGGAGAGCATACATGAAGTTACAGCACTGTATCAAGACTCCTCATGTGTAGGATACCTGCTTCATTCTTAGTTTTGTTCATCTTTTGCAGGTGTTGGTAGATGGCCACGTGCTATAACTGAGAAAATCCCAGATTTGAATTAAGAAACTGAGTTCTAGTCTAGGACCTAATATTCCTCCTTATTTTATTTAGAATTTATACCCCATCTATGAAGAATTTCGAAATGGTTTCACTCAGTGAGGAACATATATGCAGTACTGTCAGTAAAAAGAGCAAAGCCATTTGGAGGAAGGGAGAAATTACTACAGCAAAAACCTATGGGCAGATAGATACTTGTTGCCCAGCTGAATCTCCTGAGCTGTTGGGCAAAGGATCAGCGAGCTTGGGGAAGTCATTTGACATAAGCTCTTGTCTTCCTCAGCTCCAGAATGAGGAGCACCAGGTGGACCAGGTGATTGCTACGGCTCTTGCATTCCTAAGCATAGCACTTGCAAAGTCAGACAAATTCTGATGGGTTCAGATGCCACCCCTGGTTGTTTATGAGTGGGATGAACAAACTAAACTTTTCTGAACTTGTTCCTTCATCTGAAATGAAGATGGTAAGAAAATCAAAAGTGGTGTCAGGGAAATTCCAACACTTGACTCTTAGGAAGTGATCACTGCTGGTTTCCCGGAAGAATTCTAGGAAGTTCGAATGCAAGTTGACTTGCGGTGCCACGGTCTTGCTCTGGTACCCTCTTCCAAAATGAATATCTTATTTTACGAACAGGATAATTTGAAACTTCAAAACCAAGAACTCCAGAGCCAGTGGTCATGGAGTCCATGGCACAGCCCTCAAAGGAAGGGGGATCGCCAAGGAAATGACCTTCAACAGCACTGCTTCTGGGAATGTGTTTTTAAGAGCAGATGCGGGATTTTATTTCAATTTGAAACCAATTCTCGCCGAACTGTAAAAGGCTAATTTCTGTTGAGCAGATTTTAAGGAGGTGGAGGGCAGTGGAATGCCCGAAGGGGTGTGGTGGGAAGTGAGAAATGTGCAGAGCAGTGAGGGTGGAGAAGTGCAAAAGCCAAACTTACTGACTTCACAGTTTTACTTGGGATTGGCCCTGCCCTCCCTTAAAACAGGGGGAGGAGTCGGTTAACTTTCGGGACCTGCTCATCCTGTTAGGAAACCATTCCCTCTTTGGGACATGGGATCTCAGCAAGTGCTGCTCCTGGGCTAAGGTGGAGCTGCTTCAGGGAACTTGTGCCCACACCTAGCACCTGGCTAGGAGAAGCTGGCCTTCCCAGTGAGGTGAAGGAGCCCCTGCTCATCCTAGAGGGTGGGCTGTGGGGGCTGAGGCTGTGAAATCAGCTGAGCAGTGGACATCACTCCACCTCAGGAACCCAAAGCCCCTCTGGGCATGTGGGCCAGGTTGTAATGAGGATTCTCCAGTAGAGCTGTGGGTTGGGTTCTTTTGGTTGGTTTTCGTTTTTGCTTTTTGGCTGTTCAGTTTGGGTCATGGCCGCTTTATGGCACATCTAGTTACTCAGCTTAGTGGATGGTAGAAAGCCACCTTCCATCCTGCTTCTCCAGTTTAGGAGCGAGTACACATTATGGATGCTACCTTACATTTAGCCTGTGCTTGCCAGGGAAGAAAGCGTACTCACCAAAAAAGCAGTGAGCAGTCCTGAGCATTGGCTGGCTTCACCCTCCCAGCAGCTCTGAGACATACTTTAGACCTTGGGGAGTGGGTCTCAGTCCCTGGGATGGGCCAGAGTGGGCTTAAATGTTCCTCCTGCCTCTGAAGTCCGGGGATGGGCCACGAAGAGCAGATTCTCTGGAGACAGCTCTCCAGAGTGAAGCAGTTTCTAAAGGTGTCAGAGATGGGAATCGAGCTCTCTGACCAGATAGGCTTGCTGCAGACAAGGCGGTCTGGCGGAAGAGGGGGAAAAAAAAATCCAACAGTCTTAACAATGGGAAAACATTTTTGTAACAGAAAGAGCAAGTCCCTACAAGAAGGCGAATGCAGAGAAGATCTCTGAATGGTTGTATTTAGGGTTTGAGATTTCAGCTCCTTCTATCTTCAAGCCCAAGGGAGGCCCTGCCCAGCCTCAGCGCGCCCTCTGGTCCAGCCGCCTCCCCAGCAGCCCTGGGCACCTCATGGTGGGCGATGTGCCAGCCAGTATCAGCGGCCCAGCAAGCACAAGAGTCTGTTTTCCAGAACCATGTTTTCCAGGGGGAGGGGATCAGAGTAGATGTATCAGGGGCGCTTCGGAGGCTGCAGCTGGAGGCTGGGCGTGGGTGGGTGGGCGGCGCTGCCCAGGCCCGTGCTGCCATCATGTTGAGGCGGCGCATGCACAGCTATGCACGACAGAGACCCGCGTGTCTCCAGATGACAAAAGACGGTGCATGTGAATGGGTGGTGCGGGATCCATCTGGCCTCCATGCCCAGCCAGTGCTCGTGGACGTGCACGGGAGGGGAGAGTGCAGACAGGCCAGCAGTCTTGGCTTTGGTGGTCTGGCCTCTTCGGCCCCTCTTGGTGTTCGGGCTCCCCTCCATCAGGTCACCTCCTTGAAGCAGGCCAGGAAGGTCCAGAGATCCAGGCCCTTGAGGGAGCCTTGAAGCACCAGCTGGCCATGGCGCTTGTCCCCAGCTCAAGGGAGGCCTGTCACAGAGTCTATGCCCTGGCTGTGGAAACGGGGTCCACTTTCCACTGGCCTATTGGAATCTTCTTGAAGGGGTTTGACATGCTCTCTGTCACTCACAATTCCAGGAAGGGCAGGGGAAAGTGGGAAGTTGTAGATGTGATTGCCAGCACTCTGCTCTAGTTCTCAGGGCAACCGTGGTGGCGGTCTGTCTCCCCCCCACCCCCCACCCCCACCCTGGAACCACCAGGCTGCCCCATGGCTGGTTCCCTTACTTCTTGACAAGCCTCTTAACCACCCTGAGTCTGTTCTGGGTTTTGTGGTGGTGGGTTTTTTTGAAGTAGAAAATGTGGACAGAATGAAATGCCATCCAGAGCCTTCCTCGGGCCCTGGTTTATGTATCTCATGTTGCATTCTCAGACTTTGGCTGCATGAAGTGTGCTCTGAGGTCTCAAGGGTGGTTTGAGAGCTTGGAGTCCATTTTTACCACCAACATACACTTGCATACTTTAGATTTATTTTTCCAACACCCATTTCCCCACCAAAAAATAAAATAAAAACAAATCCCCTTGCAAACAAATAGAAAGTTAGTGAAAATCAACAGTAGGGGTATTATTCATTTGCTCATTTTGTGTGTGTGTGTGTATTTCTGAGTTGAATGTCATTCTTTTTCTCTTTTTTTTTTTGTCAGAAAGAGACAGAGCGCAAGCAGGGGGAGCAGCAGGCAGAGGGAGAAGCAGGCTCCCTGCTGAGCAAGGAGCCTGATGCGGGACTCGATTCCAGGAGCCTGGGATCATGACCTGAGCCAAAGACAAACGCTTAACCGACTGAGCCACCCAGGCGTCCCTGAATTGAATATCATCCTAAGCTTACACATGATATGCTATTGGGGGAGAGACCAGGGTTATACTTCTGCTCCTGCCCTTAATATTACTGTTTCCTTATGGACTAAAACACACACGCGTGTGCACGTGTCCACTTTTATGCAGAATAATTAGGAAATAATGCAAGACGTTTTAAGTGCCAAATTGTGTGGCACAGGCAACGTATGGTATAGCTGTACAGAGTGGGGAGCAAACTGGCTGGGTGGGGCTGGAGCTAGATCAAGGGATGGGTTTGTTTGGTTGGGAGGAGGGTGAAAAGCTAAGCTACGTGGTGAAGAGCCATCCTCGAAAGGCTACTCCGGTAGGAAAGTGTCAATTAGTGTGCTTTTAGTTGCAAGTAACAGTGAACCCTGACCCATGTAGCTTAAATAGTAAAGACAAAATTAAATTTTTTTTAATGTCACACCTGTTTCAGCATGCTTTTTAATGCTATAACCAACCAGAATGGCCCCTAGCGATGGTGATGGTGGAGGGTCCTGGAGGCCTCTGCTTTGGCCAGTGTTTACCCATTGTGGAGGGATAAGGGAAAGCCTAGCAAATTCCAGGGGAGGACTGAGGGGCTGGGGTGCTAGCGAGACACTCAGGAGGCTCAGGACAGCAGCTGTTAACAAAGCAGAGACCTGTTTCAGTATGCTGAAAACCAGTATGACCAGTGTGTCCGTGCTGAGAAGGAGCCCTGATCAGGGCTAGTGCATTATCTCCCACGCGTGTTTAGAGGCAGGCCCATTCTGGATGCTTCACTCAGGCATCCAAGGTCTTCATCCAGCACCTGGTTCTTTATGGTATTCTCATCCGGCCATCAGCAGTGTATCACGTGCTCATGACAAAACCCAGAGGTAGAAAGCAGGACTTTTTCCCTGTCATTCTTTTTATCAGTTAAGAATATGTCCACCAGAGGTCTCCTTGCAGATTTCCATGCGAATTGCATTGCACTGCAAGTCACTGGCCCAGGAGATGGCTAGGACTAATTGTGGTTCTCCCCTTGGGATTAGGGATGGGCCACTTCCCCGAATCATATGGCCACCCCCCCCCCAGTGGAGGATGTGTTACTGGATGCACTTGGGGTTCTTTCAAGGGGAAAGAGGAAATGGCGCTGGGTCGGCAGTCAACAGTGTGTACCTAGTGAGGTTACATGAAGTAAGATGGACCCAGGTTATAGAAGGCCTTTTCTGAGTGGAGAAACGTTGACTTAATCAGCAAGGCCACTAGAGTTATGTTGGCGTCCAGTTAGTGAGCACTTACTAGGTGTGCTGCTCAAAGACGTCGCGAGCATTACCAAGCTGAATTCACCAGAGCGCTACATACCCCGCACCAGTCACACAGGCCGAGCCTGTGGGTGCTGGAGCAGGCGGGGTAATGGAAATGACATTTGGGTTCAGCGTTGCACAGAATATACTGGGAGGCAGGTTGATGGCACGGGTACCAGTTAGGAAGCTCTGGAAAGAATGTGCAGATATGCACCACTGTGAAATGAAATTCTGAGCACCTACCTGTTAAATGTGAAGCACTTCGCCAGGCAGGTTATCTCGTTTAATTACTTCATTCTCACAAGGATCCCATAGGATAATTTTTTATTGTGGTAAAATAACACCTGACATGAAAGTTATCATCTTAACTATCTTGGAGTGTGCCGTTCAGTAGTGTTAAGTGATTTACATTGTTGTGCAACAGATCTCTAGAATGTTTTCATCTTGCAAAACTGAAACTCTGTACTCACCAAACACTAATGCCCCCTTTCCCTTTCCCCAGCCCTAGGAAACCACCTTTCAACTTTTTGTTTCTATAATCTTGAGTACTTTAGATACTTCATATGAATAGAATCATACGGCATTTGTCCTTTTATGTCTGGCTTGTTCTGTTTAGCATAATGTCCTCAAGTTCTAATATGTGCCAGGATTTCCTTTAAAATGTCTGCATAAGGGGCGCCTGGATGGCTCACTCAGTTAAGCGTCTGACTCTTGATTTCGGCTCAGGTCATGATCTCAGGGTCGTGAGATCGAGCCCTGCATCGGGCTCTGTGCTCAGCGGGAAGTCAGCTTGAGATTCTCTCCCTCTGCCTTGCTCCCCCCCACTTGCGTGCATGTGAGTGCACACTCTCTCAAATAAAAATAAATAAATCTCTAAATAAATAAATAAAATGTCTGTATAAGTTCCATTGTGAGTACATACCACATATTCTCTATCCATTCTTCTGTGGATGGATGCAGGAGTTGCTTCTGCCTTTTGGTTATTACAAATTAGTACTGTTATCCACATGGGGGTGCAAATATCTCTTTGAAATCTTGCTTTCAGTTCTTAAAGATGTATATCCAGAAGTGGGACTGCTGGATCATACAGCAATCACACTTTTAATATTTTGAGGACCCTCCATACTGTCTTCCAAAATGGCTGTACTACTTTACATTCCCACCAACCATACAGCAGGATGCCAGTTTCTCTACATCCTCGCCAACATTTGTTACAGTCTATTCTTTTGATAGTATCCATCCTAATGTGTCTGAGGTATGATCTCTTTGTGGTTTCAGTTTTCACTTCTCTCATGATTAGTCATGTTGAATATCTTTTCATATGTGTGCTAGGCATTTGTGTGACTTCTTTGGAAAATTGTCTATTCAAATCTTTTGCCCATTTTAAAATCACACTGTTTATATTTTTGTTGTTGAGTTGCAGAATTTCCTTATATATTGTGGATATTAACCCCTTACTCAGAGATATTATTTGCAAATGTTTTCTAGCGTTCTGTGGGTTTTCTTTTCACTTGCTGATTGTTTCTTAGTGTTAAGATTTTTTATTCTCATTACTGCAATTGAGTAGATTGATAATTGAATAAATACTTCATACGACTCTCTCCTCAAATACACAGTGTGATACTTAAGAGACTTTGAATTGCCTTTGTATCACTAGTGTCTACTAAATGCCTGCCCATGAATGAGAGAATAGACTGAGCCTCAGAGGTTATATGGCTTTCTCAAGGTTGCACCACTACCCAGAGGCAGCATCGGAATTAGAAGTCAGACTTTTGGATCCAACATGGGTTTCCTTTCTGCTCTATCCATGATTGTCAGTTCACTTTCAGATGTCTTCCTAACCCCAAAACCTGAATCTGGTCTTTGATTTCATGGGCAAATGATGTACAATTCCCAATATTTTCATTGTTCAATATGGTGAAGGCCACTCATTAGTAACCTGCTAAGGGAGTTAGCAAATGTCACTAAAACATGATATTCATAAACCAACATAGCGTATCCCTTGAGATTCCTGCAGACTCAACATCCATATTTCTCTGAAGAAGTCTGGCTGCCACTTGGGCCTTGGAGAAGTTACCACGTTTCTTCTGCACATACACATATAGATAGCCAGACCAGGAGCTTTGGAAACAGTTTGGTATTATCTAGGAGAGTCAAAGTTGCCATACTGGTGACTCACCAAGTCTACTGTTATGTACAGCCTTGGACTTGTGCTGTCTGATGTGGTAGCCTCTAGGCTGCAGGTGACTATTTAAATTTAAATGAAGTAAAATTAAATAAAAAATTAAGCTTTTCAGTTGCATTGGCCATATTTCAAATGCCCAATGGCCACATGTGGCTGGTGGCCACTGAGTTGGCCAACATAGATACAGAACGTTTCCATCATAGCAGAAAGTTGGACCAGACAGCACTGCCCTAGAGAAACTTGTGCACGCGTGCCCCTGGAGATGCATATAAGAATGTTCCTGGCCCTGGTGCTTGTAATAACCCCAGACTAGAAGCAGCTTAATATCTACCAGCAGTAGAATGAGGAAAGCAGCTCATTCGTATGACGAAATATGATGCAAATGAAAATGAATAAAGAGGGGTGCATACAAACAAACAAAAAGATCGAGCAAAAGGAATAAGGCATGGAAGATACACACAGATGGATCATCAGACAGACAGTACAGTTCTATGAAGTTTAAAATGACGCAAAACTCTATTAAATATTTAGTACACTCTGGTAAAATAATAAAGAAAAGCAAGAAGATCATTATCCCAAACATTGGTACAATGTTAGGATAGTGGTCCCTTCCTATTTGGTCTTCATAGAGAGCTATGCCGGTGGTTTGGTGAAAGACATGTCTCTATTCTCTTAGACTACTGAGAGGAAGAGAGGAAGGCAGTGAGTATCTCAGTTAATTAATCAATCCCTGTAAGAATCTTCTAAGAAAGTGCTATAGAGGGGCTCCTGCGTGGCTCAGTCCGTTAAGCGTCTGATTCTTAATTTCAGCTCAGGTCATGATCTCAGGATCCTGAGATCGAGCCCCGAGTCAGGCTCCATGCTCAGCATGGAGTCTGATTGTCCCTCTCACTCTGTTCCTTCCTCCACTCTCTCAAAGAAATAAATAAAAACTTAAAAAAAAGGAAGTGCTGTAGACTGAATGTTTGTGTCATATGTTGAAGTCATATGTTGAAACCTAACCCCCAATGTGATCGCATTCCAAGGTGGGGGCTTTGGGAGGTGATTAGGTCACAGAACCCTCATGAATGGGGTTAGCTCCCTTACAAAAGAGAGCTTCCTGGTCCCTTCCACCATGTGAGGACACAGGGAGAACACGGCGGTCTGTGACCAGGAAGCAAGTCCTCAGCAGGTGCTGAATCTGTCCGCACCATGATCTTGGACTTCCCAACCTGCAGAACTGTGAGAAATACATTTCTGTTGCCTCTAACCCACACCCTGGCTATGGTATTCCGTTATAGCAGCCCAAACGGACTAAGACAGGTAGCTATTAGGGTTGGGAATTATTTGACATTATTTTAAAGTGAGGGTAATATAATTTACCATTTCCTCCTGAATGGGATGACTTAAAGAGTTTACAGGGATTATAACCGTTTTATATTCCATTAAAAATAAAACCTGATTTGTTCCTCCATTAGAAGTTTTGCCTCACTTCCAACTGCTAGTCATTTGGGGCAGGAGGAGAAGGAAGGATAGGAAGGGAGCGTGAGGTTTCCAAAGAGTTTCTGATGGACGAACAATGCTAAAGACGACCGTCAGTGCTTCTCCCGTCCGACACTGTGTTGTCCACTCTGCACACATTTGTGCAGGGATGAATGTGCGGCTCCGCACTCTGAAGGGGTTCCTGTCCTGGGCCGGCAGCCACCTGGAGACATGGCTCTGGACTTCAGTGCCTACATCAGGCTTGAGGAGGTGAGCAAGGCTTGGTGGTGGGATACTTCAAAATTTGCAGACGAACCAGTTCAGCCCAGCAAGATTCTAGGATGGAGGATTTTGTTGTTCCCTTAGAATTCAGTTTCTAGATAAAATCGTTTCTGCGCTTTTGTCAAATGTGCCTTGTCTGTAACTCTTACCTAGACCGAATTGTTGGTCAGTGTGTGACTTGGTCATTTTGGGAAGGAAAAGCTTTGGGTTGCCTTTAGGAACACACTTAGCTCACCACTGCCTAGAAACCTTCAGGCTGGTCAGTGCATTCGAGCAGGGCATTCTACCTCACCCCATCCTCTTTTAATTCTTGGAGCAGCCTTGGTTTGGCTGAGTGCACAATTAATCTGCTCCAGAACACAGCGGAAGCCAGCCAGGCCCTGTGGGCTGACTCAGAGGGCAGCCACCCCACCCTCAACTTCGCTCCCACCTCTGACAGCCAGGAAGGAATTTCCAAGACTCCGGTGCCTGAGAGTAACCTCTGTCTCTCCCCTCTGCCTTCCACGTGGTCTCCAGTTTCTTTTCCAAAGTGCAAACTCCTCAAGAATCAAGCAGTATTCTTGGTAGCTTTCTCCACACTGTGGCCATCACTTCTTCATACATTTTCTATCGTAAAGAAATGGAGTTCTTTGGTTATTTTTTCCCCTGTATCTCTTGGGTAGTCCCTAAGAATGCTATTACTTACATAGGCATGTAGGGAATACGGATCTTATTACCAAATGATGAGACTTCCCTGAAAACACAAGAACTCTTGGCCCTTGGGCTCACACATGGAATGCTGATGTTTAGAGACTTAAGTAGTCTTATGAATTTGTGGAGGAGGCTTTAAGTCTTAAGAAATTAGAAAGTTGGGGCACCTGGGTGACTCATTTGGTTAAGCATCTGCCTTCGGCTCAGGTCATGATCCTGGGGTCCTGGGATGGAGCCCCATGTCAGACTCCCTGCTCAGTGGGGAATCTGCTTCTCCTCCCTTTGCCCCTCCCTCCCCACTCGTTCTCTCTCTCTCTGTTTCTCTCGCAAATAAAGAAATCTTTAAAATATAAAAAAGGAAAGAAATTAGAAAGTTATCAGGTCTGGATATGCAGAAGCAGATGAACCCCAAAACTGGCACCATGTTCTTAGAGTTCCAGAGGTAGCCTTGGGTTTAAGGGGGAGGAAGGAGATCATCCTACAGAGTTTCTCAATCTTGCTCCATGAGCAACTGGTCTGAGATACAGTCCCAGGTGCCAGGTGTGTGTTTGTGGGGGCTGGGGGTGGGGAGCTGCAGGGGGATGGGAAGGAGAGAGGCCATTCAGAGGAGAGTAACCACTGCATACGGAAAGGACAGGGAGTAACAGTATGGCTGGGTGGGGGTAGATTTGACCATATCTCTGAACTAAGAGGAATGAACGCAGGGTGTGAGGAGGGAAGACCAATCTAAAACCCAGTTTAACATGTGAGTCTTGAGAATAACTTTAACCAAAGGTAAGAAAGAAAAGCTTTAGTTCCATCTGCTTTGTGGCTTGGATGGTATACCATGATTGCTCTGAGGTTCTTCAAAGAAAGTTTGGTCAAAGACGTAATAATATCCCAAATCCTGGCTGGGAGACTCGTAGTTCAAAGAGTCTGGCCCTTCTAACTCTTTGAGTCTGAAAGTAAGTTTTTACCTCGATTGGGACAAGAGATTTGGGGAGAAGTTTTCTTTCAAGGTTGAGACCTTCTAAGGGCTATCCTACTTTATGTATATACTAAAATATAGAAAACTGGCCTTTATGAAGATGCCTTTTAGTTCTGTAAAAAGCATTGGTAGAAAGTATGCTTCCTTTATGCATGGCTTGCATTTTCTACAGATAGTTCATATAATTATTACCATTTTTTCAAAAATGTGTCATGAATTTCTCACAGAATTGAATAATTCCAGGGGCACCTGGGTGGCTTAGTCAGTTAAATGTCTGACTCTTGACTTCGGCTCAGGTCATGATCTCAGTGTCGTGAGATCAAGCCCCATGGTTAGTCCGTTGGTTGGTTGGTCCAGCTCTGTGCTCAGCAGAGAGTCTGCTTTTCTCTGTCTCCCTGTGCCCCTCCCCCTGCTCACGTATGCTCTCGCTCTAAAATAAATCAATCAATCAATCAATCAATCAATCAATCTAAAAAAAAAGAATTGAATAATTCCACCTGTTTTAAAATGAGAAATCTGACTCACCTTGGTGTTAGCCAGAGGATTCTCTCTTTACTTTAAAAAAGTCTAAACTATATTAATCAGTTGCTTCAAACATCTTTTCCTCTTGCAAATAAACCTCATATTTCTTTGTTTTACCTTTTGTCAATCGTATGTAGTATTTATTTTGAAAAGTCAACTAAATCATCAAGTTACACAGAAAATAGTCATAGACCACTTTCCTCCTGCTTCTCCCCCTCCCCAATTATTCCTCCCTTGGTGTCTGCTATGCTTTTTTAGTTGGCTCTTAGGTATTTGCCCCTATTTCTCCAGTTAACAAGCTTATATTTCTATTGCTTTATTTTCAGATTTTAAGGCATTAGTTGCTTTCCTTCTTCTAAAGGAAAGGTGAGAATTAAGTCTGGCTTCTCCCTCAGCCCCGACTTCTCCGGGGCCACACACTTACACTTCCTTTCTTCTCCCCATCTCCAGTACAGTTATATTTCACATGAGTTCCAGTGTTTGTGCTAGTGGGGCTATGTGCCGTTCAGTGCAGAGCCTGAACCATTTTTCTTTCCCTTCTAGCTATTAGTTCTTCCCCAAATTAACGTGGGGGAGCAAAATTTGCCACTGCCAAAGGTGTCTCTTTAGAATGTGGATTATTTTAGGCTCATTATTTTTAAGAGACTCAGGAAGGCTCGGGAAGAATCTTTGGCCTTTCTCCTAACTTTGTGGAAGAATTTAGATAGAGGACCTGCTCTAGCAAGGGAAGTGTCTCCATAGATAACTACAGTATAATATAAACTAGGTGTAGTAGACAGGAAGGAACTTAGCAAAATCTGTTTGTTAAAATTCCTCCCTATGTCCCAATGTTTCTGAGTGGCCCAGCAAACATTTGTTTACCAAACATTTATTCTTTTTCATCTTCCTGCGAATTGTCTTCCCTCTCTTTGAAGTCCCAGGCCCCTTCCCCCTTCTCTTTAGTTCAGGATGATCTATATCTCATTTTGCCTGACTGTCTTTGGAATCTCTTGTGTTTATATGGATTCTCTTTACATGTGTAATTACATTTGGTCTCATGCCAATTTAACTCTTAGGCCAGCCAAAAGAATCTTAAAGGGTGTAGGAAAATGTTTCCTCCCCAATATTAACAGCTATCTTTAAAAAAATTTTTTGCTTACTTTTCTGCGTGGCTATGACTAATTCAATCCCAAACTCCCTACTAATTGTCTAGATCCCTTTCCAAAATGTTTCTTTTCATCAAACATCCTATCAATTTCATCTTCACGAAAGCTCTCTGGGCTGGTTGCCCCTGTGCAGGTGCACACCTGTCATCCTGGGGTCTCTTTGTTGTCTCATGGGGTTCCCCTCACCTCTCTCCTACCTTGGATCTCCAGTTCCCTGTCTTATTTTTCATCTATTTGTCTTTTTTTTGTTCTGGGAGATTTCAAATCTTAAATTGAAGTTTCATTTTTGAAAAGTCTTGATTTCCAACATTTTTTTAAAAATTCTCTCAATGCAGCTTTTTAATATGAACAGGTTTAATATGAACAAGAAGAACAGGTTCTTCTTTCATGAATATATTTTCTTCCATATCTCTGCAATATAGTTTGCAAAAAGATGCTGTCTTGACAAATGCTGTCTTGAACCCCCCCATAGGACAGTCCAGCATCCTGCTTGGAAGTGAGAGCCTGGCTCCCAGCATCTGAAAGCCTAGCACAGGAACCTTTAATGGCTTTATTCATCAGTGTGTAAACATTCACCATCTTCCCCCCCTTCAGTAGAGTCTCCTCATCCCTCAATGTGCCCTGTGTCCCCTAGTCGAGAGAACCTCTCTTTGCCTTCCCCTGAGAACAGAATTCCCACATTTTGCTGTGGGAGGATGGGGGGGGCAGTGGGGAAGTTGGGGAGGGGATCCATGGATTTATCTGCTTCCTAAACAGCTTTCACCTAGTCGTCCCTAGGATGGAAGTCACACCTCTTCCACCCCTGGTTTCTGACATATCTGGTGCTGCCATTTCCGGAGTGTTTTAAGGATTCTTGGGGTATAAATCAGGTTGTTCTCAGCATTTCCCATTTGTTCAGTGTTCAGCTTTTCAGCTCAGCTAAGTCGCTTGTCAATGGTCCATTTCCAGCTTCCAAAGTTTTATTTTGTCTCCCTTCTCAGTCTCCTTGTCCCTGTGCAGGTTTTGTTTGCTTTGTTTTAAATGTTTCGGGAGGGAACAAAATAAGATGCGCGCGCGCGCGCGCGTGTGTGTGTGTGTGCTTATCACACATATCTTTACCTAGAACTACATCTCAAATTCTAACAGAATTGTTTAGTTAAGGATATACAAACACTGCAGAAATGGCCTAGAAATCTTTTATTTCATTGGTATGAGCCCCTAAGAAAAGGAAATAAGAAATATTATATTTAGATGAATGCCTGATTCTTTTATCTTCATGATCTCTTAAGAATCTTTTCAATCAGGCCAAGGAAGGCAAAGGAGAGGTAGCACTGAATCATCAATCAGCTTTTTCTGGTTCCTCTCTTTTTAATTGAGAAAGCTTTCAAGATCATACATATCTTCACTTATGATGGTGAAAAAGAGAAGAATCACAAGAAGACAGGGTTACTTGGTGAGTAGGAGGACCGGAAGAATAGAGAGAAGGTGGAGGAGACAGGAAAACTGGCAAGAAGAAGCAGAGAGATGGAAGGAAAAACAAAGGGCATACATAGTATCCTCCAAACTCATGTTGCTTAGAATTGCTGGTAACTACAAAAATTATCTGTAGCTCTTCATATTATTCCATCTCTATAACATTCCATATGTGGAAAGAAAGTGTCTCCTCCTATTCATCTCCGTGTAGTCATGCCTTTAATACACACTTATTGAGAACCAGTGATGTGCTAGCCTTGTACTGGTAGCTGAGGGTGCAAAGCTAGTTAAGACTTTCCTCAGGGACTTAGTCTGTAGTCTACCTGGAGAGAAAGACATCTTTTTAAAAATGCAATATAGGGGGGTGCCTGGATGGCTCAGTCGGTTGAGCATCTGCCTTCAGCTCAGGTCATGATCTCAGGGTCCTGGGATCAAGCCCCACGTCAGGCTCCCTGCTCAGCAAGGAGTCTGCTTCTTCCTCTCCCTCTGCCTGCCCCTCCTCCCCCACTCGTGTTCTCTCTCTCTCTCAAATAAACAAAATCTTAAATAAAATTTTAAAAATGCAACACAGGTACAACATGACAAGTGACACAGTAGGGGTTTTCTTGACTACGAGGTCCAGAGGAGGTCCAAAAGCAGATGGAATTGATTCTGTCTGGGGCATAAGGAAGCCTCCAGGTGGGGAGCATGTCCGGATAGCGGAATAGCAGGGCAGAGAATGGGTGCACCTGCGGGGAAATGAAATCGTTAAAGATGGCTGAAGAGTGGATGACTGTTGGAGCCAAGTCTTTCGAAGGAATTTGAAATTGGTTCTTCAGGCAAGTGATTTTCAGTATCAGCTCCCTGGCAGGGCTCACTGCCTATGAGTCCCTGGAGATCCTGACTCAGTTTTCCTTGGGTCCTCTTGATCTCCGTCTTTCAAAAGCTCTCAGGTTTAGAAAGGACTGCTTTAGGCAGTACAATTTTCACAGAAGGAATTTAGGTAGGGCGAGAACATAATCGGATTGGTATTTTAGAAATATCCCTTTGGCCAAAATGTGGAAGTTTGGACTGCGGGAGCAATTGGTGACAGAGAAACCAATCTGGAGGCCAGTGAGACAGAGAGTGGCACCTGCCCTAAGGCCGTGGCAGTCAGGATGGGAGGGATTAGACCTAGCAGCCTGTGGGGGCCGCGTGCCTTAGAGAAAGGAGAGGAGTGTCTGGGTTTCTGGCTCCCACAGGAGTGGGGTAGACAGTGGCCCAATCCATCAAGATGAAAATCAGGAGAGGATCAGGTTTGGGGGAAGAGAACAAGATACTTTGGGGGCCCAATAAGCTGGTGCTTTCAGGGTGCAAGTGTGCAAATGGATGTTGCCACGTGGGTGGGGGGGATGGTATTTGACTCCAGGGTGTGAGTGAAACCATGAGAGTTAACAGTGCAGATGAGCGAAGCTGCAACTCTTTCCCCATTTCTGCCTCTTCTCAGAATGCTCTCTGCCTATAAGAATTATATGCTAGCTTGATGCTCGCGATAACCAAGGGTTCATTTAGTGGTTTTGTGGGAACTCAAGGTTTCATCAAGAAGCCGGCTGGAACCAGTTGGGACCACTCCCCTCCTCTTAGAGACGGACAAAAGGAGATGAACCCTCCTTTACTGATTTTAAGTCACTAGCTCCTCTCCCCCTCCTCTCGACCCTGTTCCTCCTGCCTTGAAAAACATCCCCAGCTCTTCCCTTCCAGAGGCAGATCCGAGGCTCTTGCCCCCATCCCTCCTTTGGTGGCCTTTCTGCATACTGAATGTGCCAGCCATGGGCTTTGCTGTGCAACCAGGGGATGGACTAGGGTTCTGTTACCTGAGGAGGAGTCAAGGGAAGAGAATTTTGCTTTCAACCTTGACAGCAGGTGGGACAGTGAGCATGGATGGGGTGGGAGAAGGTGAGGGCGACTGGCAAAGGGGCAAGAGGGACCTGAGAGATGGAAGAAATGGAAGGCACAGAGTCCTCCGCACAGGAGAACAGCCTTAAAGCAGAGTGTGGCCAGCCGAGCGGGTGTCTCCCCAGAAGGCCCCTCCCACTCTGCAGAGGCACCCTGGGAGGGGGAGCCACCCGCCCCGAGGGGAAGGCGAGGAGCACAAAGCGAGAGACTTCCCTCAATTATTTTTAATCTCTTCGCAGATTCCGTCAGTGCTCAGCAGCGTTTTCTCCCAGAGACAAAGGCTGGAGGGTGCTTGGGGCCTGGGTGTAGCTCCAGCAGCCGTAATTGTTGAGTGAGAAGCTGCTCCCGAGCTTTGGTGACCCCGCCTTGGGGGAGGTGGGCCACCCACTCTTCAGGAAGAGGCCAGCTCGGAGCTGTGCATTGCTGGACGTTTCTCCTGATTTGGGCAGCACATGCCCCGCACTCAGAAATCCTTCTAGAGGCTGCAAAAAAGAGAGAGGACAGTAAAGAAGAAGAGGAAAATGTCCCCTCTATTCTCTGGTCTCCACTCTCTCTCTCTTCTAACTTGAGTTGAAATGAGATGTACTTGGATGGGAGATGTTATGCTTCATAAAGGAGGGTAACTGAGTCCCCGGTGATGAAGTGACATCGATTTTATTTTTATAAGCTTTTTTATCCCCCCCCCCAATCCAGCAAGATTTAGTGTTTTTTCATCGGAAGATCTCAAGTCCCATCAGGGACACCAGTGACTTCATCTATGCAGTTCTCCCTGTGACGTAGGAAAGAGAAGCTTTCTGTTCTGTGGAGCAATTTTGGGGATAGATGATTTGGGTAGATAACCAGGTGCTATGAGCACCTTCATTCACTTATTCATTCAGAAGGTATTTATTGGCTGCCTACTCTGTGCAAAATGGTGTGTATGAAACTATGCCCTGCCCACAGGGGCACAGCCAACTGGGGAGACAAGATGCAACACGCAAGCAGAGCTTAAAAAAACACTGCAAAGAACAAGGGCCCGTGCCATCGCTTGCCACGTGAAGTGCAGAAGGAAAGAGTTCCTGTTTGCCAGGAGTGGTCCCTCAGCTCGGTCGGATCTGGGGGCGCTGGTGGTGGAGGTGGGCCTCCCAGCATGCAGACCCCTGCCGCTTGCAAGCTCTCAGCCTCCTTCTCTCCAGAATGGGGGTAACCAGGGCTATCCCACAGTTATGGGAAGCACTCAGTAAGTATGGCCAACGTTATTCATCCCCTTCCATCCCACACGGCCCCCACTGGCTTGAGCTCCCCCCGCCCAGAACCCAGCTCCCCACCCTCATTCCACTTCTCACACTGTCAAGCCTGTCTGACTCCTTGTCTGCCACCCTCCCTAGCCACGTCATGTGAAGTCTCCCCTCTTGGCACATAAGGGGGACTTTGTAAACAGGTGTGGAATCGGGGAACGAAGAGCCTTATAGGACAGAGAGTAGACGTGTGGTCTGAGCTAAGGCTGGAATGTGCTTGGGTGATTCAGAAGACAGCGAATCAACCTGTTCCGTTGGAGTCGAGGGTGGGTGGGGGAGAAACAGTGAAAGACAGACAGGGACCCACCTGGGGCACGTCTCGTATGTCCATGCAGCAGGCTGAGGCTCAGGGCTGGGTTCTGCTGGGACGGGGAGACCCAGAGTGGTTTAGCACAGGGGGCTGACTGATGGGGAAACGTGGGAGGAACTTGAACCTGTTCACTGTGGGATGACGGGATGGGCAAGCGTTTACGCAGGATATGGAGCTGGCCATCCTCAGAGTGGGAATATAAAGGCAAAGATACAGTAAAAAAAAAAAATTATGTGCCTGTGTGTGTGTCTGTATTCCACTAAAGAGCATTTTAGCCACTGATAGGACAATGACATTTATAATTTAAAAACCCAGGCAAGTTTCTTTTCAGGCTATGACAGAATGACCTCAGCCTCTGAGCAAGGATCAATCTGAAACTCGGACCTTTCACTCCTAAGGATGCCAGCCTTGTGAGGGAGGCCAGGTCTCCGTACTTGGATGGGATTCTCTCTAGAGACTGGATGGACGGGAATGGCAGTGAAGAGTCTGAGCTCCTTCCTATCTTTTGTGCTTACTCTCTCAGGAGACTCCTAGCAAACAGGTTTTCTCTGGAGGGAATGTGAGTATGAGCGTGGTGTGTGTATGTGTGTGTGTGCGCGCGTGCACGCACACCGCTCCCCCTCCCCCGCCCTGCACTTATGGGTGTGACTTCCCTCCTGCTTCTCCAGATCTTACCTGGAACTAAACACTGTCCAGTTGCTGCTGATCCTAAACTGTTAAGAGAGTCTCAGGGGCTCAGTAAACCTGGGCTTGAAAAATACCACAGATCCACACTTGTGGGAGAAGGGGCTCAGGGCGGGCTTCAACAAACCTCTTGGCCCGCGGGCAAAGAGCTCATGGCAAAAATGACTATTCGAAGAAAGCTCGGGTGTGCCAGCTTTTAAACTCTTTCCAGGATGAATTAAGTTGGCAGTGATGATTGCTCATGTTGGCAAACAGAGGGGGAATGGAAAATGCACGGTGAAGGAGGAGGTAGAGGGAGAAAGGTATGTGGGAAGGGGGCACGACTGGGAATGCAGGGCGGGAAAGGACAGGTGAGTGGAACAGGGGACAGAGGAGAGACGACGCAAGGAAGGTGGCTGAGAAGTGCACGGCCTGGGAGAGGAAGGATTTACTCTTTGTCGGGCTAGTCTGCTCTCTCCAATCTCCAGCTCCCTTTGGAGTCTTGTCTAGAATTGCAGGTGGACCACTAAGGGGCACAAAGATGTCCGGTCTTTGACTATTCCTTCTGAAAGGTCACTTGTGCTAATTTGAAACAAACAATAATGCTGCTCTCATGTATTGAGGGGTTTCTACCTGGAAGGGCGTTGCACATTTCATGGTCATTAGGGGTCTCTGAGGGATGTGCCCTACTTCCCACCTCCACTTAGCTCTGAAGCCCGAGCACTTCACACAGTGAATAAGTGACAGAGCTCAAAATCTGAACCCCAACAGGCTGGTCCCAGAGCTCCCCAGCTTAGCCAGCATCTAATCTGTCCCCTGTCCCCATCTCCCCATCCCCGTTTGTGGTCTATTAACAAGTCCATTGAGGGTGGTGTACAATAGGCTTTTCTTAGATTTCAAAGGAGAAACACTTTTGGCTACAGCAAAATCCCTAGTACATGCCCGGAGCTGGGCTGGATGCTTATTTCCCCGAATACTTCCCATCCTCGGTCGTAGCCATTACTGTGTCACTTACAGATCGAGGAGTTGGAGAGAGAGACGTAATCTGCCACAGGTTGCAGAGCTAACAGGTCTCAGAGCCTGGGATTCAAAGCCAGGTCTCTCTGACCTCAGAGCTCTTCCCACTCTTCCCTTCCCACAACTTGTCCCCATGCCCTCGGACGCTTTCTCAAACTCAGAGGCATTGCGGGATGGAGGTCGCACAGGTGACTTCTGGGGCCGAGCAGGTAGGTTTCCTGTCGTCTCCCTTCCCTTCCCCTCCTGCCTTCTCAACATCTCAGTAGTGCGATCCAGCGTCTTGCTACTCAAATAGGGTTCCCAGAGTAGCAGCACGAAATCACCAGGGAGGAAGCCTGCCGGAAAGCAGAGCTTTAAGCCCCACCCACCTACCCAAGCGGAATCTGCCTTTTCATATGACCCCCAGGAGACTCTAGTTCTATCAACATTGGAGAACCACTGGTCTGGCCACAACTCCAAACCCTCTTACCCAGGAATTGCCAGTGCTGCTCCTACAAATACAGTTATTGTGTAGTTTCTATCTCTTTTTTTTGGGGGGGGGAGGTGTCTCAATCTAGATTATGAACCCAATTTCCAGGGGATCCGGCTTCAGTAGAGGGAGTGGGGTGGGGCAGGAGTTACTGAATCATTAACCCTATCGAGTCTACCATGGATTTCTCCCTTCCAGCTTCAGAAATAAAGATTTAACTTACTTAATGAATGAGTACTAGCCATATATTATGAATTAATGGAATTCCCATTAGCTTCTCTAGCTCAACCAGTTTAAATCTGAACTGCTCAGCTCCCCCCAGAGATATTTCTCTTCGTGTATTTCATCTTTCTGTTGGAACTATCACTGCCCTGCCCTCAACCCAGGCACTCCTTTTGGCTCTACCTTCCTTCGGGACCTTTCACATCAGCTCCTTGTGAAGGCTGAGCCATGGCCTTTCTCACTATGCTCCCTTCTACCACCAGCTCACTGGACAACGGTGCTGGCTCTCAAACTTTCTCCGGTTACCCTTCAAAGTGAAAGTTTTTCACCAGCAAAAATAGGCTTATTCGGAAATAGAAGACAATTACAATTTGGGATGCCCAAGCCACTGCAAAAGCTTAGGCACTGAGAGGACCCCCCCCCCTTTCTTATAGAGGGAAGGCGGGGTGGAGTTGGGAGTTGCTATAAACTAAAAGCCCATTGGACTAAACTGGGAGTTCCAAGTGTAGTGGCTTCTCATTGGCTGAGTGGTGACTGCCTCCCATTGGCTGGGTTGTTGCTGGGGCAGAAGGAAAACTTTCTTCTTCCTGCTGGGTTAGTAAAGGAGTATTTTTGCCAGGTACTCACTTCTTATTGAGGGGAGTGGGGGTGGTCTGCAGTTGAGTGTGGTTGGGCGTGAGCGCTCCCCTTGCTGGCCTCCGGACCCAATTTTAGTGACGTTTCACCCTCCCCAACCTCTGTGCTCACCCTCCCCAGCCTCTGTGCGCCCTGTAGCGCAGAGCGCTAGGTTGCTTGCGTTCTCTGCCTTTTGTATGACTTTAGATCACTCCCTTGCCCGCTTTAAAACCGTTAGTGGCTCCCCTTGGCCTACAGAGCAAAATCAAGATCTTTTCTGACTTGAGTCTCTGCTACTTTTCAAAATTTCCTTCTGGTAGATCTTTCAAACTGAACCTTTCCAATTCCAATCAGGTAGAAGCACCTGCTGTTGCCTGAACATCCCTTTGCTTTCTCACCTCGGAGCTTTTTCTCAGGCATTCATTGGCCTGGAATGTTCTTCTCCTTCTGCCTTCACGTGTCCCTGTGGCTGCGTCCCTGATTTCTGTCCCTCTCCCCACCCTGCCACTAGAAGTGATCTTTCCCCCCTCCAGACACCTCTGTCCCTTTTCTGTACCTCAAATATGACACTTTATGATCTTCCTCAGACCTCGTATTTCTTCTACTGAAAGGCAAGCTCTTTGAATAAAAGCCCCCTCTGTGTTTTTTTTTTTTTTTTTTAAAATAATCTTTCCCCACTGACTTTTAGTTGAACTCTTCCTGTGGTAAAATGCACATAACATAAAATGTACCATTTTAACCATGTGTAAATGTCCAGTGGTCAAAGCTAAACCCAGCTGGGCGTTTTTTATTCACAGATTTTATTCAGTAACGACTGTGGTTGCAGAAACAGCTGAGCTTCCCTCCCGATTTGCCAGGGATGACCCAGCATTTTAAAGGGAGCGTCAGGAGTACACTTGTCTTGATGAAGCACCAAGGAATATATGGAATTGTTGAACCACTATATTGTCCACCTGGAACTAATATAACACTGTATGTTAGCTATACTGGAATTAAAATAAAATAATAATAAAAATAAAAATAAAGGGAGAATAAGGGAGTGGGGAAGGGAAGCCAGCAGGGGCTCACGCAGGAGCTGAGAGGTGAAACGTTACAAAAAGCTGGTAAGAGCATTTTCCAATGCACTTGGAGTTAGGCCAGCTGTGTCCTCTAACTGCATTTATCTAGAGACTGGGAACCAGAGGCCCAATCATTCTTGACAATGACATTGAAAAAGAATGGCTTTGGGGCGCCTGGGTGGCTCAGTCAGTTAAGCGTCTGAGTTTGGCTCAGGTCATGATCTCAGGGTTCTGGGATCCAGCCCCGTCTGGTGTCTCCCTGCTCAGTGGGGAGTCTGTTTCTCGCTCTCCCTCTGCCCCTACCCCCTGCTCATGCTCTTTCTGTCTCTCTCTCAAATAAATAAATAAAATCTTTTTAAAAAATAAAAAATAGGTAAAAGGAATGGCTATTAGGTCCCAGAGAAAGAGACTGCTGGGTTGTAGCAGAAACATACATCTCAACCGAGGAAAGAGTTACAATTTGAAGCTTTTTTTGTTGTTGTTCTTTTAGTACATACTCTAAGAAAAGGAGGTATTAATTAGGTGTTAGCTGAAACTAAGGGTGAATTCTTTTGGCAACCTTGAGTTTTTTGAGACAGGATCTCAAGGTGGGGGCTGGGTTGGCCCAGAGACGAGGGCCTTGGCTGCTAGACGCCCTGCCAGGGTTTGGTCAAGTCTCTTGGTGCAGGTGTTTGAAGGGAGTCTTTCCTGTGGAGAGTTTATGGAGTTCTTACAGGTCAGTGGCATGAAGTATATCTATCACCACCATCTGTCTCCAGAACTTTTTTCATTCTGCAAATCGGAAGTTCTGCACCCGTTAAACACTAACCCCCCATTCCTTCCTCCCCTCAACCCCTGGCAACCACCCATCCACTTTCTGTCTCTGAATTTGATGACTCCAGGTACAAGTGGAATCATACAGTATTTGTCTTTTTGTGACTGGCTCAATTCACAGAGCATAATGTTCTCCAGGGCTCATCCACGTTGTAGTGTGTGTCAGGATTTCCTTCCTTGTTAAGGCTGAGTAATAGGTCACTCCCTTGTGTGTACAAACCACATTTTGTTTCTCCCTTCATCACACTTTATTTCCACCATTTTACTTTTGTGAATAGTGCTGCTATGAATGTATAAGTGTACAAATCCTGCTGCAGGACCCTGATCTCAGTTATTTTGCTTATTTACTTTTGCATCTTCAGGGCGGTCCTCTTTTAGCTTCTCAATACATGCTCGTTAAAAAATCTCGTCGAGTGCATTTCTTGGCAGTGGGAATGGCCATAGTAGGTCGGCTGAGGCCCACAGTGGAGAGATTCCCAGAGGTCCAAGGGGACCACACAGTGAGTGCCCTGGGGGTAACAGAGCTCGTCGCTGAGCTGGGGGGCCCAGCTGGAGAGGTAGGGCCCCTTCGCTGCGGCTCAGTCCCGGGTAGTGGCGTGTTGATCCTTTGCCGGCCTCTGAAGCCTGTGGCCACGGTAAACCTCTGTCTGCAAGCTCCTTCTCCAGCTCTTTTATCTCCTTTATGTCTGAAATGCCTTATTTCCTCCTCTTCAAGGCCTTCCCCAACCACACCAGCAGCAGCTCCCTGGCCACCTCACTCTCCAACATAACACCCTGTTCATAACCTTTAGAGCCGTATCCTAGGTTAGAATTGTTTCATTTGTTCACATGTTTATTTATTGTCTGCTCTCCATTTATGGTCTGCTCTCTGTAAGCACCGTGAGGATATGGCTCTCATCCGTCTGTATCCAAGAAGTGCTTAGCACGTAGTAGGTGGTATAAAAAAAAGAGTAGAGTGAATAATGGTCAGTTTGTTTACACGCGGAATGTCGGGCCCTCTGGTTGTAGTCTAAACAGTGCTGGGGAGGAGGCACTAACCCCAATCCTGGTCATCTGAGACCTCACCGACCTGAGGAGGGCCTTGCAAAAGATCCCTAGAGCAAGCAGATGGAGAAAGTCGTGGCAGGCGACTAGGACTCAGGCCATCGGATGATCTGAGTGGGGTGCTGGTGGCCCAGGCAGAGGACACAACAAGGACCTGGACCACGAAACTGAGTTCAGGCACAAGACTCCATTCTTTAGAAGAACCGATGAGAGTACACAGGACTCAACCAAGATGAATCAGAAAAGAGGCTGATGCCCTCAGACTGGGGTTGGGCCCAAGGAGTGCTGACAGGGGGGCTCAGGGCATAAGGTTTGAGTAGGACCAGCCAGCAAGCTCTCTGTCTATACTGGTTTGGGCAGGGTGACCTAGAGCCTGAGTTAGAAATAAACAGCTTCAGCATTATGATTACAGAGCATTGGGATTATAGAAAGCTATATGTACACACACACACCATATTTATATATACATATTTATATTTATAAATATATAAGATGGTGTATATATATTTATAAATATATCAAATGGTGTGTTTAAAATATATATTTTTAAAATATATATTTTAAAAGTTTTATTTACTTATGTAATCTCTACATCCAACATGGGGCTCAAACCCACGACCCCAAGATCAAGAGTTACAGGCTCTTCCAACAGAGCCAGCCAGGCACCCCAAGCATGGTATATTTTTTAAAACGGTGTTTCATGGAATATAAAAAACACAGACCCTAAAGGAAAGGGTGAAAAGAAAAGAAATGTGTTAAAACTTAAAAACAAATTTTTTTTTCATCAAAAGACAGCACAAACAAGCAGAACATCAGATACTTGCACATCCATGTTCATAGCAACATTATTCCCACTAGCCAAAAGGTGGAAGCATCTCCAGTGCCCATTCACAGATGAATGGATCAAGAAATAGGGTATGTACATACAGTGGTTATAATCTTATTTTGCCATAAAAAAGGAACGAGCTGGAGGGGAGAGGGGATGGGGATGAAGTACCATTAAACAAGGGGGACAGAGTTTCAGATTTGCAAGATGAAAAGGGTTCTGGAAGCAGATGGTGGTGATGGCTACACAACAATGTGAATCTACTTAGTTCCGCTCAACTGTGCATTTAAAAATGGGCAAGGGGCTAAATTTTATGCTCTTTGCACTTTACAATTAAAAGACAAGGAAGGAAATTCAGATGCAGGCTGCAACATGGATGGACCTTGAAGACCTCATGCTCAGTGAACTAAGCCAGTCACCAAAAGACAAATGCTCTATGATTCCACTGGCCTGAGTTTCCTAGAATAGTCAGATTCAGAGGGACAGAGAGTAGAGGGTGGTTGCCAGGGACTGGAGGGAGAGGGGACGGGCAGGTAGTGTTTCATGTGTATAGAGTTTCAGTTCGGGAAGATGAAAAATTTCGGGAAATGGATAGTGTTGATAGTCGCATAACACTGTGAATAAACTCATGTCATTGAATTGTACACTAAACATGGCTAAAATGATAAATTTAACCTATGTATATTTTACCACAATGAGGAAAAGAAGACAGTCTACACAAAGGGAAAAGACCAGGAGGAAGTATCTGTTAGGTTTTTATATCTGCAGATGTTTATTTATACTGACTGGAAACATGAAGTTTCTGGATCAGAGAACAGAGCGATTATTTGTTCACCTATTGGTCTTGGTGCCAATTCCCTACAGGCAATGCAGTGAGGGCCAGATGTACCCTGCATGTACATGGGTTTAGAAACACAGAGAAGAACTCTAAAATGATGGCTCTCAGAGCATGAATAGAAGCTGCCAGCACATCTGTTCCTCCCACCCTGGAGGTGGAGGGAGAGACCTTTGTTCTCCAATGTCAACAAATCCACTCTGGGGAGAAGTGAGGAAGGTCTCTGGGTTTTTACAACCATTTGGAATGTAAACAACTGGCTCTGGGTTTATCACCTTTAGAAAATGAAGAGAAAATGGGTCTGGGGAGGAAGAGGGCATTCTCTGTCTTTGTAGCATGCCAATATCTGTTTCTCAGAAAGGTCTGGACAGTGCGGGAACACTGAGAAATCCAGGGAGGATTGCCTCCCCACAATATCCATAACTTATGTAACCAAAAAAGGATTCATATACAGAATATTTAACTAACTCCTACCAATGAGCAAGGAGAAGACAAGCAATCCTATTTAGAAGTGGATGAAAGAATGTAAGCTGGCAATTTCCAGAAGAATTCCAATAGGTTAATAAGCATATGAAAACCTCATGAGACTTACTAATAATTAGGGAAATTCAAATTAAAATGGGCGCCAATCATATATTGAAATATTTCAAAATTAAAAGACATGAAGCAAAGTACTATGTTGTCAGGTTGTAGGAATCCGTGAAAAGAATGAAAGTGTGATTCGACTTATACGAAATGTCCAGAATAGACAGGCAAATCTAGAAGGAGAGAAAATAGATCAGTGGTTGTTCAGGGTGCGGGAGACGGGGAGGGGTTAGGAATGGGGGTGATGGCTGAGAGGAACAGAAGTTCCTTCTGAGGTAATGAAAATATTTCACAAGTGGCTGTGCTCATGGATAGGCAACTCTGAATATACTTTTTTTTAAAAAATTTTATTTATTTATTTGAGAGCGCGAGAATGAGAGATAGAGAGCACGAGAGGGAAGAGGGTCAGAGGGAGAAGCAGACTCCCTGCTGAGCAGGGAGCCCGATGCGGGACTCGATCCCGGGACTCCAGGATCATGACCTGAGCCGAAGGCAGTCGCTCAACCAACTGAGCCACCCAGGCGCCCCTCTGAATATACTTCTAAAAGTCATCAAATTATACATTTTTTTAAAAAAAGATTTTATTTATTTATTTGAGAGAAAGAGAGAGAACAAGCAGGGGGAGGGGCAGAGGGAGAGCTGACTCCCAGCGCGGGGCTCGATCCCAGGGCCCTGAGACCATGACCCCAGCTGTAGGTAGATGCTTAACTGACCGAACCACCCAGGCGCCCAGAACTATACACTATTAATAGGTGAATTGTCTGGTATACGAATTGTATCTCAGTAAGACTGTTTTTAAATGGGGACGGGGATAGCATTTCCTTTCTACCAGAAAGTGAAGTCTGACTATTCTGTGTGTTGACAAAGATGTGGATGGAGAGATAGGAGCCAGCCCCAGGGCTGCAAGAGACGTCAGCTGGGACATTTTGGAACAGCACATTGGCTGCTTTTAGCAAAGTTAAAGGTACACCTGTTCTGCGTCCCAGCAATTGCACTCCTAGGTGAAGAATCTGGGACATGCGCCCAAGGAGCCTTTACAAGGATGATCGTGGCAACCTTCTGTGTAAGAGTTAAAGTTTTAAGTGACTTCAATGCCCACGAACAGAAGAACGGATACATACGTTTAAATCCATGTCAGGGAATACTATACACAAACTTAATATTTTTTATTATTATGTTAATCACCATAGATTACATCCTTAGTTTTTGATGTAGTGTCACAAACTTAATATGAATCAACTACATGGATACCTCTCCCAAACATAAGGTTGGGTGAAAAAAACACATTTTCAAGAAGATGCTTTCAGTGGGATGCCAGGGATATAAAACCATGAAAAAACAATGACATACTTTTATTATCCCGCCGCATAGGGAGTGAGCGAATAAAGTATGCTGGAAATGACAAATAGCAAAGTCACGGTGATGGTCAGCTCCGGAAAGAGGAAGACAAGGAGGGCCAGGGAGGAGCACGCGGCGAGCATCAACTGTACCTGTACTTGGGTTTCTTTCAAAATATTTAATGGCGATATTTGAGAACGCTGGCGTATACATCTTTGCAATATTATCTGCACTTTTCAGGGCATTTGAAATATTTGCCAGGATGCGAGAGAGATGTTGTCAGGCTGTGGGAATTTGTGATGAGAAGGAAAATCCGTAGGGCGGCAGCTGGAGCTGCAGGGGCAGCTCCCTCCCCGCCCCCCTCTCCCCCTCTCCACCCCCGCCTCCGGGGGAGGACGCGCGGTGGACTGAGCGCTCTCTCCACCATCCTCCCCACCACGGGGGCAGCGGGGGCAGCGGGGGAGGTGCTGACGGGCAGTGGACGTTGCCAGATGCACACTCTGTCCCTGTCCTTGATGTCTGGTCGGCGGGAGCACGGGCAAGGCTCCTCCTCCGGCGGCGGCGGAGGCTCTCTCCGGCGCTGCGCTGGCCCTGGGTTGAAAGTGTGCGGTCTGCGAAGATTCGGGACTTTGCTATACACCTTGTCATTCAGAAATTGTGCCCCAGAGCCTCAGCTGCCTCTTCGCCTACAGGGTGACAGGCTGGAAGACCTAGAAACTGAGACCGCTCGGAGGACTCTGGCGTTCCAGAGGTGTTGAGAAGCCTCAGCCGGTTATCAGCGTTACCATGACAACGGTGGGGGCCCGGGAATAACCCGGTAGAGGTGAAAGGTCAAGTCAAACCCTGATAAATAGCCGCAGCACAACCTGTCCTGCGTGTGCCTGGACTATGTACCTGAGACGCCCGGGATGGTTGTTTGAAAGCAATTTTTCTTTTCACCCCCAAGTGACCTCCTGTTAATGTTACTCCTGTTTTCAGTCTGTTGCGTTGGAATATGCTGCTTAGCACACAATTATATTTGGTACCACTCTTTTAAAGGATCGTGTCTATCAACTATGGTAAGTATGATCAGAGATGATACCGTCTCTCTAGTTTGTTTAAGCTTTAAACCACCACAACTTTCTCACCTCCCTCCGGAGCCGCGAGGTGCTACCCTTAGCATGGTTTGCAAATTAAGCTCTAAAGAGTCGGAATAATTAAACTCACAATAATTAAGAACTCAGAATAATTAAGTCCTCAGAAAGCTGGTGCTGGGGGGTGGGGGGAGGAATGGATAGGCTCCAAGTGTTAGTTTTCAAGAAGGGCATTGTCTGCAAAGGGCTTGCCCCGCCTAGCTCCTTGCTACTCAAAGTGTGGTCCTTGCACCAAGAATCTGAGGCCCCACCCAGACTATTGGATGGATTCTGCATTTTAGTAGATCCCCCACGTGATTCTTCTGCACATCAAGTTTGGGAAATACTCAGTCTTACAGCCTGAGGTGACTGCCTTCCAAAAGATCGCTGGCATCATAAGAGATAAGGTTTTCCGAAAGGAGAGACACTCCCAGGAAAGTTGAGGAGGAAAATCTTTTCTAAAAACAAGGCAAACATAGATTCTCTGAGATGTCCTAGATTGCTGGGTTATTTGTGGGTTATGTTTTGTACAAAGTTGTTATTCCTTTTCCTCCCACCCATTGAAAGCGTGAGTTCGATTCCAAAAAAAAGGCAGGTGGGAAGGTGGTGGTTAAAAATAACATGGAAGGGGCGCCTGAGTGGCTCAGTCATTAAGCGTCTGCCTTCTGCTCAGGTCATGATCCCAGGGTCCTGGGATCGAGCCCCGCATCGGGCTCCCTGCTCCGCGGGAAGCCTGCTTCTCTCTCACCCTCTCCCACTCCCTCTGCTTGTGTTCCTGCTCTCACTATCTCTTTCTGTCAAATAAATAAAAATTTAAAAAAATCTTTACAAAAAAATATCATGGAAGTCCTGAGTTCTCGTTGGACCATCATCTTGCGCGATACTCAGTGTGACCGTGACCCCCATTGTGCCTTAGTTTCTCCAACTTTGAAATAGCCCGGATCATTTCCCAGGGCCTGCACCAGGATTCGTAAGCTAATGCTTTTAAGGACTTTGAGGTCCTCGGATGAAAGGCATGGCCTACGCGTCGTTATTGGGGCCATGCTGCAAGGGCTGGGCCGGCTCCTGATTCAGCAGCCTCCTTGCACTTGGGATGCAGTGTGCTCACTTTTATCTCGGTCCCTGACTTCTCTGGAGGAAAGGATGGGAGGGCAGGCAGGTAGGGCAAGGGAGATAAAGCAGCTTCATGTACTGGATGAGTCAGAGGAAGCCTCATTTGTGGCTGGAGGATCCATTACTCACCCAACCCAGCACTCCCACCGACAGCTGAGAGGGGCAGGAGTTTCTCACTTCACTTTTGTGATGGCGTTGTGGGGGGGCATGTATCCATGTCCCCTCCTCTCCCTGTGGTGGGGGCAATGACAGAATGACGTTACTAAGCCACAGGTTGATTGTCACACAACACATAGCGATGAAAGTGAGTGAACGGCTGTGACTCTCAAAGTAATTTTTTAGGGACAAGTATTAAATCAAATGTTTGTATATGAATGGCTCTCACAGAATCTCCTTGGAGAAGTGACTGTAGATGGGCAGCTTGCAGAGCAAAACATACTCTCAGGTGTGACTGGCTTTAGGTTTATATACATAAACCTGAATTTCCAAAACAGATTAGTTAGGGGGAAGAGGTGTGATTCCTCACCTTATACAGGACACTTTGGTTTTACAAAGGGACTCATTCAGGGGCGCCCGGGTGGCTCAGTAGGTTAAGCCTCCGACTCTTGATTTCAGCTCAGGTCATGATCTCAGGGTCGTGGGATGGAACCCCGAGTGGGGCTTTGTGCTCAACGGGGAGCCTGCTTGAGATTCTTTCTCTCCCTCTTCCTCTGCCCCCTCCCTCTCTCTCAAATAATAAATAAATAAATCTTTAAAAAAAACCCCAAAAAACCAAAGGAACTCATTCATAGGCTCTTTTTTTTTTTTTAAATTGTGGGAAATACAGGTAGCCTAAAACATGCCACCTTCGCCACTTTTCAGTGTACAGGTCTGTGGCATTAAGCACCTTGACATTGTTGTAAAACCATTGCCACCATCCGTCTCCAGAACTTGGCCTTACAGAACAGAAACCCTGAACCTGTTAAAAATAACCACCCTCCGCTCAGTTGGTTAAGCGACTGCCTTCGGTTCAGGTCATGATCCTGGAGTCCCTGGATCGAATCCCGCATCGGGCTCCCTGCGCGACAGGGAGTCTGCTTCTCCCTCTCCCCTCTCCCCTCTCATGTGCTCTCTCTCTCGTTCTCTCTCTCTCTCAAATAAATAAATTAAAAAAATAAAAAAAAAAAAACCACCCTCCAACAGCCACCATTTTACTTTCTGTCTCTATGAATTAGACTACTCTAGGGACCTCATAGTGTATCTGTCCTTTTGTGACTGGCTTATTTCACTAAGTGTCATGTCCTCAACGTTCAACCATGTTGTAGTGTGTGTCAGTTTCTTTCTTCTTCTTCTTCTTTTTGTTTTTAGAATTTCCTTTCTTTTTAAGGCTAAATAATACTATATTCCAGTCTATGAATGCAGCACATTTTGTTTATCCATTCATCTGTGGTTATTCACTGTTGGTTATCTCCATCCTTTGGGGCATGGAGAATAATGCTGCTATGAACATGGGTGCACAAATATCTCTTTGACTCTCTGCTTTCAGTTCTTTTTGGGTAAATGCCCAACAGTGGAACTGCAGTATCCTCAGATAATTCTGTTTCATTTTTGAGAAACCACTATACTATTTTGGTTCCAGTTTCTCCACATCCTCACCAACATGTTCTCTTCTTTTCTTTTTTTTTTTTTTTTAATGGATCACTTTAATGGGTGTGAGATATCCAGGTTCTTTTAAGCAGCAATACTTAAAAATGTGATTCTGTTTACAAAAAAAAAAAAAAGATCTGTGCCCCAAATTTAAATGACTGGATAAATAAAAGAATAGAGTAAAATCTCTAGTATCTCTTGGTGATACTTTGAAGGTGCGATGAAGCTTAGGTGCAGAAGTTGAAGTTAATTATTTGCCTCAGTTTGTGGTCAGTCTCATTTTGAGTCTTGCAAGGCCCCTCTTGTATTTTTCCCTTTCACCATCCCTGTCCCCCTTGCAGGTCTGTCCTCTCCCACCACAGACAAGGTGATGTGGCTGCTGAGTTATTTTTGTTGTTGTTGTTGTTTAGTATTTTTAATTTTTTTTTTAAAGTAGGCGCCATGCCCAATGTGGGGCTTGAACTCACGACCTTGAGATCGAGAGTCGCATGTTCTACCAACAGTACCAACCAGATGCCCCATGACTGCTGAGTTATTAATACAGGATTGTCATCAGGGGTCACAGTTGTCCTCGAAATTTTTGAAAATAGCTTTCTGTTAGTGACTTCACTGTTCACTTGTTACTTTTCTCACTGTGCGAGGATCAAAAGGCTTTGCTCTTAGCTCTCCTGAATCGTATGGAATAGCATGGCAGATACCTATGGGCTGTTGAAGGCTGTCACTGAAGTCTGATTGAAGGCAATCGGAACCACATTAGGGTACCTCCTTCTACTCGCCAGGGAACTGAGGGCTCAGAGGCAGCTTCCTAAGAAGTGATTCCTAAGCTGGGTCCTGAGGCTGAAGGAGGGTGGGTGGGGCAAAAGGGAAAAGGAAGAGAAGCATGTGCAAAGGCCCGGAGCCAAGAGAGCCTGGCCTGTGGGAAGAGCCAAGAGTGGTTCAGAGTGGCTGGACTTCAGTATTTCAACAGGAGAGGGACTGTAGTGAGGAGGGAAGTAGGAGCTAAATCCTAAAGGGCCTTAAAACCAGGCTAAAGTCTTGTGAGAAATGCATAGCCATTGATTTTAAAACAGGGCATGACATGATTAGGTTTTTTTTTTTTTTTTTTTTTAGAATGATCATTTGTACCTAAATGTGGGACATAAATCAGACAGGAGTATGAGGAGGTCTGTTAGGAATCTCTGCTTCATCCTGGCAAGAGATGAAAAGAGCATTGACAAAAGAGAGAAGAACATTCATTTACTCATTCTTTCCTTCATTCACTAATTTGACATTCACTCAGTGTTTCTACTGAGCATCTACTATGTGCTAGCATCGTGCTGCGATGTGTGCAGGGAAGAGAAACTTGGTGTCTGCCTCTCAGCACACTGAACATTCGCTTGGCCGCCCAAGCAGGTATAAAGGCAATCACGGTTAGTGTGTAAGTGCTAAGATGATAGGGAGCATTTTTGGAGCATGTGTATCAAGAGCATATTCTAAGAGATTTGGAGCTTCAGAAGGATTTCCTGAAACAACGTTGTCTATGCTAAGACCTGAAGGAAGAGCAAGGGATGGCCAGGTGAAATAAGGGGTAGAGAGGACTCCAGACTGATGGAAAGTAGATGCAACCACTGCAGATGAGAGACATTGGGCCTTTCTGAATGAATTAAAAGGTTGGGCCTGACTAGACCACAGGAACTATTAAGGGATGAGGCTAGCGAGGTAAGCACGGACCCAGTTCCAAAGGGCCTGCCAACCACATGAAAGAGGCTGGGCCCTATTAGTATAAGAGGAATGGATGTTACTGAGAGGAAGGTCAGATGGACATCTTGGAAAGATCCCAGGCTGGAGGATAATTGGACAAACAGTCAAATGGTAGAATGGACAGGATTTGGTGAACCATTAGATCAGGGACTGAGGAAGAGCATGGGAACTCCCAAGTTTCAGACCTGAGTGTCATGAACCAGTAAGAGAAGGGCAGATTTTGGCTGGAAGATGTAAGTTCCACTGGGACATGTTGATTTGGAGGGACGTTCGAGTGGAATTGTACAGCAGGCACTCTTGTGATATTCCACTCCACGGGGCATGCAGGACCCATGGCTGGTGCAGAAATCATGGAAGTGGGGGAGATCAGAGAGGTAAGTCTGCACAGTGAGAGCAGAGAACTGAGGAGGGACATGTGGGGAATTCCAACATTTACAGCTCAGGCAGAGGAGGACTCTGCAGAAGAGCCTGGGAGGAGGCAGCCAGGTGTACAAGGAGAACTTAGAGGAAGGAAGTGTGCACTCCAAAGATAGAGTTTCAGGGAAGTTGAGGGCAAGGGTGTCAACTGCCTTGGAGAGGTCGGGTAAGACAAGGATGAAAGGTGGTCATACCGCTTGGCAAGAATGGGGATGACAGCACTGGGTGGGGTGCGGGACTTGAGAAGAGGGGCTATGAGTCAGTGAAGGGGAGGCCAACGCTGTCCTTGGTGGGGGAGCCAAGTCTCAGTCCGTCCGGGGAGGCGGGAGGTGCGGGGTGGGGGAACAGCAAGCATGAAGGTGGCAGGAGGAGAAGGCCAGTGGCCAGGAAGGGGAGACCCTGCCTGGAGGAACAGAGAGGTTTAAGTGATTAAAGACCAGTGATTCCGGCTGATAAAGGATGCAGAGCCACCAACCACATTCATGACTGTCGCTATTATTAACCTTCGGCTTTGATTATATTCCCCCAGACAGGAAGCAAGAGTTCAATAAATGTCATTTAAGCATTCAGTGGACATTTATTGAGCACTTACCTTGGGCCATGTGCTGGAGTTACGAATATAAATGGGCATGGTGCCTGCTCTCCAGCATCTCATGTCTTTGGAAATGCCTGCCTTTAAAAGAGGCAAAGTAAAACTCTAGGTTAGTCTCCAAAACATCAAAAATAATAAAGAATGTAGATTTTCATGAAGTCTTACTTAATTTTTATCACATTGGGTACAGAGTTGCATGAAGTTTTTGCCTTTACAATTCATGTTCCCGAAGGTCCAAGGGGTCAAACAGCATTGAAGGCAAATAGTCCAAACCTGAACCTGGAGTCCAGTGTAAGTGGGGCCCCAGCCGAGGAACTCGGGGTCAGGGTGGATAGAAAAACAGACCACAAGGCAGGGACTGGAAGATTAGGGCTGGAGGCACTGTGGGACAAGCTCAAGACCAAACATAAGTGATCTTCTCCCAAATGGGTATGGATTAAGAATGGGAAAATTGCCTCTGATTTATTGGCTATGTGATTTGGGGAGAAAAATTCATACGTAAAAATACGAAAGGGAAATACACCAAAAATGTTAACAGTGATTATCTCTTGGTGGAGGGATTATGGGTAACTTGATTTTCTTCTTTATAACTTTTCATGTTTTAAAAATTTTGTAATGAACAGTATTAATTTTATAATCTGAAAAAAATGCTATTTTTAAAACATGAAAGGAAATATGAGAAAAAGGCAGGACGAGGAGAACAATGTTTCATTTTTTTAAAAAATGGTAGGAAATAGAATATTGGTAGGAGAAATATCCAGAAATAACACTGGAGAAGCAGGGATCGCATGCCAGGCTTAACTTTGTCACAAACTGGGAATGGTCCTGTCATTTTCTACAATCTATCATAAAATCGAGGAATAGATATGAAAGAGACAGTGTGGTTGTGTGTCACATTGGAAAATGACTTGTCCTAATGTGATAGGTCTTTCTGTCTTGAAATTCTCAGGTAGAAAGTATAGCATAAGGGCAAACAAATATTAAGAGTTATAATTCTTAATTGTGACCTTTTTAAAAAAAGATTGATTGATTTGAGAGAGAGAGAGAGAGCACATGAGCAGGAGGGAGAGAGACTCTCAAGCAGACTCCGCGCAGGGCAAGAAGTCCGACTTGGGGCTCGATATCACAACCTTGAGATCATGACCCAAGCCACAACCAAGTCAGATGCTTACCTGACTGCACCACCCAGGCACCCTTTAATTGTGACATCCTTATTCATGAAAAGAAAAAGATATGATGTCTCTGATGAGAGAGTGACATATTCTAGAATGAAGAAAGGTCACTACTGACTGGAACAGAGTTTTTAAGGTTAATTTGCTAAGAGGGGAGTTTAATCCTTTAAAAGACACGCATGGCTAATCTTAAAATTCAGTTTTAATGAGTATTTGTGGGTAGGTCAGGAGATAGATGGAAATCGTGTTTGGGGCATACATCCTTGTTTTAAATACAAATTACCTTTTAATAGCCTCTCGGGAAGGGGGCCTGCTTTGCTTTGTACCACATCTCCAAACAAAAGCAGCAAGGTGTTGGTCCTACAAGTTGCTGCTTGTGTCGGCAGGTGAACGCACATCCCATCACTGGTGGAGAAGAGGACATTCCTGCTTCCCACACCCATTCCAGACTGGCAAGGAAGAAAACCTCCCCAGAAGCTGGAAGGGATCCAGAAGACATGGACCAACCGCCGCTCTCCCTTGAGAGAGACAGGTGTGTTCTTTCATTTCTCAGGTCTACTGAAGCCTTGAGATTAATTGAGGGATTGCTTGCCTGGGAGGCGTTTCACTGAGGCCAGCTCAGTCCTGGATCAGCAATGGTCCAGGCTCTCGGGAGAGACACACACTTGGGCACCTTGTCCGTAAAATTCCCCAAACCGCAGCTGTTGACTTAGGGCTTTGTGGACCCTGTCAACACTTCGGGGCTTAAGAAACCCAGTAGCCAAAGCCCTAGGTAGGCCTTCCTTTCCTTGTGATGTCCTCAAAATAAATTGGGGTGAATGTTATAGCTACGTTTGAGAACTTATTGGTGTATCTCTGAATTAAATTCTCTCGACGGAAAACAAATTCTCCTTCTACAACACAAAATCTGAGTTTAGAACCCATCTAGGATTTTTCAGTATCTCGGGCTCCGCTTAACAATCCCACTGCCTTTCTTTTCAATGCAACTGTCCGTCAGGATGCTGAGATGGGGTTTTCCTGCCAAGGGACTCAGCTTGACAGATCTGGCCATAGAAAGAAAAATATTGGTGAAGGTGTTTAAAATAATGGACAATGCCATGCAAGATATTTGGACCATCTTTAGCCTCCGTCATTTGCCTGAGTGAAATAAAGCAAAGAGAGATTTAGTCAGGATTTTTTTTTTTTTTAGTAGATTTTGGCATCTGTATAGATAATTATTTAGTTCCTAAAATTTAGGTCTATTAAGGAATTTTTGTGTGTACTGTGAAGTAAGGGTACACACACACACACACACACACACATTTTTTTTTCATTGCCTAACATCTTTGTTGAAAATCAATGGCTCATAAAGGTAAGGGTTTATTTCTGGGTATTCTATTCTGTTGCACTGAGCCATCTGTCTATACATATGCCAGTATAAGATTGTCTTAATTACCATGGTTTTATAGTAAGTTTTGAAATCAGGTAGTATAAGTCTTCCAACTTTGTTCTTTTTCAGAATGGTTTGGCTCTTCTTTGCATTTCTTCTTCTTCTTTTTTAAGATTTCCTTATTTATTTTAGAGATAGAAGACGGTATGAGTCGGGGCAGGGGCGGAGGGAGAGGGAGAGAATCCTAAAGCAGATTCCCTGCTGAGCACAGGGCCCACTATGGGGCTCAATCCCAGGACCCTGAGATCATGACCTGAGCGGAAATTAAGAGGCGGAGGCTTAAATGATTGAGCCACCCAGGTGCCCCCGTTCTTTGCATTTCATATAACTTTTAGGGTCATGTCATTCAACTCTACCAAAAAACTGCTGAGATTTTGATAGGGATTTCATGTAATTTCTAGATCAGTTTAGGACGGATCATCCTCTTAACAATATTGAGCCTTCTAATCTATGTACATGGTATGTCTGTCCGTTTATTCAGATTGTCAGAAAAATATCTTGGCAATGTTTTGTGGTTTTAGTGCATAGTTCTTGCACTTGTTTTGTTAAATTTATTCCCAAATATTCTATTTTTTTTGATGCTATTGTGAATGGAATTGTTTTTTAATTTTATTTTTGGATTTTTTATTGTTAGCATGTTGAAATACAATTAATTTTGTCTATTGGTTTTTTTTATCCTGTGGCCTTGCTGAGCTGGTTTACTAATTCTAGTAAATTTTTGGAAACTCCATAGAATTTTCTACATACAGGATCATGTTGTCTGTGAATAAAGACGGTTATACTTCCTCCCTTTCCCATCTGTATACCTTTTGTTTGTTTTTTTCTTGCATTATTTCACTGGCTAGAGACTCTGGGACAAAGTTGAATAAAAGTGGTGAGAGAAAATATCCTTCCCTGTTCCCAGTCTCAGCGGGAAAACATTAATTTTTTTCACTGTTTTTTTTTCACTGTTTTATTTACTTATTTTTATTTTTTAACTTGTGAAATATAAAAGTCATAACATAAAATGTATCATTTTAACTGTTTTTAAGTGGACAGTTCAGCAGCATTAAGTACATTCACATTGTCATACAACTGTCACCGCCGTCCATCTCCAGAATTCTTACTCTCCCCAAACTGAAGCTCGTCCTCATTAAACACTAATTCCCCATCCCTGTGTCTTTCCAGCCCTGGGCAACCACCATTCTACTTTCTGCCTCGACAAATTATACTATTCTAGGTACTTCATACCAGTGGAATCATCAGTATTTGTGTTTTTTGTGACTGGCTTATTTCACTGAGCGTAATGTCCTCAAGGTACCTCCATGTTGTAGCCTGTGTCAGAAGTTCCTTCATTTTAAGGTTGAATTGTATTCCATCGTATGTTCAGTCTTCACTATTAAGTATAGCGCTAACTGTCAGGTTTTCATAGATGCCCTTTATCAAATTGAGGAAGCCTCCTTTTAGTCCTAGTTTATCGAGAGGTTATATCATGAATATAATTGGATTTTGAACAATGATTTTTCTACAGCTATTGAAGACCATGTGGATTTTTTTGTCCTTTATTCTATTAATATAGTGAGTTATGTTATTGGATTTTTGGATGTTAAAACAACATTGCATTCCAGGTATAAATCCTATTTGGTCATGGTGCATAATCCTCTGCTTCTTTCTAAGAGTTACACAGATCTAGCTTTTACCTGTAGGTCTGCGATCCATTTTGAATCACTTTTTCTATATGATGGAAGGAAGGGGGTTCAGAATCATTACTTTGCATGTGGATATCGAGTTGTCCCAGTGCCATTAGTTGAAAAGACTGCTCTTCCTCCGTTGAAAGATCTTGGCAGCCTTGTTGAAAATCCATTGACTATAAAAGTACGGCTTATTTCTGGACTCTCAACTCTGATCCATTGCTCTATATTTCAATCCTTATGCCATACACTATCTTGATTCTGTAACTTTGTGGTTAAGTTTTGAAATCAGGAAATATGAGTTCTCCAGCTTTGTTCTTTTTCACTATTGTTTTGGATAATCTGGGTCTGGCATTTCTTAAAGTCCTTTTAACTGTACTTCACCTGGGAGTAACTGCCTTCACTGAATTGTGATTTAGGGTTATGCACTATGCCAGTGGTTCTTAAGCTTGGCAATACATAAGAATCACCTAGGGAGCTGCCAGATGAAGGGCCCCATCCAAGACCAGTTAAATCAGAACCTCTGTAGTGTGAGGCTTGAGCACTATTAGAAGAACTGCCCAGCGAAGCAAAGCTCAATTTGCTGACTCTCAGAAGAATGAGCACATAAAATGGTGGGGGTTTTGACCTTTGGGGTGATTTGTTACACAGCAAGAGATAACTGATATGAAATGTGTGTCCCAGCTTGAGAATCTTTCTGGAAGGTCTGATCTTGACTAGAGAGTTTTACTTTAATGCTTCGCTTTTGCTATAGGAATGTATGATAGGAATAGTGTGTACTCTATCCTGAGGTAGGGAGGGTAGAAGCGAAGATGAAATTGTGCATGAGGTATATATTTTAAAACTAAATTTTTAGAAAAGCTAAGCTTCCCTTGAGAAAGTTTCTTTTCTTCTCTAACAATTAGAACTATGTAACTGGACCAGGTTTTCCTTCTTGGTTTGACTGGTAGTAAACAAAAAGTAAAAATTAAAGCTTAATTATAGCAACTATGTAATTCCTTATAGCCTGCAATTTATGATTTTTCTTTTCCTCTTCTGTTATTAACTTTTATTTTAACTACTTATATTTATGTTATCTATGATCCTATTATTTTATTCATATTTATAATTAGTCATGTTATTGTAGTTTATCTTTGTAGCTAAAATAAATCACTTTATTTATTAATTTAATTTGAAGTAGGCTCCACACCCAGTGTGGGGCTCGAACTCACGACCCTGAAATCTAGAGTTGCATGCTCTCCTGACTGAGCCAGCCAGGTGCTCCTCTTTGTGGTAAATCACTTTAAACCCCTTGTGGGAAAAAGTGGGCATTAATAAATGCATGTAAAGCTTTGACTTTTCCTTTAGAGAGTCAAATATAGTGTGAAGAACTTTCTGTTCTCCATTAATATATATTTTGAGTGCTGAGATAAAACATGATAACTGGCTTGGGGTGAGAGGACAGGGCAGGAAAACCGAGGTAAACTTTGATCAGCTTGATCACGGACAAGGATCCAGTGGAGGCTGTCTATCATTTATTAGTCATCTACTGTGCTAGAGACTTGCCTAGACCTACTAAAAAACTAGGCCAGGTAAGGATGGCTCCTGGAGTTTGTGGACTTTGTGATTGTTTTCACATCTGTAAAATGGGTTGAATAAGCCTCCTTCACAGGAATGTTGAGATTCAATGAGATAATATGTTGAGAGCACCCACCGGAGTGGAACGCAGGCAGGTTTGTAAATATTACCTCCTTTCCTCATCCCTTTCTTCAGTTAGATGCTGTGATAACTTACTAAAATTATATTTGTTATACAAAAATAATGGAATGTGTTAAATGTGCACATGAACTTTGCCATGTCTCGGTCAGAGGGAATTTCTAATCTTTTTTGGTAGGGAGTAGGGGGCGGGGGACAGGGAATGAGAAGCAGAGCACCTCTTGTGGCTCATGATAAACACCAGACAGCTTGGTGTGGAATCATCATCCTGAGACTTTGAATAGCAGAAACATTTTTTTATTTTGAGAGGGGGAGACAGGCTGAGGGAAAAAAGAGAGTATCTTAAGCAGACTCCTTACTGCGTCCTGAGCCCAACGAGGGGTTTGATCACATGACCCTGAGATCATGACCTGAGCCAAAATCAAGAGTTGGCCCCTCAACCAACTGGGCCACCTAGGTGCCCAGAATAGCAGAAACATGCTGATGCTGGAAGACATTAGAAGAGAAAATGGATCCACAGCAGGGGAAGCGATGGGGTGCGGAGTAAGAATTGCCAGCAACAGCCTTCCTTACAGAAGAGCGAATAGGCAACAGAGAAGAGAACTCTATTGCCTAAAAACTATCCGTTCTCCAGGCTGCATTTCCTTGTGCCTCAGATCCTACCTGCCATATCCCTTACTCTTCTTCCACACCTTCTCGGTCTTGACCCAGGACACCAACTGGCCCATGGCAGGGTCACTCAGCCCATGAGGAATTGCCCCAGTAGCCTCCACTTCTGATTGTCCTTGTTCTGCCTGGCTTGCTTGTGATAAACTGACAGTTTTTTAAAAGATTTTATTTATTTATTTTAGAGAGAGTGTGTGTGTGACTTGTGAGCGTGCTTGCACGTGTGAGAGAAAGAGAGAGCTAGCACGAGCAGGGGCTGGAACAGAGGCAGAGGGAGAAGCAGACTCCCCGCTGAGCAGGGAGCCTGATTCAGGACTCGATCCCAGGACCCCGGGATCATGACCTGAACTGAAGGCAGACGCTTAACCGACTGAGCCACCCAGGTGCTCCTAAACAGACAAATTTATAAAAAATGGAGATGGGGGTGGCAAGAGACATTCTTCTTTTGATGTTACTGGTTCTCTGAAGAGTATAGTTGAGCTCGAAGATTTTTGGTTCAATTTTTCCTAGGACTGCTCATTCTACCTCAATCACTTTTTATAATCCAATAACCCAATTTATGTTTGTATTTTAAAATGAAGATGAACTGCCTAGGTGGTGGCTTCCTTTATTATATAGTGAGGAGAAAGCTCAGGTTTTACCTCACATTTTCCATTTTTGTTCTTACCTCCCACTCACATCAACGTAGATCTACAGGGAGTTCTCTACTACAAGTGGGCAGGATAGACATTTCTGCAATTTTATGGTAAAAGAGAAAAAAACTCATGAGGGGAATTTCTGAACTTAATGTACCTCTATAGGTTAACCCTCAAGAGTGGAGTTATTCCCATCTTAGTTATTGGTTAAAATGAAAATGACACCCTTTTGGGGACACTCCCCAAAAAGCTAGTAAATTTTCTCAAAATTTTGTGTTTATCTATAGGATGGCATGATGTCATAAAATAAATAATTATACATGTGAAGTATGTAATATGCTGGGTCATTAAAGATGGGATGCTAATTGAATCCACCTCTCTACAAGAGTGCCTCTTAACAATTAATATTTAGGGCCACCTGTGGGGTGTAGCTGCACAGTACAATTTAAATCAGAAGAAAACAATGAACACAAAAGAAAAGTAAGCAAACTAGCCATCATATCAAATTTACCCAAATGTCACTTACACAGAAGTACGTATATTTTTTTAAGGCTCTCTCTTAATTTTTCACCACGATGACTGTAATCATTACTCTTTTTTTTTTTATTTGTGCTTCTCAGGTGGACTACTTTATTTGTTTATTTTTTTAAAGTTTGTTTGTTTGTTAGTAATCTCCACACCCAGCTTAGGGCTTGAACTCACAACCCAGAGTTCGAGTCACGTGCTTTCCCCATGGAGCTGGTCAGGCAGCCCACAGGTGGCCTATTTGATTTAGTAGGTTTATTTTAATTTTTTTTGACTTTTTAAATTTTATTTTATTATGTTCATCACCATACATTATTAGTAGGTTTAAACACTTAAGGACATGTGTGATTTGCAGGCAGCTCACTCCTCAATTCAACGGTGGATATCCCTGAAAATCGGTTCTGGATCCAGCTGAAGGTTTAAAATCATTCAGATGAAAGGGCAGATATATTCAAAAGAGGCTTGAAGGAAATAAAAGGCCATGTGTGCTCTCTTTTAAACAAGTGTCCCTGTCTTAAAATTGAACTTCGAGGGGCGCCTGGGTGGCTCAGTCGTTAAGCGTCTGCCTTCAGCTCAGGTCATGATCCCAGGGTCCTGGGATCAAGCCCCGCATCGGGCTCCCTGCTCCGCGGGAAGCCTGCTTCTCCCTCTCCCACTCCCCCTGCTTGTGTTCCTGCTCTCCCTATCTCTCTCTCTGTCAAATAAATAAATAAAATCTTTAAAAAAAAAAAAATTGAACTTCGACTTCATTAGTATTAGGTGGAGGTCACTTTCTTTTCTCCTCACAATCACCTCCTTGTGCTTCTTTCCCCAGCTCAGAGGGGACTGGGATTCTCTGTATTCCACAAACATATTTTGAGTCTCTACTCTGTGCCAAGCACTGCAGAGTACTTTATCTCAATGCTCATGCCATTCTGGAGACGGGTTGCTGCACCGCCGAGCTCGATGCCAGTCCCAGGAGGTGGAGGAGGGGAGGAGGGCGCTGGGCAGTGCTACCCTGGTACAGCTGGTGAACCCCTGAACACCCCTGGGGGAGGATTTAAAGCCACATCCCATCGTGGAGGGAGCATGCCTCTGTGTCGCTTTCTCTCCTGATAGCAGAGTTTGTAATGCTGCAGAATAGGAAACAGACGTATTTTGGCTTAAAAAGTAAATGAAAAGGGTATGCAAGCCACACTGCCTCTTTTTTTTTTTTTTTTTTTTTTTTTACAGAAGAGGGCTGGAAGAGTAAACATTTTTTAAAAAGATTTTATTTATTTATTTGACAGAGAGCACAAGCTGGGGGAGCGGCAGGCAGAGGGAGAGGGAGAGGCAGGCTCCCCGCTGAGATCCTGATGCCCGGCTTGATCCTGGGAAGCTGGGATCATGACCTGAGCCAGAGGCAGCCACTGAACCAGTTGAGCCACCCAGGAGCCTTGGAGAGGCTGGAAGAATAAACATTTTTGAGCTAAGCAAGCTTTCGGGCATCCGTCAGCTGAAGCATTTTTTTAAATAACATTCTCATATTTGATATGGGACTTTGGCTTCGACATGGCAGAGGAAATAAGGGCCATCAGAATGATAAAACTTGGGCATAGAAAGTGACCTTAGACTCATTATTTTGGCATCTTGGGTCAGTCTCATAACTTGAAGGGTCAATGTCCGGCTCCCATATTTGTTGGAGCAAGTCTTCTCTGCCTATGATTTTTTTTTTTTTTTTGTATGTAGGCTTATTTTGGTGCCCAGCACAAAATATTTCTGGAATAAAAGGCCAGCCATCAGCACACACTGTCTTAGTAACTACCCATTCTGAAGAGTGCTGTATCCACGTTGTATTTCTCTTCCTTGCATCTGCCAATTCTTGTTTCATTTCATTTTGTAAGATTTTTTTTTGTGGTAAAATAGAGATAGATAACAGAATTTGCCATTTGCCATCTTAACCCCTTTTCAGTGTACAATTCAATGACATTAAGTACATCCACAATGTTGTAGAGGCAACACCACTATTGATTTCCAAAACTTTTCCACCACCCAAAGAGAAACTCTATAAGCATTAAGTCATAACTCCCCATTCTCCCTGCTCCCAGGCCCTGGTAACCTCAATTATACTTTCTGTGTCTCTCAATTTTCCTATTCTAGATGTTTCATATAGATGGAACCATACAATACTTGAGGCTTTTGTGTTTGGTTTATTTCATTTTACATAATGTTTTCAAGGTTCCTCCATGTTGTATCAGAACTTCATTCCTTTTTTTAGGACCAAATAGTATTTCATTGTATATGTATACAATGTTTTGTTTATCTATTCATCTGCTGATGGATGCTTGGGTTGTTTCTACCTTTTGGCTATTGTGAATAATGCTGCAGTAAACACTGGTGGACAAGTATCTGTTTGAACACTTGTTTTCAGTTCTTTGGGGTATATACCTATGAGTGCAATTGTTGGGTCATATGGTGATTCTGTGTTTAGTTTTTTGAGAGGAACAGCAGTTTTTCACAGTGGTAGCACCATTTTACATTCCCATTCCAATTTCTCCACATCTTCACCAACACTTGTTGTTTTCTGTTTTTTTGTTTCTTCATTTTTTATAATGGCCATCCTGATGGATGGGAGGTGGCAACTCACTGTGGTTTTGATTTACATTTCCCTAATGATTAATGATGTTGAACATCTTTTTATGTGTTTGATGGTCATTTGTATATCTTCTTTGGAGAAATGTCTCTTTAAGTCCTTTGCCTGTTTCTTAAATTTGGTTGTTTGTCTCATTGAGTGTTAGGAGTTCTTTATATAATCTAGATAGCAAACCTTTATCAGATATTTGATCTGAAAACATTTTCTTCCAGTCTATAGATGTCTTTTTGTTTTCTTGATAATGTCTTTGGTGCACAAAATTTTTTTAATTTTTAATTTTTTTAATGGATAGACCTGATTTATCTATTTTTCCTTTTGTTGCTTGTGCTTTTGGTGTCAGACGTAAGAATCCATTGCCAAATCCAAGGCCATAAAGATTTAGTCCTGCGTTTTTTTCTAAGAGTTTTATGGTTTTAGATCTTATATTTAGGTCATTGATCCATGTGAGTTAATTTTTGTCTACGGTATGATAGGGGCCCAACTTTCATTCTTCTGCATGTGGAAGGAAATCCAGTTTTCCCAGCAAAATTTGTTGATAAGACTGTTCTTTCCCCCATTGAATGGACTTGGCACCCTTGCTGAAAATCATTTGACTGTAGACACATGAACTTATCTCTAGATTCTCAATTTTATTCCATTGGTTGATATGTCTACCCTTATGCCAGCACCACACTCATCTGATTACCGTACTTTTGTGATAAGTTTTGAAGTGTGAGTCCTCCCAATTTGTTCTTCTTTCTCAAGATTCTTTTCATTATTCAAGGCTCTTTGCAACTCCATATGCACTTGAGGATCAGCTTTTACATTTTTCCAAAAAACGTTCCAATTCTCCTTTGTCCTCTTCCCTTGAGGAGAATTCAAACAACTGCCTTCCTCCCCAAAGGCTGCCCTGGCGCCAGGTCCCCTCAGGCCCTCTGCATGATCCTTATCACAGGTGCTGGTCCCACTTGCTTCCCAGGACAGGTTAATCATCTCCTTGGATGTGGACTGCCAAGAGTCTGGTCCACTCAACATTATACATATGAGGATAAGCCAACTTTGAGTTCTCACCCATGAAGCTCCTCTTGGAGGTTTAAGAATCTCTTCTAACTTGAGGCTAATGCTTTTTTGAGCAGTATTAAGGAAGTACAGGGCAAACTGGTGGGGTTGGGACTTAGAGGCCATGCCTGTGGATTGAAATGAATATGCTTATATTCCATCTCTGCCCTTTTAGACCACTAACTCCATTTATATGGACCTCTGGGGTGTTGGCTATTGTCTCAGCATGAATTTGTTGAGCGCCTAATATGCACTAGGTTTTGTAGTGTAACAAATACTTAAGAAGTTCCAAATTCATAACCTCAAGGAGTTTAGCATCTCATGGGGGAGTTTGCATGGCATATGAATGTTCCAAACATCTCAAACATGGGCATGATATCTTATTTAGTGTCATATGCATCTTATAGTATAAATACGCGTGATTAGGGCTCAGCCAAGAGTGCCACATGAGTGGTAGTGCCACCAAGAGCTGTGTGGACAAAGCAGTATATAAATTGGGGCTTGAAAGCCAGGTAGAATTTCCAGAAGTATGGAAGAAGGGAGAGGACCTCATAGGTACAAGAGGTCTGATTAGGGGAGATAACCACAAAATCCAAGACAAGGTGGGAGTGAATTTAATGCCTCTGCCAACTAATAAGGATCTGTCTTAGTGCAACCCACTCATATTCAAGTGCAGAGTAGACCCAGCTGCAGGGTGGGGACAAATTGAGAGGGCCCTGAATCAAAAGGAATTGTTCGGAGTCATTGGTGTCCCAGGACTTACGAGATCATCTTATGCAATTTTGGTATCCAGTTTCCAGAGGATTCATTGTTCTCAAGGCAGCATGAGCACATGGCCCTCACCGACACATCAGCTGGGTGCAGGCACTTGAAACAACCCCCTAGGCACACCCATCTGTCTCCAGCTTTTATTCTGTGGCCACCACCCTGGTCAAGACTCTTGTCATCCCACACCTGGAATGACTGAAATGGTCTTTCACCTGATCTCTCTGCCCCCAGGCTCACCTCTGCTCCAGACCACAGGACAGAACGTTGCCATCTAATGTCCTTACAACAACATCAACATCATGGCATTCCTTCCAGCTTGAATCTGGTTTTCTCTCCATGTTCTTTCTCACTTTATGTGTCCCACAAACTTCCTGCTGTGCCATAAACAAAGCAATCTCATGTGTTTCATTTATTCAGTTTTTCACCCATTTCCTGGCCATTTACAACACCTTAGGCATAGGCAGTGTGACGGGCTGAATTGTGTTCCCTCAAAATTTATACATCGACGTCCTATCTCCCAGCACCTTAGAATGTGACTGTATTTGGAGACAGGGTCTTTAAAGAGGTGATTAAGTTAAAATGAGGTCAGTAGGGTAGACTTTAATCTAATTGGACTGGTGTCCTTTTAAGAGGAGGAGGTTAGGACACAGACAGACACGGAAGACCACGTGAGGACCCTAGGAGAAGAAGGCGTCTGCAAGCCAAGGAGAGAGGCTCCAGGAGAAACCAGCCCTGCTAACACCTGGATGGTGGATTCCCAGCCTCCAGAACTGAGAAAATAAATGTGCGTTGTTTAAGCCCCCAATCTGTGGTACTCTGTCGTGGCAGCCCTAGAAGCTGGACACGGGCACTTTGCCAGCCACGCCTCAGTAGTGGCCCCTTTCCACTCACACGCCACACTCGTGCCTTCCACTTCCCTCACGTGTCTGCTCCTCTGGCCTGCCCTCATCTAGCCCGACTCCCTCCTCAAGCCCAACTCAGCCCCTTCATGCCTCTTCTCTGACCACCCCAGCCAGCGGGGCTCTCTCTCCTCCAATTATAACATCTATTCCAATTCATTCTCTCAGCCTCTTTTGTGCATTGTCTTCTCCCTCGAGATCATAAAACTTCCCAAGGGCATTGTCCTTGTGACTTTCCCCTTATCTCCTATGAAGAGAGAGCGCTAAGTTGTGGAGGAAAGGAAGGAGCCAAGAGTGGCTGATTTCTGTGGGTTTGCCTGGAGCCGCCGGGTGGATTGTGGTACATAGTAAAATAGTAAAGACTGAGTGAGGAAAAGATTTGTGTACTTATATGGGTACACACCGTTTTCTTATAAAAATGGTATCATACTATACACTAGTCCACCCTTATCCATGAGGGATACGTTCCCAGAACCCCAGCAGATGCCTGAAGCCACAGATAGTACCCAACCCTATATATACTGTGTTTTTTCCTATACATGTATACCTATGATGAAATATAATTTATAAATTAGACACAGTAAGAGACTAACAATAATAACTAATAATAAAACAATTATGAGACTATACTGTAATAGAAGTTAGGTGAATGTGGTCTGTCTCTCAAAATATCCTACTGTACTCACCCTGCTTTCTCTCGTATGGGAGATGATAAAATATGTATGTGAGGAGATGAAGTGATGTGAGTGACGTCGGCCCTGTGACGAAGTGTTAGCTCCTACTGACCTTCTGTGACGTGTCAGGAGGAGGATCATTTGCTTCTGGATTGAGGTTGACCATGGGTAGCTGAAAGCACAGATAAGGGGGGACTACAGTCCATATTGTTTTGTAACTCAATTTTCTCACCTAGCCATACTCATACGACATCTTCTAAGTAAGTATTTATAAATCTACCACATTCTTTTTTTTTTTTACAGGCTTTAATTCACTTTACTTTTCTTGTATAAAACCATGTGGGGGCAATAGCCAAAATGTGGAAAGAACCCAGATGTCCACTGATGGGTGAATGGATAAAGAAGATTTGATACACAAACATACACACACACACACACACACACACACACACACACACACACACACACACACTGAAATATTACTCAGCCATCAAAAAGAATGAAACGTTGTCCTTTCAATGACGTGGATGGAACTAGAAGTTATTATGCTAAGTGAAATAAGTCAGTCAGAGAAAGACAATTGTCATTGATCTCACTCATATGTGGAATTTAAGAGACAAAACAGATGAACATAGGTGAAGGGAAGGAAAATAAAATCAGACAGAAACAGAGAGGGAGACAAACCATAGGAGACTCTTTTTTTAAATTAACATATATTATTTGTTTCAGGGGTACAGGTCTGTGATTCATCAGTCTTGTACAATTCACAGCGCTCACCATAGCACATACCCTCCCCAGTGTCCATCCCTCCCACCCCCCCACCACTCCAGCAACCCTCACTTTGTCTCTTAATCTTAGGAACCAAAGTGAGGGTTGCTGGAGGGGGAGGTGGATGGAGGGATAGGGTAACTGGGAGATGGGCATGAAGGAGGGCACTTGAAGTAATGAGCCCTGGGTGTTGCATGCAACTGATAAATCACTAAATTCTAGGGGCGCCTGTGTGGCTCAGTTGGTTGGGTGGCTGCCTTCAGATCGGGTCATGATCCCAGGGTCCTCGGTGGGATCGAGCCCCATGTCAGGCTCCCTGCCTAGCGGGGAGTCTGCTTCTCCCTCTCCCTCTGCCCCCCCCACTCGTGTGCCCCCCCTCAAATAAATAAACAAAATCTTTTAAAAAAATCACTGAATTCTATCTCTGAAACTAAGACAGTATGTGTTAATTAAATTGAATTTAAATTAAAAAATTTAATTTAAAAAAACGACCACAACAACAACAACAAAAACTATGGGTGGCCACAGCTGGAGCCTGCGGCCTCTGCACAGAGACTCTGGTGTGGGTCTTCACTAATAGGTCAGTGGATCCCTGATAAGGAGACTTGGTGAACATGGTGTCTTTCTGGACATCAGGGGTGAGCTAGCTGTCAGTCTTTGAAAGGCATCAGAAGTGGCCTCAGCGAAGCTGCTCAGAGTGGCAGTGCAGCCCCTGGCCGAGGGGGAGCAGACGTCTATACCAGCCATCATCAGTAGCTTCTTGGGCACAGGGGAGGAGACCATGCCAGTGCCTCTGGGGGCAGGGGTGAGGTGCCCCAACACAGAGCCACAGTGGCCTGTCACCTTGCCTGGGGCAGTGTGGTGCTTGCCCTTCTTGCCCCCCTGGTAAGCCTCACCACATGGGGATGATGGAGTTCTTGGCCGGGCTGATGTCCCCATGGATGGCAGTGGCTACTTCTTTGGAGCACTTAACACCCAGACCAACGTATCCATTGCACAATCTGATGGCAACTGATGCTTTGAGCCTGGTCTGCTGGTTGGCACGGGTCTGCTTTACACAGGCATACTCTTCAAAACCGGGAAAAAAGCCAATGATCACAGAGTCCTTGATGGGCCAGAAGAAGAGACAGATCTCCTCCATGGACTTGATCTTCATGTCCTTGACCAGGTGGCCCAGCTTGGTGATGGGGGTCCACTCCTTGTCCTCGACATTGCCTTCACGACCTCCCATTCCAGGGTCCTCCCACAGCACCGGCATCATCCACCATCCGGTGTTTTCTTGGAGAAGAAGCTACCACATTCTTTTCAATATGCCCAGTAGTCCATGTATTTCTCTTGGTCTTTTTAGCAGAAAAACATCAATGGCATTAATTTTATTAAAACTCTTAAATTAAATCTAGAATGTGGGTGAATGTATACTTTATTTCAAGACTGGTCTAGGTTGCCTTTAGAAAGTGAGGATGGGTTAGAACTCAAACTTTCTATGGGAAGGACCACAGAAGCCACCCCCCAGAGCTCCCATATTTTAGAGATACAGAAACAAAGACCTGGGAGTGGAGGTGTTAATGCCTTTTCTAGGAAACTGCTCATACCGGTGAAAGATTCCAAACCTCCTGGGTCATTCCCACTATACCCCAGCGCTGCTGAAACAGAGACCAGGGATCTCTTCCTTGGGATTGCTATGCTGCTGGGTTCTATTCCTTTAGCCTAGCAGTCATTTTTATTAACAAGAAATCAAAAAACATAGAGCTAAATGTGACCCTGGAGGTCAGCTGGTCTAACCTCATCTTATAGATGAGCAAACTGAACGTTTCCTGGGAAGTGTTCTGAGCATGATAAATATGTCATACAATGAAATCGTATAGCATGTGGCCTTTACTGTCAGGCTTTCTTTAAAATTATAAATCTGGGGGTGCCTGGGTGGCTCAGTTGGTTGAGCATCCAACTCTTGATTTCAGCTCAGGTCTTGATTTCCAGGTCACGGGTTCAAGCCCTATATTGGGTTCTGTACTGGGCATGGAGCCTACTTAAAAAAAAATAAAATAAAATCATAAATCTGAAGGTGTTCATCTACTTCAGTCCCTCTAGTAGTTTCCTATTGCGTGAAGACCACAGTCCTTCCCATGGCCTCAAAACTCCATTTCTATCTGGCCCCTGTGGCTCATCTTGTTGTGCCCTTTGCTCACTGTGCCTATGCCATGCTGTCCTCCTTGCTGTTCTTTAAACAGCCAAGTACTGATGGAGGATCTATTTAGTGTAGGACCCACTGGCAGATGTTAGAAGAAATACAACCCTGGTCTTTGACAAGCTTATAATATATGAGGGTGGGGGTCAGGGTAAGATTCATTCTTTCATTCAGTCACTCAATACAAAATCATTATCTGTGTATACATTCTAGGTCCAGAGTGGGGCACTGAGGCTATCCAGTCCAACAAGACAAGGGCCTCAAGTTCAGCTGGGGGAAGAGCCAGATAAGTCAGCTGGAAAAGAGCATGACTGGGGCGCCTGAGTGGCTCAGTAGGTTGGGTGTCCGACTCTTGATTTTGGCTCAGGTCATGATCTCAGGGTCGTGGGATTGAGCCTGCCCCCCCAACCCCCACATGGGGCTCACACTCAGACTAAGTGTTGGGATGATTGGAATACAGAGGAGAGCTCCCTACATTTGCTTGGGGGCCAAGGAGACTTCTCAGAGAAGGTGGCAGCCGGGTTGTGTCCTAAAGAACACGAGGAGGTGTTCGATGTCAAAAGCATCAGGGAGCAAAGTGGTGGTGGGTCAGGGTGATTAGAGACCTCGAGAACAGCATGTGCAAGGCTTGGGTCTGTGCAAGGGCTTGCCACAATTGGCAGACTGCTCGCTTTTCTGTCTTGGGGGTTCCTCAGAGCAGTAAGAGGTACAACTGGGCCACGGCATGCACGGCCTTACAGGCTAAGCAAAAAAAAAAAAAAAAAAAAAAAAGCAACCAATAACAACATTTTATTCTGACAGTTGTTGGCATTGAAAGTGTTAGGTGGGATCACACGGGGTTTTTATCGAGCTCATTGGTGACGTCGAGAGCACTGGGCCTTATTGTTTTGTCCCAGCAGCCAGGGGCCAGGTAGGAAATTGCTTTATTAAGTCAAGCCAAAAAAATCATAAACATTTAATTTTATGAGTGTCTACCCATATATGCTAGTTTCTCTCTCTCTCTCTGTGTGTGTGTGTGTGTGTGTGTGTGTGTGTGAAATTTTGGAGAATTTTTTTTTTTTTTTTTTTTTTTTTTTACCCTTTTGCTGGTGGGCAAACTGATGCTCAGAGAAGCTGAGCAACCTCCCTGGAGTCACACAGGGAGCAAGCAGGGTGGAAATGGCAGGCTGCCTGCTTCGGTGCAGCTCCCTGCATGGGGATGACCAGAGCTAATGCAGGGCAAGGGAGGAAGGCCAGAGAGGACAGACGTGAGTGCTATCTCAGAGGCAGATTTCTGAGGACCCAAGTGCAAGGTGAAAAAGAGGAAGGCATCTGGAATCGTCCAAAGTTCCTGGCCTGGACGGTGAGAGATGGGGGCATTTGCTGTGGTGGGGAAAGGAAGAAGGAGCACAGGCTCTGTGATGATACAGGGCAGAAAGGGGTCAATGCCATGGGGAGCCCACAGCACCCAGCAGGTGCACAAGAGTGGGGCAGGGCATCTGGTGAAGGGTACTGGGAGAAGGCCCAAGCAGGCCAAGTCATTTTAGGTGAGGATAAAGGCATTTTGGGCAGGTGAGATTGCAAGGGAGAACATTCTAGAGAGAAGAAACAGACAGGGAAGCACGAGGTGATATTGAGGGAAAGGCAGTGGTAGATTTTGAAGGCGCACCCACCACCTGGGGTCTTGAACGGCAGGCAGAGTGGGGCACTTTGGGCCGAGGAGTAGAAATCCTTGGCTGGGCTTGGGGAAGGGAGATCTGTCACGGCTGCTCTCGGTTAATTTGGAATGGGTAGAGAATGGAAGCGGGGAGACCAGCTAGGAGGGTTTGCAATGGTGCAGCGGGGAAGGACCGGGAGCCTGGGCTGGGTGGGGACGCAGAGGTGGGACAGAGAGGGAGATGCGAGGAGGTCGGTGCACATGGGGTAGATACGCTTTCATAACCGGATGTGAGACTAAAGGGTGAGGACGTCGTCCCAGATCATTCTGAAAGTTTGGAGTTTGGGTGGAAAGAACTGAATTCTGTTTAGGCCATGCTGACTTATGACAGCAATCACCTGTCCAGGCAGTGTGGCCCAGAGGAAGGTTGAAAGTCCAGAGAAAGGTCAAGACCAGAGGTAAAGCCTTGGGGTCATCCTCCTGGAGGTCACAACTGAAGTCTTGCCAAGAGCTCGCATTGTTGAGGGCAGAGTGGACAGACACAGAGCAAGGGCCCGAAACAGCCTCGCGGTGCAGCCCGTGGATGGAGGAGGCAGTGGAGGGAAGAATTAGGGCAGTGGGGAGGTTCAGAAGTCTGGCAGAGGAATTGCAAAGAGGAGGTGGCAAAAAGAAAAAGTCACTTCAACACCCAGACCCTGGACAGTTTAGTATGCTGCCACTGCTTTAGGATGTCCACCAAAGACTACATACAACCCTTCCGCCTTTCTCCCTTACTACTGCTGGGATACACTGGAACATCTTAAAAAAGACTTGGCCTTCTCTCTCCTTTTCTCCGCCACTGTGGTGTGTCCAGTTGACCGTTCTTCCCCATGCCTTCTCACAAGACTTTCAGGATCAAGTGATTCCAGGCCAAGAAACAAAAGCGCAATTGTCCCATTCCCCAGTGGATTCGGATGAAAACAGGTAATAAAATCAGGTAAACTTCAAGAGGAGACATGGGAGAAGACCCCAGCTGGGTCTATAAGGGACCACGCATGAGATGACTCACCTATTTGTGCTGCGTGAAGGTCACGGGCTCCTATGCTATCACTCTGTAAACGTCCCAACTACCTGAACAACAGACGTGTTTTTTTTGGGGGAAAGGATTTTTCTATTACTAGGCTTCTGCACCAGTAGGTTCGTTCAGTAAAACATATGTGAAAACTTTTGTTTGGAAAAAAAAAAAAAAAGACTTCTCCAAGTACTCACAGAGAATAGCAGAGAATACAGCAGAGAGCAGATTTGCAAGGTATCCGGTTTTGACCTAGCACAGCCAGTTTGTTCTGAGGGCCTCCTGGGTTTCCTCCCAAAGGGCAGTGGGGCTCTCCACGCCATGGCCTCAAAGGTGGGATAGCTTTCTTCCGGTCCCTGTGTGGGTTCCCCTTTCCCAAGGATTTGCCTGCTATTTCCACTTGACTGGCTTCCTTCTGTCCGCCTCACACAGGAGTCCCTTCTTTGACCCTTGGCACCTGGAGTCTGGACAGGAAGGCTGCCCACCCCAAGCCTGTGTTCTCTTTTCCTTCACCCGTCACGAGTGCCGTCTCGTCCTGGTCAGTGACACTAGGAATCGCGTCAGCCTTCCGATGAGACCTTGACTCTACTCAGGGCCAAAGGTACAGTGATGGGTGAAATAGAGCACCACCTTAGAAAGGATGAAATAATAGGGTGTGGGCTCGGGGTGTCTGAGAGCACAAGGCGGGGTTCTCTCAGGGTCAGAATTAGCAAACGTTGCCGCGGTGGAGGAGGCCGGGACGGAGAAAGAACCTCTGGAAAATGATGAGAAAGACACCAGTAGGAAGGCAGGCTTGGCCAGAGCAACTGCGAGGGATTCCAGAGGGAGGGTGGAGGCGATGGAGACCAGAAGCGTCTGACCGCTCCTCTCCTGCCTTGGAAGGATTGTGATGCCTTCTTCCTCCTCATCCCGTCCAGTGTGGCCGCTCCCAGTCCCTACTCTGGTCACTAGTCCGGTTGGGTCAGCCAGGCAGAGGCAGAGGCCTCCCTGTTCCTTCCAGATTCACTGCCTCGTGCAAAGTGGGGACCCCTCTGTCTTTCTGAGCACCAACCTGCTCTTGAGGCCCGCTTGGAATGTGCACCCCGGTCAGGGTTTCCAGCTTTTCCATCTCTCCTTCCCTTGCCTGCTCCTCCGGCTTGTAGCAGGCCCTGCTTTCTCTACCTTTGCCATTCTGTGAAAGGCCTAAACCAGGACTTTTGAGTTCAGTGGTGCAAGGATAAGAAAATCACACTGGGGGAGAAAAGTGGTGCTAGCATAAAAGTTCGTTTGTTTCTGTTTTGGAACGACTTTTATCACAAGAGACGGTAGAGCAAATCCAATAACGGACACCAAATGATGAATTTTCAGGCTACGGATCTTAATGTCTTCTTATTGATAGCCAGGCTGTTTCCCCCCAATCTACCAAACATGCCACATTTTTCTCCCAGGACGGCCGAGCCTCTTCTCGTTGAGGAGGTTACAAAGAAGGGACCGTGTCCAGGTTTCCCTGTTGCATTCCACAGAAGTGTGACAAGAACAGGGCTCATGACTCAGCCTCGACTACTGCAGGAAGTTTCAGGATGGCTCTCAGAGCCGGCAGCCTCTTTCCCCTGAGAACCTATTTTCAAGATAACCATTTGTCTCTTACTCCCCGTGCTTTATTGCGGTAGACACCCTCGTTGTTCTGTTTTTTGGCAGGATGCTGGGTCTTGGGTAGCCACTCACGGAAATAGGATGCAAAAGATTTGCGTTCTAGATTCTGACGCTAATGCGGAGTATGGTCCCAGGTAAGTCATGTCTCCTCTCTGGGCCCCAGTCCCCTCATCCATAAATAAAAGGCATGGACAAGATTGACGCTGTGCTAGTAAATCTCTAACAACCAGCTCTTGGTGGAAGAGGCAGGGAGAAAGAAGCCCTGATTTGTAGTGTTTGTTAATTTCTGTGGTGTAAATATCCCACCCAAGTCAACGGGCTCATAAATTTCCTAAAAATTTAACAATGGGCTCCAGTGAGACAGTACCAGCCAGTTCCAACTTTGGATAAGATCAATAATACACATATTTTAATCCTGAAATTCTTCCATGTTTAGATCTAAAAGTCCCCTTCAGCCTTAAAATGCTGCAATCCTATGATTCCAACACTGGATGATTTTTTTTTTTTTAATTGTCAGGCTACACCCCAAACCTAATTCACAGCACTCATTCCTGTGTAAGTTCATTGGCATCCTGATTGAAGCTGGCTTTGGTCCAGATTCGGAGCTATCCTCCCTCTTGAACAAGCAGCTCTCATCTGAGGCCTTTGAACTAGAAGTGCTCTGAGGCTATCATGGCCTGAGAGTTGGAACGTTGGGTCTTGAAACTCCAGGAGTCATTCTAGAGTCGTTCCTGCCTTCACTTGAGTGGTCAGATGGGTTATGATTCATCACCATGTGATTTCAGCCACTGTTTCCCAGGATGCCTGGAAGCAAGGAAGGCCTGAGATCATGGAGCAGACAGAGAAAAACAGGGAGGAGGAGAAAAGGACATGCCTAGGGTAGGGCCCCTGCTGAGTTGTAAGCAGGTGTGAGTCACTCCTGTCTCCCTTGGCAGCCACACCTTTTGCCCAGATCCTGAAAGCCAGGTGGAGAATTTGCCTACACCAAGCTCCCTTGATCAAGTCAGAACAGGTTTCCCAAGAGATCATTCCCATTAAATTAATGGAATCAAAATAAGCTGATCTCTCTTGAAATGTGATTTATGTATTTCTTTTTTTGTTTCCTAAATGTTGACAGAGGACCCTGAAAGTGTAGAAGAGAAAGAAGAGGAAGACGCATACTTTGACATCCAGGAGGCTGGAGGGGGGGGGGGGGGGGGGGGGGGGGGGGGGGGGGGTGGTTTATATTATCCATTCCTGCCCTCCCATCCTCCCAAACCAGCTTGCTAAAGAGACCAAGCTGAGTGTAGTGAGGAGGGTAATGGGCGTGAATATTCACGAGTTACAGTGTTATGATCAGGATCTTTCCATTTGTGTGTGTGTGTGTGTGCGTGCGCACGCCATATGCATGCATGTGTGCATGCAACTGCTACTGAATTAAGAAGAAAAGGTCTAGAAGCACCTGGATGGCTCAGTCAGTTAAGCCTCAGACTCTTGTTTTCACTCAGGTCATGATCTCATGGGTCGTGGGATTGAGCCCCGCATGGAGTCCCGCGTTAGACTCTGTGCTCAGTGGGGAGTCTGCTTGAAGATTCTCTCCCTCTGCCCCTCCCCCACACTGTCTCTCTAAAATAAATTAAAAAATCTTAAAAAAAAAAGAAGAAGAAAAGGTCTAGAAGGGAAAGACTTGGCATAGAACTAACTTTAAACCCTCAGGGTCACCCCTCACATCCATCAGGGTGCTACCATCAAAAACAAAAACAAGTGTTTGTGAGGACGTGGAGAGAGTGGAACTAAGGAATGTAGAAATATGGTGCAACCACTGGAGAATTAGTACGATGAGTCCCAAAAATATTAAACATAGACTCACTGCATGACCCAGCAATTCCCCTGTGAGACATATGTCCAAAAGAATTGAAAGCGGGACCTCAAAGATATATCTATACACCCGTGTTCACAGCAGCATGATTCACAATAGCCAAAAAGTGGAAGCACCCAAGGATCCATCAATGGATGAATGGATAAACAAAATGGATAAAAATCGTCCATACAGACGATGGAATTTATTTAGCCTTAAAGAGGAAGGAAACCCTGACACAGGCTATGACACAGGTGAGCTCTGGGGACATTACACCACATGAAATAAGACAGTCACAAGAAGACAAACACTGTGTGGTTCCACTTACAGGGAGTACTGAGAGTAGTCAAATTTCCTAGAGACAGAGAGCAGAGTGGTGGTTGCCAGGGGCTGGTGGGGAGGGAGGACTGGGAAGTTAGCACTTAATAGGTAGAGTGATTCAGTTTGGGAAGATGAAAGTAGTTCTTGGCTGGTTGGTGGTGACGTTGGCACAAGAGTATAAATGTGCGTAATGCAACTGAACTATAAGGGTTTAAGTGGTTAAAATGGCAAATGTTATGTTATGTGCATTTTACCACAATTCAAGAGAATTCACACACACACACACACACACACACACACACACACACACACACACACACTGAAACATCTTGGGGACAAACCATGTAGGTTTGAATCCCTGTTTCATGGTTTGCTAGAAATATGAGCTTGGTCGAATTACTTGACCAACGTGAGCCTTTGTCATCTGTCCCATGGAGGTGACAATGACATTCACTTCTCAGGGCTCTCGTAGGTTTTCATTGGGACATCCCAGGTGAGGCACTCAGCCCATGCTGGGTACATAGTCGGAGCTCAGCAGTAGCTACTGCTACCATTGAGTGCTCAGGCATCACACTTGAAGATCGACTAGAAGCTGACCATGGCAGCCTTGTGTAACTTGTCCTTTTAAACTTGATCCAAAGAGGGGCGCTTGGGTGGCTCAGTTGGTTAAGCGACTGCCTTCGGCTCAGGTCATGATCCTGGAGTCCCGGGATCGAGTCCCACAGCGGGCTCCCTGCTCAGCAGGGAGTCTGCTTCTCCCTCTGACCCTCTTCCCTCTCGTGCTCTCTATCTCTCATTCTCTCTCTCTCAAATAAGTAAATAAAAATCTTTAAAAAAATAAACTTGATCCAAAGAAGCGAAACAAGAATTTCCCACCACACGTATTCCTATTCATTAATATATGCACCACGAAGGCCCACATGCATCTGGAGTAAAGACGACTAACATCCCCACTCACCATACTCATTTCAAATATTCCAAAGTAGTCTTTTCTGCTACGAGATCCGAGTCTGGCTTTGCCCTTAGGCAGATGACATTTAGGGCAGAGATGTTTTATGTTTATCAACACCATCCCAGATTAGACATCCGTTTTCTACCAGGAGCTGCTGGGATAATGTCTGAGGTGTTACGATGTTGTCCGCGTAAGCTTCAGAGGAAGGGCCCCAGAGATCAGGCTGGGTCTGTAGTCAAGGCCGCAGTAATGGGAGAGCCGGCCTCTATCCCCCATCCCGCTAGGATCACACCCATGGACCCTCCGCGGCCATCTCTCTGCTCCCGGCTACAGCAGCGGGTCGCTGCCTTCTGCAAATTGCCTGGGAAGTTTATCTCATGAAGGCTCAGGAAGCCAAGGACAAGGAGAAAAGCAGAGAAATACTAGGGAGACCGGCTACGTAGACTTGAGACCTTCGAGACAATATTTGGGGGTGAAATATGCAAAATCTGAATTGTAGTATTGCAATTCCAATGAATATTTTCAGAACAATCGTTCTCAACTGGGGTGGGGAGAGGATCTGCCCCTCTACTCCCTACCCCCAGGGGGCACCTAGCAATGTGTGAAGGCATAATTCACAGGCTGGGGAGGGTGCTGCAGTCATCTAGTGGGTAGAGGCAAGGGATGCTGCTAAATATCTTAGGATGCACGGAGTAGCCCCCACAACAAAGGATTATCTGGCCTAAAATGTCAATAGTGCCAAGGTTGAGAAATGTAGTTTTGAGAACAACCAGAAAAGATGAAAAGAAATCATTTCCTAGCTGACGCTACATGTTTTACATTAATATATCTGCTTCTTTTTTTTTTTTTTCCAATACAAACAACAACATTTAAAAGTGGATTTGGTTAGGAAGGGAAATTTTCATTATACACTATCAAGGCTTCTTGAGTTAGACCTTCACTATATTAGTCAGAACTTGTTTCTTATCTTGCTCAACTTTCGGAAGGAATTTGTCCAAACATGAAATCCTGTTAAACTTGACAATGCATTATACCTGGGAAACAGCTTTATGGGCAGCAGATTAAAGTGGGAAAAAGGTGTGGAAAAAGGCACTAAATGATCTGCGGAGAACCACGGCAGAATAAGAGGCTTCCCCATGCCCTGGAATCCGAAACCACATCATCGTATGTTCCCCAAAACACCAGCCTTGAGAGAAGAAGCAGCACGGCTATGAGCAGGTTCTGTGTCTGCTTGCCGGCCTTGCAGTCCTGTCTTTAGGAGACAAACTGTGTGACCTTGGGCAAGGTTCTGAACTTCTCTGTGCCACTATCCACCCCACCCCCCGCCCCCGCCAATCGAGATAACAGCACACTGTACCTCGTAGGGTTGTTGGGTAGATGAACTGAGTGCCGGGGGCCTTGTAAGCCTTCTAGAAGGGCTATCCCTTACAGGGAGGATGGCAAAGTAGAACACTGGCATGTTTAGAAAGGTTAAAGAACGGAATATATTTCCTTTTAAATATAAATCAGCTTTTGTTGGTGTCTCTGCGACTCAAAATAATCTCTGGGTTGCTTTAAAACTGGACGAAGGTAATTCGTTTTCTTTTCCTCTGCTCTGGAAATGATGAGCCATATTTATGGTAGCACCAGAGGATGCTTGCAAAATTAGAGACCAGGGTAGTGAGGAAAGAAGCCAAGAAAGAGAATTCAGATAATTCAGGGTGAAAGCAAGTTGAAGGACAGGCTTTGTGTTTACACAAATTCTAGGTGCGCGATACACATTTATTGACAAATGAAACTGCGAGGTATGTTTTGGAAGATGAAAAGCAATACAATCTGAAGGGAAGGCTGAGTTGTAAAGAGAGAAATCATTATGTGGGTGAGGCTCTGGGCTTACAAAATATTGAAGGAGTTTGGGGGAGCTCCAGCAAGGACACTCAGAATGGTTCTTATCTCTGGCTGCACACTGTGGCCACTTTTTTTTTTTTTTTTTTTGAGAGAGAGAGAGAGAGAGCAGGGGGAAGGGCGGAGGGAGAAAATATCAAGCAGACTCCACACTTAGTGCAAAGCCTGAAGCCGGGCTCCATCTCACGACCCCGAGATCATGACCTGAGCCAAAATCAAGAGTCGGACTCGTAACTGACTGAGCCACCCAGGTGCCCCCATTGAGGCCACTTTCAGGAATCCTAATTCCCAACTCCATCCCAAACTAATTGAATCAGGATCTTCGGGGCTGGTGCCCAGACATCTTGTATTTTTAGAGTCCCCATATGATTCCAATGTGCAGCCGAAGTTGAGAGACCAATGTTTCTTAAACTTGAATGTAATAGGAATTGTCTGGGGATTTTATTAAAACTCAAATTCTGATTTGGTAGGGTGTGGGTAGGGAGAGGGAGGAGAGAGAGGAAATGGGAGGCTAAGATACTACATTTGTGAGTAGTTCCCAAAACGTGTCCTGGGGGATGTCCCCATTTGGAGTTGCAAGTTTCATGAGCTTTCAAAATGGCTCCATACAAATAAACATGATATCATTATAAAGTGCTACTGTTGTTGTTTGAAATTCACTTGTTCAACAAATGCATAATAACCCTCGGTAGTTATGTGCTTTTGGAGGGATACAGATGAATAAGTAGATTCTTTCCCTCAAGTTGTTTACAATTGAATTTATCATAGGTGGCATTCAGTTAGGCAGAAAATAAAACTTCCTGACTGTAAGATTTCTTGATGGCAGTGAAATGGGATGGGTACCAAGGGGGTATTTGGGATGGAAGATGTTAAGATAAAGAGTTTCATTTCAGGAAAGTACTGAATGAGGAATGACTGTGTGAAGCAACAGAATAGGCTAGAAAATTCTGGAAAGAGGTGGAAGAAATGAACTGGAAAAGGAAACTGAGCATCAGGGTTTTTGTGTTTTTTTAAAGTAGTCTATAGATGGCTGTTACTATTTAGAGGTTTCTGAGGAAGGAGAACCTTGTTTCTTGAAGGTAAGAGGACCTCACTCTGGATTTGGGGTTTTATTTGCGAGCCCCCACCGGCCCATTTTATTCACTGGGCTTCGCAGATAAACCAAGCACATAAACTGAGATTCGAATTTCTCTGAAAGGCTCATCCACATGTCATTTGCATCTTCTGATTTTCATACCATACGCTATTTGCTTCGTGATTTACAAATGTTGTGGCCCATTTGGTCAAGTGTATCCAGGGATACTGGCCCATGACTCTTTATAAGCATGGTCTCCTTATATCTCCATGTGCTTCACATTATCAATCAAGGGTGACGATCCAATATAAAGAGTGTCTAGTTCATGCCTATGTTGCGGAATCGGCACAAATGGATCGACTGCCTGCTTATTGGGAACTTCATCCTCATCACTCCCCTGTCTGATACCAACTTTGCTGAGCCTGGCAAGCACATCACCAGGATTGCAAAATCTCCAAGTGCTTATGAAAGCACAGCCAGACCTGCTGAATTTTCAAACTGCAGGACAAACCTGCCCCTCCTCACCAATGTACCAACAGGTTTCGAAAAGTCTTTGATAGTCATTCCCCAAGCTTGAACACAAGTAAATTCTTAAAACAGGTCTCAGGTCTTTGAAATTCTTAAAAAGATGGGACTCAGACAGGTAAAGCTCCCCCAAGTGATTCCCATGTGTACCCAGGATGGGGACCAGTGCCATAAAGCAGTGACTGATTTCTTTGTTCTTATTAAAAAGTAATACACGCACTTGATAAAAATTTAGAAAACATAGAACAGTGTAAAGGAGAAAATGAAAGTCACCATAATCCCCCTATCCAAAGATAAGGTTAATATTCCGATAAGTTTCTTCTACTCTGTTCATTACAGATGTGGGATTATGCAACATAGACAACTTTGCTATTCCACACGTTCACTTAACATTCCTGCTAAATCATGTTCAAAGTGAAAATCATTTGTTTTTCTTAGGGTACTCAAATCCATTCAGGAAAATAGCTCTTCTTACTGGTATGAATTCACATTGATGGGTCTTCTCCCCCATTAAAACAGGTCTGGGTGCTCACCTAGGCACAATATTTGATAACAGAATTAGGCTGCTTTCCAGAGGAGATCTTGATTTTAGGCTCAGTAAAGAGCGATTCTGTCTGTGGTAGGAACTGGTTAAGGTAGGTGGAATTTGCTTATTCCCACTCTCAAAATATCCTTGGGGATAAGAATATCCCAAGCTTAGGATAGTAGCCTCTACTGTGCGTTTTTTAAATAATCTGCATGTTGTCATGATATTGGCCTATCTGACCGCATAGTCCACCCTCGGGACATTTTCATACTAAATACTCATTATTTCTTGAGCTTGCCCTTTTCGTCTTCCCTGTCCATTAACACTGATCCTCATTAGGCAATTCTATCAACAAGCATTTATGGAACATTGATAGCGCTGGAATTTTAAGAATGGCAAGGATCAGGGCCCTAAAATCCTCCCCGGGAGGAGCCCACGAGCAATGGTGCTTGGCCCTGGCTATGCGTTAGAATCACGGGGGAAGGTTTTGTGCCGAAGTCGCACCCCAGACCAGGTAGGTCAGCATCCCAGAAGGTGGCTTTTAGAGCGCCACCAAGTGATTCCTGTGTGTCCCCAGGGATGAGAACAGGGGCCACAGAGCAGTGATTTTCATCGAATTGGTTACACAATTAGAATCACCTGGGGAGAGTTTCTAAAAATTAAAATGCCCACCCCAGAGCAAAGGAGTCAGAATCTTTGGAAAAGGAATCTGGCAGCTGTATTTTTTCAAAGCTCTTTCAGATGGTCTGGGACCCAACGAGGGTTAAGAATCATTACTATAAGCAATCTAGTGAGTGGGGAAAAAAAAATCTAGATTTGAACCCATTTCTGGCTGTCTGGCTTTGCAAGCCATGCATGGCCGTAGGACCACGAGTTACCCCCAGGAGGCCATGTGGGGTTATGGAAACGGCACAGGACTGAGAGGTCATGAAGGAAACTGAAGGCATGGTTCAAGTCTTGGTTTGCTATAAAATGTTTGCTATGTGATGTCAGACAAGTCAGACCTCTCTGGGTCGGGAGCCCCTCTCCACCTGCTTATGATGGCTACCACCCTAGTTTTTTCAGATTTTCTTCCTTAATTGATGTTTTACTGGTTTTTATTTGATGATCAGAACATAAACATGATGATCAACTTGTATATAGTTCTTAGTGCAAGTACTGAAACTAGGAAAAGCTAGCGGTGCCTGACTGGCTCAGTGTGACTGTTGGTCTTGGGGCTGTGAGTTCAAGCCCCACATTGGGTGTAGAGACTACTTAAAAAATTAAATCTTTAAAAAAATATATATAAACCTACATGATTGTAGTCCCCCCCCCAAATAGTTATTCTATTGATTTTCCACCTTCAAATCTGGGGACAAATTGTTCTTAAAAAGAAGCTCTAAAAGGACCTTGAGGGCGTTATGCTAAGTGAAATGAGTCAGAAGAAGACAAATACTGTGTGATCTCAGCCACATGTGGAATCTAAAAAGCTGAACTCGTGGAAACAGAGAGTAGAATGGCAGTTGCCCAGGGGCTGGAGGTGGGGGCAATGGGGAGCTGTAAGTAAAAGGATACAAACCTCAGGATAAGATGAATAAGTTCTGGGGCTCTAACGTACAGTATGGTGGCCACAGAATGCAATGCTGGGTTATATACGTGAAAGTTGCTAAGAAAGCAGAGCATGTCTTAAATAGTCTCACCACACGCACACACAAAGGTAATTATATGAAGTGATGGAGGTGTTAACTATCCCTATTGTGATAATCATTTCACAATATATAGGTGTATCAAATCACCATCTGTGCCTTAAACTCACACAATGTTGTACGTCGATTACAGTTCAGTAAATGGGGAAAACAATAGAGGCCCTCAAATATCATTATCTTAAAGCATTGATAATCTGGTAGGTCTCAAATTCCACAAGTTCATGACTTCATATCACATACATTACATGCTCAAACATTTCCAATCTTTCACAGCACATCAACAAATTTATAAGGAAAAGCTGAGCTACCCCAGAACGAGATGTCATGGAGAGCACCCACTTCTGTAGAAGACAAGATCAGGGAGCAATTTTAGAAATAATCCTACTCAAAGACAAGAGAGGAGTTAAAGTTAAGTAATAGCAGATGTTTACAACAAGTTAAATGCATGATTATGACTTCAAATCACCGTTTGGTTATGTTTCTTGTTAGAGAATTAAAAACGCCCGACGCACTTGTCCGCCCCAGCCTATGATCAAAGCCTCCCTTAATCTGATATTTTATTAATTTCTAGTTGTACTAAAAAAGAAACAGCCAGTCCATGAACTCACTTCTTTAAAAAGAAAAAAAAAGTATTTACACATATCCAAAAAAAGTGTTTTTTAAGGCCTGGAATGAATTTTCTATTTCTTAAATGTGTACTTCTAGTACTATTAAAATCTTTCATTTATGAAGGAGTTTCATTTATAGAGCACAATTCCTGTGGATTGATACTGACGGTTAATGATGTTCATCAGATTTGGCTTCTTTCTCTCCTGCTTCATGAGAAGCTGACCTGTCCTGACTTTAGCTTCTCTGTTTACTGCCTATTAGTCTTCAATTTCTTGGCCAGTTACTTTGGTTCGTTTCCCTTTTACTCCCCTTTTCCCTTTGTCTGTATTTTTTGTTTCTTTTTGCTTGATTTTTTTTTTTTTTACATCAATCAATGTTTGCATGAGAAGGTTTGGATGACGTCTGGCCTATCAGTTCTCGAACTCTCCCTTTCCTGGCTCTTGAGCTGCACTGCTTTTTCCTCCGGGCATCTTGGCAGAGGCTATGCTGGGGAGCACCTGGGTGTTTGTGGGGACAGCGCAGCCTTTGCGGGGCTGAGCCAGCTGGACATAGCCACTCTTGCCACCCCTGAGCTGCTGGAGCTTCTGTTTTCAAACTTTGTAAAAACTCTGCAACTCCTTGCTATTCATGAAACCTTGCACAGAATCGTCATGTAAGAAGCTCATGTTGAAGCAGGTGTGTGTTTTTATGGAACACCGATAAACTTCCCTTGACACAGTCTCCGCCGAGAGTCGCCGCGGTTTCCTGCTTCAACAGTGCTTGGACGGAACCCGGCGCTCGTCCCCCACCCCGGCCGGCCCTTCAGAGCCAGCCCTCCGCCATCTCCTTGTCGCGCCCTGGGACCGCTCCAAGGCCCCCGCCGCCGCTCGCCGCCGCCTTTTCTCAGCCGCCGCCATGAGGACCGCGTCCCCCTCGCAGGTGCGCCAGAACTACCACGAGGCCTCGGAGGCCGCCCTCAACCGCCACATCAACCTGGAGCTCTACGCCTCCTCCGTCTACCTGTCCATGTCTTACTACTTTGACCGCGATGATGTGGCTTTGAAGAACTCCGCCAAATATATTCTTCACCAATCTCAGGAGGAGAGGGAACATGCTGAGAAACTGATGAAGCTGCAGAACCAAGGAGGTGGCCGAATCTTCCTTCAGGATATCAAGAAATCAGACCGTGATGATTGGGAGAACGGGCTGAATGCAATGGAGTGTGCATTACATTTGGAAAAGAGTGTGAATCAGTCACTACTGGAACTGCACAAACTGGCCACTGATAAAAGTGACCCCCATTTGTGTGACTTCATTGAGACTCATTACCTGAATGAGCAGGTGAAATCCATCAAAGAATTGGGTGACCCCGTAACCAACCTGCGCAAGATGGGGGCTCCTGAATCTGGCACGGCAGAGTAGCTCTTTGACAAGCACACCTTGGGAAACAGTGATAGTGAAAGCTAAGCCTTAGGCTGTCTTCCCATAGCCACCAGGGTGACTTCCCTGGTCACCAAGGCAGTGCATGCATGTTGGGGTTACCTTTACCTTTTCTATAAGTTGTACCAAAACATCTACTTAACTTCTTTCATTTGTACCATTCTTCAAATAAAGTAATTTGGTACCCCCCCCCAAAAAACACTTCCCTTGAAAGTCCCACCACCATGTAATGCTGCAACGATTTTTACCTTTTCGTATGAAAATAATAAAAATCCATTTAGTTTCTTTTTTTCCAGAAAGACGAATTATGTGTTTCTTTTGCCAATTCTTTTTTTAAATTTTTTAAAATTTACTTCTTTTTTTTTTTTTAAAGATTTTATTTATTTATGTGAGAGAGAGAGAATGAGAGACAGAGCATGAGAGGGAAGAGGGTCAGAGGGAGAAGCAGACTCCCTGCTGAGGAGGGAGCCCGATGTGGGGACTCGATCCCAGGACTCCAGGATCATGACCCGAGCCGAAGGCAGTTGCTTGACCAACTGAGCCACCCAGGCGCCCTAAAATTTACTTCTGTCAATTCTTGAGGTTAGAGGAAACAGGGTAAAGGGGTGTGCCGGACAGGGAAGGCTTTAGGAGCTGAGAGCTGTCCCAAGGCTGCCACTCAGGTCAGTGGAAGAGGGCCCTGGACAGAAGAGATCAGAAGACAGTCACAGTCAAGTCTGAAAGTCTGAGTGTGGGGTCTCTGTGTCGCTGTGTTGCTTTTGCCTTCTTCATCCACTAAGTGCGGGGTGCAGAATGAGAACAGTGTTTCCCTCAGAGAGAGAACATGGCTGTGGTACAGCTGTAGTCATCCCCCGGTCATCCCTGATGATCAGCCAACCACTAAGTAAGACCAACAGAAACTACCCGTTGAGCCAACCCCATTAGGGTGATCCATGTCCTTGATTAATGACCACTAATCTGTACTCATTGTTTACCAGCAGCTTGAAAAGGTCTTTAATAATACCGGAGAAGAAAACAATTAGAAAAGTACAGGCTAGCTGACACTGTGACCTACAGAGGCCTAGACTTTTCTCTAACCAGTCCGTTTTGGCCCTAGAGTAAGTGTAGCTCCATACTTCCTTTAATTACGAGGGACTAGTTTCTCATCTCCTTGGGAAGCTCAAAATGCTTGATTCATGAATAGGCACTCTTTCTCTTAATTATTAGTATCTATCCCTCAGGCACCTTCTTTAAAGAAAACTATGTATAGCTTTGAAATTGCTCATTCTTTTATACAGATTCAATTACCAATGCAATGTCTTGAAATAGGCCTTTTAAGTAAATTCTTTTGTTGAAGTGTAGAATCCATACGTGAATACATACAAATCATAAGAGTTATGGTTGGATGAATTTTCACACGCGCATACACACTGCGTCTCCAGGTTGGGAAATAGAACCCTACCATAACCCAAGAAAACCCTTTCTTTGGTGCCCCCTTGGTTACTCCCCAAGGTAACCACTACCCTAATCCTAACACCGTACACTAATATTTCTGCCTTTGAACTTTTCCATTTTAATAGTTTAAATCTGCTCCCATGGACAGAGACTTTCCTTGGTAATATTTTTACCTCAGCAATCTCAATTCTAAAGAATGCTAGTTATTTCGTCTTTTCCTTTGTGTCCTATAAGTTGGACCAGCTTGATATAAAGCCAAAGAACTCAAAGGCTAAAAAATGTCTTTCCCACAGATGGGGTCAGTCTTTTTTGTTTAATCATTTGGCCACTGAGGAAGCAAGATGTGCACATGTGTGCACCTTCTTATTTTTTTCCTGCCTCAACTTCTCTTTTTTCTTTTTACGTCCTCAGTAAACAGCCTTCTCTGTCCTTGCATACAAACCTTCCTCAACACATCCTGCTCTCCAGAATTAATCACCACTGCACACACTGCCTTGAATTAATTCTATTATTTATCACACAACAGGCACATATAACCTCAGGGAATCCCTTTTTTACTTCTGCTTTTTTTTTACGATTTTTTTTTAAGTAATTTCTACACCCAATGTGGGATTTGAACCAACAACCCCGAGATCCAGAGTCACATGCTCCACCAAATGAGTCAGCCAGGTGCCCCTTACTTCTGCTCTTGATGTAAAAGCAGGCAAGGGCAACACAAGCTAAAATAAACAAATGGGATCATGTCAATTTTAAAAGCTTCTGTACAGTAAGGGAAACCAACAAAACAACAAGACAATTGACTACCTGAGAGAAGATATTGGTATATTTTATGCCCAAAAGGAGTTAAAATCCAAAATATATAAAGAACTTATGCAACATAGGAACAAAACCCCAGACAATCCAATTTTTTAAAAAATGGGCAGAGGACTTGAATACACATTTTTCCAAATAAGAGATACAGATGGACAACAGGCACATGAAAAATGTTCGCCATCACTAATCTTCAGGGAAACGCTAATCAAAACCACACTGAAATACCACTTCACACCTGTCAGATTGGCTATTATCAAAAAAGACAAAAAATAAGTGTTGGTGAGGATGTGGAAAAAGGAGAGCCCTCGTGTGCTGTTGGTAGAAATGCAAACTGGTGCAGCCACTGTGGAAAACAGTATGAAGATTCCTCAAAAAATCCAGTAGTTCCATTTCTGGGTATTTATCCAAAGAAAGCACCAATTTGAAGAGACATATATGCCCCTATTTTCATTGCAGCATTATTTACAATAGCCAAGATATGGAAGCAACCCAAGTGTTCATCAATAGATCAGTGAATGAAGAAGATATATAAACAATGGAATATTACTCAGCCATAGAAAATGAATGAAATCTTGCCATTTGCAACAATGTAGGTGGACCTTGAGGGTACTGGGTTAAGTGAAAGAAGTCAAACAGAAAGAAATACTTACTGTATGATGTCAGTTATAGGTGGAATCTAAAAAACAAAAGAAATGAACAAAAAAACCAAAACAGAAACAGACTCATAGATACAGGAAACAAATGTTGGCTACCAGAGTAGGTAGGGGGTGGGAGGTTGGACAAAATAGGTGAATGGCATCAAGAGGTACAAATCTCCAATTATAAAATAAATAAGTCACAGGGATGAAAAGTACAACATAGAGAATAGAGTCAATAATATTTTAATAACTCTGCATGGTGACAGGTAGTAACTAGACTTGTCATGGGGAATATTTCATAGTGTGTACAAATATCAAACACTATGATGTACCCCTGAACTAATAGGATATTATATGCCAATTATACCTCAATAAAAAAATTATCATCCCTGTTTTATGAAAATCCATTATGTCACCATCAATTAAGTTTTCCAATTAAAATGACAACCTTTGATTAGTTTAAATCCCTATTATTAAAACTAGTCAGTGAGTTCAATATTCCATGGTGTCATTTTAATATTAATTATAGTCATAATTTCATACAAGAGAAATAAATGTATGTTAAAGATCATTTATTTGTTTAAAGATTTTATTTTTCAGTAATCTCTACACCCAAAGGTGGGGCTTGAACTCATAACCCCAAGATCAAGAGTCGCATACTCCACCAACTGAGCCAGCCAGGCGCCCCTAAATATTTTTTTATAAAGACTATGAGAAATCTATACCTGGAAGGGGAAAATGAGTAGAAAACCCACTTTTAGAATGTGTGGCTTTTCAGTTTATCAGCCTGAGTCTGAGACTCTGCTCTTAAATGAAGGCAGAATGTCTGTGTTTATATACAACTGTTTGCTGAAACCATAGGCATCCCGTTCATTAACTCAATCATTAGTTCATTTCCTGAGCCCTATTATGTGCCAGGCATTGTGTTAAGGCTGGACTTTCCAAGGAGAAGTTCTGCTCTTCATATGGTACAGAGACTTGGAAGCCTGAATAGAATATTTATAGATCTGACCTTTAGAGTATAAGAAACATGTGGCTTCTTAAAATAGAGTATTGTTGCTTTTCATTATGGTATGCACATAATGAGAGGTCTACATGCATTTTTGGGGTGAAGATAATAGTTTTGTGCATGTTTCTCTATAAAAAAATAAAGATAAGCTCTGGGTTGGTTAGATTTAAATAAACCCAGATCATTATTACTTTTCCAATTAAACCTGATCTCTTTGCCAATTAAGTAACAACACTCTAGTGCAGCCTTGTATGCATGGGCTTGTTTCTTTGTGGGGGTAATCGTTTACTGGATTTTAGACTGCTTCTTCTCCTTTCAGCTCTACCAGGTTGGTGAGAATGAGAGTCTACATTTGGGTGTTGCCTATGGTTTAAAGTCTCATGTCAGGAGGATCTTTAGGCCTCTTTTAAGGAAGAATTAGGTAGCTGTATGCGAAAAAGTATTGAGTAGCTTTTTCCTGTTATACAGTAAGTCATATATTTGATGCTTCCCATGATTTCTTGCAGGTCCATTCGGAAACACTCTATAACCAGACAATATACCCTTGCCTTTAGATAAAATCCAAAGATTTACGATAAAAGTTTCAACAGAAGGCATGAGGTGGGAGGGTGAGTCTCTTCTTCCCATGGCAAGCACTCTGTTATCCGTTGACAGTTGGCACATTTTCAGCTTTGACTGAACCGATATCCATTAGCTCAGATTTTTCTGTGATCTGCACTATGGAGAGGTAAGCGCCAGTTAAAATGAATTTGCTGAACTGTATATAAATTTGACCCACTGAATCCACTACTGTAAATTCCATCAACACTTCTACCAAATGTATAGCATAATCAGTGAGCTGAGACCCCACCCCCTTTCTGTATTCTTGCTGGATACAGAAGACAGATAAATGTCAGAGCTCTGCCCTAAGTTCAGATTCTTCCCCATAAAAGAATTCTGGACTTAGAAGGGAAGAATGCTCCTTCACAAGGTGACATCATCCTGTCCAGTCTTGGCTCAGGGTCAGCAAACTCATGGATCAGTGGTTTCTAGGTTATGGGATGTGGATGCCTGAAGAGATAAGTGTTTGTCAAGGGTTTGCAAGCATTATCTATAACTGCATAAATAATGTTTTATGCCTACATGTATTTTTCAAAAGTATGAAAATGTGAAATTGTGATGAATAAAATATACATAAGCTTTAAAGTGTTGTTAAATTCATAGAAGTTTTTTGTCATTACTTATTTCTTCCATCAGTTGCTGTCAGAAGCATAACTTTGCATATGAGCAGGTTTGCAATTTTTTTTTTTAAAGATTTTATTTATTTATTCATGAGAGACACAGAGAGAGAGAGAGCGAGAGAGAGGCAGAGGGAGAAGCAGGCTCCCAAGGAGCAGGGAGCCCGATGCGGGACTTGATCCCAGGACTCTGGGATCATGACCTGAGCCGAAGGCAGACGCTTAACCATCTGAGCCACCCAGGCGCCCCAGGTTTGCAATTTTTAACAATAAAATGGTCCTTATAATTTAAAACTTTGGTGGTCATGGTTTGGAAGTGTGAGTGATTTATATTTAATTCATGGATAAGCTCCTCTCAGCTCCATCAAATACTGAGGTATTCACATTATAAAACCATTACAAATGGAACAAATATATTAATCCTACTCTGTAAAAGTCACAATATTTTTTACCACATCGTTTCCTTATTCCCTTTGTCTCTTGGCATTTGCAACTCTCACTGGGGAAAGATAGTATGAGTACGCAAAAAATTAAATAATGAGCCAAGAAAATGCAAAGAAAAATGTGTAGTACTTGATCAATTTTCAAATGCTTTGAGCTCAGAGGAAAGAGTGGGAGGAAGGAATGGGGAAAGAGAGAAAGAGCTGGGCAATGTGGTGAGAGAGAGTGTGTCACCTAGGAGTCTGGACGTTAGGACAGGCTTTTATAGACTCTTATTCCTGCCTCTGCCAATTACCATGTGAGTGACCACGGACAGATAACCTGACCCTGCTAAGCCTTCATTTTATCATCAATAAAATCAGGATTTTAATACCTCCCTCACAGTGTTATTGTGAAGATGATTGACAAAGTGCTTTCAATGCTTTGTGCTACACCCGGTCTACAGTATGTGCAAAATGAATGGTAGCTACTATTTGTTCTTTTAGATTGTCAATCCTGCCAGCCTCGGAAGGATGACTTGTTTATTTTTGCTTCCTCAGAATCTAGCAGGAGCACAATGCCTGACTCATAATAAGTACTCAAAAACAAAACAAAACAAAACAAAACAACCAATGTTTGCTGAATGAAGGGTTGGAAGGATAGAGAGAGAGGTGGCAAGATGAATTTTAAAAATGAACTACAAGCTTTGGTGACCTGGGAGGGTCTCATGAAGAAGCAAGATTTTTTTTTTTTTTTTTAAGATTTATTTATTTGACAGAGAGAGACATAGTGAGAGAGGGAACACCAAGCAGGGGGAGTGGGAGAGGGAGAAGCGGGCTTCCCGCTGAGCAGGGAGCCCCATGTGGGGCTCGACCCCAGGACCCCGGGATCATGACCTGAGCTGAAGGCAGACGCTTAACCGACTGAGCCACGCCGGCGCCCCAAGAAGCAAGATTTGAGGTGAATCTAGAAGAATGTGCGGAAAAGGCAGGAGGGCATTGCAATGGGGGAATGGGTATGAACCAAGGTATGGAAGTGAGAAAATACAATAAGTGTAGAGGGTAGGTTGGGATACAGTTGTGGAGAGCATGGAGTGCCAGGCTGGGGATTGTGTATCTTATCTGTTGATAGTGGGGAGTCAGTGAAGATTTTGAGAATGACATGGGGAGAACTTTCCAGGTTAGTCTGGTGCTGGTGTGTGGTATGGAGTGGAGAAAGGAATGGGGCAATCCACTCTAAATGGGACATGGTCAAGTCCCTGACCATTGTGACCACTATGGAAACAAAGAGAGACAAAGGGCAGATTAAGGAAAGGGCAGTAGTCCCTGTGTCTTCTCTATTCTTTATGAATTCTTAATGTGGCCATTTAAACCATTTACCGACAGGCATACTGACACTTGAAATATACAAGATGACATTTTGAAAATCATTGCAGGTGAATGTTTAGCTGGAGAGGAGACAAGCTTAAATTGGAGGGTTAGATTGATGAGAGGCATGGAGCATGTAGCATTAACTGAGTCAAGGAGTAAAGGTGATTTAGGGACCAGACTGGATTTTATTTTCTTAGAGAGTTTGGAAGATAAACAGTAGTTAGGGTTAGGAAATGGATTAGCCTATGGAATGTGTAACTGATCTAAGGAGGTTAAATTGCCAACAGGAGAGACACACTTGCATGGAGAAAGGTGAATTAGATTTGGTAGAGTGGGAGCCAGGTGGGGATTGGAGGGGGGCTGGGGTGGACCTGCTAAGAGAAGGTGGACAGCTGGTGCTGGATGGCGCCCCTGGTGATAGAGAGCACAGGTGAAGCCCGGTGAGGTGAGAGTGAGACCGGGCCACTCCTCTTTCTCCTGTGTCTAGGGTGCCCTTGTGGACCTTTCCTTGCCACTCCATTTTCATTTGACCAGGAGCAAGCAGGTGGAGCCTGGGAAGTAGGGTCAGAGCAAGCTGCTTGCTCTTGTTACATTTCCAAGGAAGAAGTCTGTCTCTGTTGAGGAAAGTACTTTTCCTAGATAAAGGAACCATCTCCGGAAAGAAATATAGAGAAGGAAAGAAGAAAAGGAAGGAAGGAAGGGATGAAGGGAGAAAGGGAGAAAAAGGGAGGGAGGAGAAAAGGAATATCCACTTTCCTCTTCTGCTAATAACTGCCATGTTTATTGACTGCTGACTTTGTTCCTATAGGAACTCTCTGAGAACATAATATACTTTTTCTCCTGCTCAGGGGACCAAACAAGAAGGGTGTTGAACTCCCTAAATGTTATTATCTAAAAATTATAGAACATCCTGGGCGCCTGGGTGGCTCAATCATTAAGCGTCTGCCTTCGGCTCAGGTCATGATCCCAGGGTCCTGGGATCGAGCCCTGCATCGGGCTCCCTGCTCAGCGGGAAGCCTGCTTCTCCCTCTCCCACTCCCCCTGCTTGTGTTCCCTCTCTCGCTGTGCCTCTCTCTGTCAAATAAATAAAATCTTATAAAAATAAATAAAAATTATAGAACATCCTAATTACTGAAAGTTTCATAAAAGGTACAAAGAACCAGAGTGGCTTTGGACCTCTCAAAAGCAACTCTGCAAACAGAAGAGAGCAATGCTTCCAACAATCTGAGGGAAAATGATTTCCAATCTAGAGTTCCCTACCCAGCTAAACTATCAATCAAGTATGTGGTGGAATAAGGATACTTTCAGACACACAAGTTCTCCAAAAAGGTATTTTCCATGCACTTCTTCTCAGTAAAGTTGGTGGAAGGTGAGTGCTATCAAAATGAGGGAATAAACCAAGAGTGAAAGGCATGGGATCCAGAAAACAGAAGGTACAAACAACATGGCAGGCAAAGGAAGCCTTAGAATGACAATTAAGGGAGCTCCCAGGTTACCTGTGGAGAAGTAGGTCTGAAGAGGATCAGAGCAAGTCAGAAGACTCCAGGAAGGATTTTTTTTTTTTTTTTATCACAATGCTAGTAAACATCCATCACCACACATAGTTAAAAAAATTTTTTTTCTTGTGATGGGAACTTTTAAGAACTACTCTTTTAGAAACTTTCATAATTGTAACACAGTATTATTAACTATAGTCACCAGGCTGTACCTTGCATCCCCGTGACTTATTTATTTTGTATTTGGAAGTTTGTATCTTTTGATCCCCTTCTCCAATTTCGCACACCTCCCACCTCCCCAACCAGGAAGGATTTTTTTTTTTTAAGATTTTATTTATTTATTTGAGAGAGAGAGTGAGTGAGCGAGAGAGAGAGCACTCGAGCAGGGGTAGAGGGGGAGGGAGAAGCAGACTCCCCTGCCGAGTAGGGAGCCCGATGCAGGACTCAATCCCAACACCCTGGGATCATGATCTGAGCCGAAGGCAGACGCTTAACCAACTAAGCCACCCAGGTGTCCCAGGAAGGATTTTTTTAAGCAGATGAAATTAATAGAATACCTGTTGTGAATCTTTGTGTTGAGAAAATATTTACTCAACTAGGGGAGAGTTGGGGAATAAATTAACGATAACAGATAACTAAGCAAAAGCAAAAAATAAAAAAAGTACACTTCTGAATTCTGGGAGGAGGGGGGAATTGTAAAGAAAGGAATAAGTTTATAATAATTTTACTTAAAAAACAACATAGTAGCATTATTCGCGATAGCCAAAAGGTGGAAACAACCTAAATGTCCATCAACAGATGAATGGATAAACAAAATGTGCTCATTACATACAGTGGAATATTATGCAGCCTTTAAAAAGCAGAGAATTCTGACACAGGCTACAACATGGATGAACCTTGAAGACATTATGCTAAGTGAAATAAGCCAGACAAAAAATAACAAATATTGTATGATTCACTTATATGAGGAACTTAGAATAGTCAAGTTTATAGAGACTGAAAATAGAAGAGGAGTTCCCAAGGGCTGGGTTAGGGGAGGGGAGGAGGGCATTAGTGTTCAACGGGGACGGGGTTTCTGTTTGAGATGACAAAAAAGTTCTGGAGATGGATAGTGGTGATGGTTGCACACATTGTGAATGTACTTAATCCCACTGAATTGTACACTCAAAAGTGGTTAAAAGGGTGAATTTTATGCCATATATATATTTATTACAATTTTTAAAAATAAAGAAAAAAACCCATAAGCTGCTGTACAAATAAATGGAATTAGAATTATTATTCTCATATTGATGAATACCAAATTTTTAAGACTTGGATGTTGGGGAATCCCACTTTCCTTTTCCAAACTAGATATGAAAGCTACCTTTTTCCTAAAAAATTGCATACTTTTATTTTACAGATCTATCATTAGAAATGTATACTCTAACAAATAAGTCTTCTATGTACTCATCTTCCATTAATAAGCTTTATGCCTTAAGATTACATTATATGTCTTTTCTAACACATACTTTATTTTTTAAGATTTTATTTATTTATTTGGGGGGTCAGAGGGAGAGGGAGAAGGAAAGAATCTCAAGCAGACTCTGCAACAAGCGGGGAGACCCATGTGAGTCTCCACCTCACCACCCTCAGATCATGACCTGAGCAGAAACCAAGAGTCAGATGCCTAACCAACTGAGCCACCCAGGCGCCCCTCTAACACATACTTTTTAATGTAAACAGTCTGACCACACTGTATATATAGCTTAAAAGTTGCCTTTTTAAAAAAATGAATCACTTTTAAAATTTAATTAATTAATTAATTTATTTATTTATTTATTCTTTTTAAGTTGACTCTACACCCAACATGGGATTCAACCTCACAACCCTGAGATCAAGAGTTGCTCGCTGTACCAACTGAGCCAGCCAAGGGCCCCCATCCTTTTTTTTTTTTTTTTTTACTTTACAATACTTTTGTCTTCTTTCTACATCCATGACTATATAAATGGACTACATCCATCCTCTTAACATTTATTTTTAATGATAACAATGGGAATGAGATGTTTTCCATGTTAATACAGTTCCCTCTTACAAAGACAAGTCCCTCGGTAGTTAAAAAAAGAGGCGTAAAAAAACCCTCCTTTGGTATATTACATATTTTCTCAGGGCTACAGACCCAAGAGAAATATTGATTTTTGTTTTAAGAATGCAGTAATCCTAATTTTAAATCACGAGATTATTTTTTTCTTATTCGGTAAAGCAAAATAAAAGGTTGTTTAGAGATGACAGGTGACATTTCTCCTCAGTACCTTGGTGGGAAAGGACTCCAGATGCTTTGCTTGATTCCAGCTAAAGCCAAATTGCTAAGCAGGTAAAACTTCAGGGAGCCGCCAGACAGGTTTAACCAGAATGATGTGTAGCTCTCCACGCCCACCTTTGCAAGACAGAACTGCTTCACCGGGTTTGTTGAAACTGCTGTGGAACTGTGCTATATAACTCTTTCCTAAATTTGAAACCTTTCTGTCTGATGTCAACGTGGTTTAACTGTTTCGGGTGAAAATTCTGCAAATCATTAAAAATGCACAAATCAAATCCCGTTAGGTTTGTTGCAATGGGCACTAATTTACAGCAGAAGAAACAGTCCTGTGGGCTCTCCTCCTGATTTGCCTGATTTTTTCTTGAATCCAAATCTTGCTGAAGGGAAGGTTTCTCATTTGGAGATGGGTGTTCAGTTCACAAAGTCCTGGGGAGCTGATTAAAGAAACCAGAAGTAGCCCAGTCTTTCAGAGCTTCCCAAGTACGAATGTCCGCGGATTCCTAAAGGTTTTAGGAGAAAGCCCTCTGGTTTCGGATGTCTGCAACCCTTATACTGAGGGCTACAGACGGATTGCTGGAAGACCCTGCAAGGACTTGCTGGCCCCTGGCAGGGCGGGGTTGTTTTCCTAAACGTGTGTGGTGGCGGTTGTTAGTGCCTTCCATGTGTTGATGGCTCACTGCTTCAGTTTGGCCTCTTCCTGTCTCATTTCCCACCGCAGTGGATGCTACTTGCTATTGATGTGAAAAATTCTAGAACGGGGTGAATCACTCCTGTAGAAAGCCCCAGGATCTGCGCCTCGCCACTTTGAAAGAGCCTTTTTAAAAACAAACAACAAAATGGCAAGCACCTTTTAAGGCAATGCTGACAAGACATTTTAAATGAGGTTGGAAAATGCTCATGGTATAATGCTAAATTAAGAAGTTGGATACAAATTTATATATAGAATCTGACATCAGGCAAAAAAAAAAAAATTCATTGAAAAAAAAAAAACTGGAAGGAAATCTACCAGAAATGCATAGTGCGATTGCCTCATCTGGATGGTATAGTTATGAATGGAATTTCCTTAGCTTCTCTGCATTCCACCTTTTCTGAGTTTTTCTTTTTTTTTTTACAGCAAACAAACAGTTGTGGGGAAGGGGGAATCCCTAACTTTAGATTCACCCTTCTAAGCAAACCTTTTACTTGATTTGCTAGGAAACTCTGGGGTCTAATCCAGGTTTTGCCCCCCACGGGCAGGGCCTGGATAAAGAATGCAACTTCTGGATGCCTCAGTTGTTTCTGTTCTGAAGAAACTCTGTTTCTTCCCCCAGATCTGCGATCTTAACAAGTCTCTGACAAAATGAAACTATTGCAGCCCTAGGTTAGGAGAGTCTGTTGAAGCTGAGCGTTTTCCCCTCCAGCTCCTGCTGTATATAGGTGCTCCCTTTTGTGTTTTTGTTACTACTAACAGTGGGTTTATGTTTCATATTTTGTCTCCTGCATTACATGCTTCAGATGTCAAGATAATTAAAGACAGGAGCTGAGGGCGCCTGGGTGGCTCAGTTGGTTGAGCGACTGCCTTCAGCTCAGGTCGTGATCCTGGAGTTGCAGGGATCGAGTCCCGCATCGGGCTCCCTGCTCGGCGGGGAGTCTGCCTCTCCCTCTGACCCTCTTCCCTCTCATGCTCTCTATCTCTCATTCTCTTTCTCTCAAATAAATAAATAAAACCTTTAAAAAAAAAAAAAGACAGGAGCTTATTCTTTAAACTCCCCTATGTGGACATTTCTCTCTGCAGCAGGGGAACAATATAACTGCAATAAATCCTTCCTGATAATAAAATGATAATGACTGCAAGAACGTGCTATTCTGCCTATGAATATCGATAATTTTGAAAGATGGTCACTTCAGAGACCAGGTGACATGTCCTTTGCATTACATTCTACCCAGAATTAGATGTCAGATCATTTATGGCTTCATTTCCATTCTGATTTTATGTTGTTTGTATATGAACCCCTGATTTGACTTTTTCTTCATGATGGAAGCCGTATTTTAAAGAAACCAACCAAAACAAAACCAAAACATGCACTGTGATTTGATGACACCAAGAAAAACACTCACCTCACCTCACCTATAGAAATAGGTCTAAAAATAATGAGTACGTTTTCTTGGTGTGACTTTTGCAGAGCAGGCTGATGATTTTGTAGTGACTGAGTTTCCAGACATCCTCTGTGTCTAGTGTGGGAAAATAACGATTAATAGGATAGTTCCTTGGTTTTAAATTGATACTAAATTACTGCTCAGAAATGTACGCTTTCATGTCTTACTGTACAGGAATTTTGACATAGTGTAAAGGGCATGAGGCCAGAACAGACAGAATTCTGATATTTTAGATAAAGTAACTCAGGAAAGGTTCTTAACCTCTCTGGGACTCACTATTTTCTTTAATTAAAATGTGGGTTTTGGGAGCGTCTGGGTGGCTCAGTCGTTGGGCATCTGCCTTCGGCTCAGGTCATGAGCTCAGGGTCCTGGGATTGAGCCCCACATTGAGGTCCACACTCAGCGGGGAGTCTGCTTCTCCCTCTCCCTCTGCCCCTCCCCCCAACTCCTGCACGCACGCGCTCTCTCTCTCTTTCAAATAAATGAATAGAAAATCTTAAAAAAAATAAAATGTGGGTTTTGGTTTATATGACACTTTAGTTGGGGAAATCTTTCTGGGGCTACAGCACCAGAAGGCACAGGGCAGGTGCAGTGGGAGGACAGTGGGCTCCCATCAAGCTATGGCCAGTCTGGCGCTATCATGATCTGTTCTGGCTATTGGCTGTTCTCACAGGGCTTCCCTTGTAAAAAGAGTTCCAAGGCTCTAAAAGTTTTGAGAACAGCTGGTATAAAAATTCTTTATGGCAGCATTTGTTTCTGAAATTCTCTATGGAACATCAGTTTTGAATTCCTTCAGTAAAGGCTAAGTAGCTATTCATAATTTTCTTCACGTGGCTATTAACACATTATATATCCATGTGGCATTTGGGGATAACTGGGTTTACCAGCAATCATCTGCATCTTGACTTTATATTTATAGAAGTTTGAGTAAGTGTTCCTGTCCCAACGTGACAGACTGACAGTTCCTCACAATCATGATGAGCTTAAAAAATTATTTTGAGGGCATATTTAAAAGGCTAACTTACTTGGCACCTGTATTATGTTTATTGACTGTCTGCCTTACCCACTAAAAATTAGTGTGAGTTATTGTTTAGCGTGGCAGGTTAGAAGTCATTTGGCCAAGGGTGTGGGTGGCCCCTAGGTGGTCCAAAGCTGTGCTCACCCATCACCCATGCCCTTAACCTCCAACCCCTCAACCTTGCAACTCGGGCTCTTAATGCAAAAGAGGATCAGGCAGGAAAGCATGGATAGATCCCCAATATCTATGCTACCCAATTAAAGGCAATAAAAAAACCCCAGACTCTTAAAACCTAAAGGATAGCACCATTTATTAGATATGACCTGTGCGAAAACCAAAACAATTGGCAACCACAACAAATCTTCTCACTACAAGTGACAGAAAACGTATTTGAGAAGTTTCTCTCAGCTTTTTAATGTTTTTAAAAGTTAACCCCCTTCCCCTGGTAAAATCGAAAAACCACTACAAACAGAAAAATTCTCTGGTTCCTGAAGGACATTTGAACCAAGGATAATAAAGCTATTTATTGTATATATATATATGTATATATATATATATATATATATATATATGTTTTGCCAACATTTTTCTATTTTTGAGATGAAATTTATGTGGGTTATCAAATTGCTTTCTTCAATGAGTAGTTTCAACTTTAAGAGATCAATCTTATTTTGGGGATACTGAGAACCCAGATTTAATGATTGCTGGAGGATTGTATATTACTCACAAGAAGGAAAAAGCAAAGATTAAACCCAAAATTAAATTGTCAGCTATTTTAAGAGGCATTTTCTTTACCTCATGTTATAGTTCCAATCCTAGCTTAGTAGTTCTGATTTGTTAAAATACTGCTCCCCTGGCAGGCGGAACAGCTATTTTAACTCACGGGCTGTAAATCTTTCCTGTGTCTAAGGGATATCATTTCACCAACAAAGAGATATGAGAGAGTTCCCATGGGATTTTAAGCAAGTAAATGATCCCTCCTAATCTCTTTGAAATCAAGGTGCTCTGTTTAGTTTTAAAAATATGCTCAGGATCTGACTGATGCCTCTCACCTAACCACAAGGTCATCTCTAAGGTCGGCCAGAGAGAAAGTTACATGTCAGTGATCTGTCTCTAACAGTACAAGGGGACGTATCTACAAGTGGCAGAGAAAAAAATAGCTGACCTTAGTTAGGTCAGCCAGTGAGGACTTTGCCAGATTTTGGATGGGGCACTTTTTAAACCTGGTTGTAAGAAATAAGCTAAACCCTTCTGTGCTCCCAAGATTCTATAAACATGCCTTTTTAATAAGGTATGGAACGTACTGGAATGATTTGTTTTCCTATCACAGGCTTGATATCCTGCAGAAAGGGAGCCCTGCCTTATTCATCTTCATGTGATCGACGCTGAGCCTATGGTGAGGCTCATAGTGGATGTTTATTTTTTTATTTTTTTAAAGGATTTTATTTATTTATTTGTCAGAGAGAGAGAGAGAGAGAGAGAGAACACAGGCAGGGAGAGTAGCAGGCAGAGGGAGAAGTAGGCTCCTGGATGAGCAAGGGGCCCGATGCAAGACTCAAGCCCAGGACCCTGGGATCATGACCTGACCTGAAGGCAGATGCTTAACCCACTGAGCCACCCAGGCGTCCCGCATAGTGGATGTTTAATAACTGCTTTTTATGTGAATGAAGGTTCAATGTCTGCAAAAGGGAGTTTTACTGATTCATGGGGGATTAAAGACAAAAACACTAAAGGCTAGAATTTCCATCTAGCAAAGAGCTTTTGGTTTCATGGGTGATACCTTAGCTTTATATAATGTTTCTGTTTTCAAGAATGTTCACATAGTATAAAATTGGCAGGGCAAGATTATTATTTCCATTCTGCATGTGAAGAAGTTGATCTCTTGCCCAAGTAAATTGTAGCACTAAGATCGGAACTCTAGTCTTCTGACCTCCAACCTTCACCACGGGACCTTCTATGAGGTGAGCCAATTTAGACAACTAATGTGTATATGTCTGGATTCCATGTATCATGTCAATCTTTTATTTCATCCTTTTATCTTCCTTTATCATCTTTAGAGAAAGATAAATGGAAGCCATTGTCTTCCCAAACCTGGCATGTTTGGTTAGCTGGAAGCCGTTCACCTTCCTGGGAATACCTAAAGGAGCTCAGGAAGCTATAGGAGAGGCTACCATGTAATGGTAGCCAGAGGTGCGTAATTGGTAGGTTGTACTTTTCACCTCTTCTCCTGTTTCATAAATAGATCGAACAGCTCTGTGAGTCTGGGGTGGTGTTTGGATCTATGTGTAGCCAGGCTCCTGACTACCCAATGTGAGTTAGGTGGAGCTTTTGTTATCAGTGGAATGTGGTTCATAGATTTGTCTTGTTTTTAAGGAGAGTTCTCCTGTGCAATTGCATGACCTCATTACACATTATTAGAATAAAGGAATCCCTGAATTTTTTTAATTGAAGGTTTACTATATTTTTCAGGGCAATGACTATGCCTCATTCATCTTCGTGTTTTCCAAAGTCCAACATTGGTCCTCCCGTACAGTAGGTTATAATTATTTGCTGAACCAATGAGATGCATAGAGGCAACAAAACACCCTACATTAAATTATGTGCATTATTCACTAACACCCCAAATGGCTTTTCTCCCCTCCAACCAATGGATATTATGGGCGATTTGTGCTGATACTGACTTTCAGCCATTGATTCAATTTTCAGAAGAAACACTGTTCTTGTCTGTACATCAGTGTTTGTGTGAGCATTTGAATTTGAACTTTATCACATTCCCATTTATTAAAAAGGATTGGAAAGTGAGACAGTGATGGGAATTACTGAGTGTGCTAACAGTGGCAAACTTTTATCTCAGTGTATTTAATCTGGTCAACTCTGTGGTCAATCGGGAAGAAAAAGAACAGCATGTTTTGTTGAAGATCTGTGCCTAAAAAGTGAGGTGTGATTAGGGGTGCTGTAATATGGGAACTTTTAGAAAACTACCCCACTCTCTTTAGGACATGCAAATGTAGTTCCATTTTTGTTCTTTTCAGTTCACAAACATTTCGGAATATATCGTGTAAGAAGGTAAGTTAACGGGCATTGCTTGGGAAGATGACAAATACTTACTACAAAGATCTTTAAATGGTGTTTATTAAAGAGTAATTTAACAGTTTTCCAAATTATAAAAACAGCTTTTTCTGGGTAGTCTGACTGGGTCTGTACCTCAACTCTGGTCCCAGAGACTACAGTGTGGTTCACACCTAATTGGGAGGGGCCCTGGAAAAAGTTGCTGGAATGTTCTGGCTCAGAGTTACTCATCTGTACCAAGTGGGTGATCTCTGTCCGGGGTTCTTTGCTGCTCTCAGACTGAAGTCCCAGGAAGGCCACTGACTTGTGGGAAAAGCTGACTTTCGAAAGGGATGGGTCAAGGGTGAAGGTGCTCAGGGGCGCGAGACAAACGTTCCCAAGGTTGTTTAAAAATTCAAAAACTGGGTCTGGAGGTGGAAGTCTTTGCAATTTCTTGCTCAAAATGACGACCAGCCGGCAAAATAAAATAAATTACAATGTATATTTTCCTTTTACTTCATGGAAAAGTGGTTAGTGTGTTCCTTTTAATCCTCACACCAAAGAAATTAATTATTCAGGGCGAAGACTTCCCCAGAAAGTGGTGGTTCGTTTTACACGTCGGAAATCGGACTTCTGAGACAACTTTTCTGGATTCCTGGAGTGAAAGAAAATTCAAACAAAGCTCCCTAAACGAAACCTCACTATCTGAGCTTGCTCTCCTCAATTATGTTTCTGTTCACAGCTTGGCTGGCACCGTTTCCAGGGATTAGCAAAAAGTAAATGTTTAATAAGTAACCGCCCAAGTGAATGGGCCTCATTTTTCGGCCTATTTCCGCCCGGGGGACCGAGGAAATCCTGAAAAGCAGGGGCCGCAGCCGAAGCCTCCCCTCGGTCGCCGCGCCGGGGGCGCTCGGGTCTCGGGGACCCCGCCCCTGCCGGCATTCCCTGGGCCTCGGAGGCGCAGGGCGGAGCCGCGGGCCGGCGGGCGCAGGTGGGGGGGGACGGCCCGAGCGAGACGGTGACACCCGGGGCGGGGCGGGGGGGGTGCCGCTGGGAGGCGCGGCGGCTGCACCCGGCCCTGGGAAGAAACCGGCCAGGTGTGGCCTGGGCGCCGGGTGCCAGCGGGGAGGAGACTCGCGCGGCCACCGACCAACACCAACACCCAGCCGCGAGCCAGCTCCTCTGCGCCCTCGCCGCCCTCCGAGCCACAGCTCTTCCTGCCGCTCCCGCTCCCCGCCCGTCGTGGTCCCCGCGCCCAACCTCCGCCCGCCGCGCCGCGCTGCGCTCGCAGCGGCCGGGACGGCCCTCCTGGTGGCCAGGAGCGTCCCCGCCACCCATCTGCGCGCCCGCCCCTGTTTCCGGTGTGTAGATTTTCCTCTTAAATCCTCCACCTTCTCCGAGCCGGCCCGCCCTCGCTTATGCCTCGGCGCTGAGCGGCTCTCTCAGTGCCCGCCGACATGAGCTGCAACGGAGGCTCCCACCCGCGGATCAACACGCTGGGCCGCATGACCCGCGCCGAGTCCGGTCCCGACCTGCGCTACGAGGTGACCTGCGGCGGCGGCGGCGGCGGCGGCGGGGGAGGCGGCGGCGGCGGCGGGGGCACCACCAGCAGGATGTACTACTCCCGGCGCTGCACGGTCACCGACCAGAACTCGGACGGCTACTGGTGGGTACCGGCCGGCGGGCAGGCACCGGGCGCTCGCGGCCGTGGGGGTCTCCCCGAACCCCAGCACGTTGGGAAAGGGAGGGACCGAGCCCTCCTCTGACCTGGGGGAAAAGCCAGGTCCTGAAGGAGGAAAGTGGTTTTGCTGGAGTTCATGGAAGCATTTCCTGCTGGCGCTGGGGTAGGGGCCCGGTGTCCTCCCGCCCCGTACGCTGCTCACACCGGGGTGGGTGGGTGTGTGCGAGCCGGGAGAGGAGCGGTTCCTTCCCTGCAAACGGGTGCTCCGTCCCGCCCTTCTCCCTTCCCGCAAGCCGGGGCAGGAGGCTGGCCAGCGAGGGGTGCAGGAGGACGCGGCGGGCGCGCGGGCCGCGGGGGTCTCTGCCTCCACGACTGCCCCCTGCGCGGCCGGGCCCGGCTGCCATCCCCTTTGTCCCTGCCGGCAGGTGGGAGGTCGGGCGGGGCTGCGACATCAAAACCCAACCTAACCAAGTGTAACCGAGAGTAGAACAGCAGTAAAGGAGCGGGGACGCCGGCCTGTCCTGTAGCCAGGGTTCGGATTCGGGGCTCCTCCACCTCTCACGGCTTATCCCAAATGCCTGGTCACCCCGAGATCACCCCCCTCGGCACAGGCTGCGCTTGGGGCGGCGCGGGGTCCGGTCCCGAGAAGACCCCGCCTCGGTCTCCCCTGCTACCCAAACTGAGCTTCCCGGCAGGGGCAGCCGGCCCGCCCCAGGTCCGAGCTCCGCCGGGACGCGCCTGTCCCCCTTGCTCCGCTGCGCCGCAGCCCCCGCCGGCGAGCGTACCCGTGGCCCTGCGCCTTTGCCCTTGGTTTCCTCTTTTCTTTTTTTTTGTTAAGGTTTTATTTATTTTTTAACAGCGAGAGACACAGTGAGAGAGGGAACACAAGCAGGGGGAGTGGGAGAGGGAGAAGCAGGCTTCCCGCCGAGCAGGGAGCCCGATGCGGGGCTCGATCCTAGGACCCTGGGATCATGACTTGAGCTGAAGGCAGACGCTTAACAACTGAGCCACCCAGGTGCCCCCTTGGTTTCCTCTTTTTAAAAAAGCCCCGGAGGAAGGACCTCAGTGTATTATTGGTAGCGGAGTGAGGGCGCAGGGTCTGCGAGTGGGAGCGGGGGACATGTGGCGGGGAGGGCGCTGCTTCTTATCCGCGCCAGCCCGCGATGCTGGGGGCCTGTCCCGGTCAAGGACCCCCCGGGATGTGGGCAGGGTCTGCTCCTCAGAATCGTCGCGGAAACTGATCGCGGGGGTCATTTGGGAGGATGAGGGAAGATAATGAGGCTGCATGTACTCGGTCCCCACAGCTGGACGCGGGGATGCCCACGAGAGCCGTGAGAATTTTGCGGTCCACGCCCTCCCCGCCCCCCTGCAAGCCCTTCCCTAGGAGGGCTTTTGGAAAACTGGCCTGCGTTCCAGAGAATTATTTACCCTGCCTTGTGGCCTTAGGCTGGGGAGGAGCTACCTGAATACACTCCGGGAATTTTTTGTTTTACCAGCAGTTTTGAAGGCAGGGACTACTCGAGTTGGGACCTGTTTTCTGCTTCGGTTTATTTGCATTTAATCCCCCCCCTCCCGAGCATCTTGACAATTGAGTTCCTCTTTTTGAGTTAGCGAAGAATTGTCTCAATCTTGGAGCTCTTGTTTTCTGAACATAATGCACCCCGGGGATTTCCAGGAGAAATGTGCCAAGTACTAGGAAAAATGGGGAGAAAGTTATGCCAGTTATCACTTTGGTTTTTAAGTTTGTTCTAAAACTTGGCCAACCGATTAAATCTGACACTTTACCTTTCCCTCCCAGTCTCCCTGTATTTGGGCAGCACGTTCTTTTAATCCACACATTTATAGTCAAGTCAGAATTTTGCAAGGATTCTTGAGCAGCAATTTTTTTTCCCCTGGTATTTTATGAACCAAGTATTTCATTTTGATTTTGTATTTTTTTAATAAAAATATGATTCTGTTCATCTAGAGTCCTTATTTTTTTAATTGATAATAAACATTACTGTTAATGGAATATTTCACTCCCTCGGCCTCCTGTAGAGGCAAATTTGTACTGAATTAATATATCGGCTAATGAACTGCCTAAAGATCCATGGTTTATAAGGCTTCTTCACGGAAACACTAAATTTCGAGGAGGCTCAATGTTTTTCCATAGTATTATTTCTTGTGTTCTGTTTTTCCAACCTAAAAGCTGTTTATAAATATGTCAAATTTTACGTCTCTTTGGGAAGGGAAAACAGACTGAAGTTTTGAATTACCTAATTTGGGGCACGGGTGTTTCTTTCTGCGCTTTGATGTTGATCCGCTGGGGCAGCGGGGCGTCTTGCTTGGGGGCTGGAGTCAGCGTGGGGCCCTTCTTTCTGGATCCAGTAATGGGGATTCTCCCAGCACGTCTGGCCAGCCAGTGGTGCGGCTGACCCTTCTGGAATTAGAGAATTAGCACACACACAAAAATTGCCCGCAACTGCTGACTTGTGCATCTTAAAAATAACGATGACTGACTGAAGAGAGATGGGGCTTGCCCGCACACCTTTTTTTCTGGTGTTTTTAAATGGTTTTGAGCGGAGGGATTTGTTGTCCCAGAGCATGTACTTCGTAGTAAGTAGGATGCCATCTCTGACCCGACTGCCCTCTGCCAAATGAAGGAGGATTAAGAATTTAATAAGTGCTTTTCTGACCCCAAGTTTTTCCAAATAAAGGGTTTTGTTTCTTTTTGAGGCACGAAAACTGGCATGAAAACTGTTGGTTGAATTTAAGCTTGTTTATTTAAAAAACTGCCGCTTTATTGTCTGAGTGATTTTTTAAAAAAATAATCGGGATTTTAAATAAGCGGTGTTTGTATTTAATCTTTCCCTAAATAAACTAATTTGAGTGTGTGAAAAGCCCAAATCTTATTTTTAAGATGAATTTAAAACATCTTCCTGTGTCTGTGCTTTATATTAACAACACTTGTCAGTTCTTAAGACAGTATTTTATCTCGTTTGCAGTTCTCCCGCCTTCCCTGCCCACCCATCTTCTGTGTTTTCTTTATTGTAGTCTGAATGGAATCACAACTACTTTCATTTCTTTTGCTTTACTTAGTATTTCAAAGTTTGGTAAAAGTCATGTGCTTGATGATGTAAGAGGTATATTTTTGAAATTTAAACTGTGAATTTTGCTTGTATAGGATGTTATATTAATAGGGCTTTCAATTGAGGCAGAACTACCACAGCCTTGTTCCTGTGGTTAAAAGAAATGACAAATCTGTAGTGAAATTTGGTGGCCAAGTGACGAAGTCCCACAGTTGGCTCTTTCACTGATCAAAGTGTGGATATTGTTGGAGGATTAAGAGCCAAATATAGTCAGTAAGCTGCAGAACTATGTGGTTATAAAGTTAATGCTTACTTTTCTCTAGAACTTGTGATTTCAGAGCCAAAATACGTGTGATCTCTATTTGATACTAAAGTTCGTTTTAAACCATCTTTTATAAAGAAGCCTCTTTCTTAGCAAGAGATACATGGGTCTATTTGCTTTGAAGTTTGGCGCTGGGGAGAGTGCAAAAGTGTACAGAAGCCCCGTTCTTCCACTTTGGAGATGAGTAGAGTAAGACTTGCCCTAAATCCCCGAGTCCACTCATGGCTAAGTTGGCACGAGAACGCAGGGCGGCTCACCTCTGCCCTCCTGTCAGCCTGTGCCCTTAGACCATGGACCTTTTGTAGTAGACTGGACGTTCCTGTACTTAAACAATGAAAGTATCTCAATTCTATTCATTCATTCATTCATTCATTCATTCATGCAGCAAATGAGGAATATGTGCTGTGTGTTAGGCATCAAGGAGAGTCAAAGGTGAAAATACAAAGACTTCTTGAAAGGACCATAGCTCTTTAAAGGAAAATAAGCACCATGATAGAAAAGGATAACAGGAGGGTATCAATGACTTCAAGGCTTCTTAAATATAACATCTGTGGTGGAGGCATAGTGAGATTTTCTAAAGAAAGTGGTGCTGAATTAGACTTGGGAGTGTTTTGGTTGGTCAAGATGGGTGGGCAGAGAGCATTCCAGGGGGAGAGAAGAGCAGGAGAGAAGTCTGGGAGGTGAAAGACCCAGAGCATATTCAAGGCCTGTAGAGCGGTCTCCTGTCTGAGTGGGAAACGGTAAGACGTCAGGAGGAAGGGCAGGTTGGGGCCAGAAGCTGGGACACCTTGACTCCGTGGTGGGCAGTGTGGATAGGCAGAGGGGAGCCATTGCGGATTTCACCACAGCAAGGGATAGTGTCCTCCATTGCAGGAGCAGGGAAATAAGGCTGTTCCTAGTGAGCTGTAGGACTGTTCCTGTGGCAGCCGCGTGCAGGTGCGGAGGGAGATGCGAAGCCATCAGACATGAAGGAGAGAGGTGATGAGTCTGCCTGAGGGTGGTGGCCTGGCCGAGGGACAGGAAAGTGGTTGTGGCCAGATGGAATGGCAGCTGGCCCTGAGAGCTGGAGGAGGGAGGCCAGGGAGAGTCTGAGAAAACAGGCTTGGAGTCGGGTGACTCACGGCAGGGATCTTCTAGATATTTTTCTGGGAAGTGATTGCAAAGTAAGATTCAGTTTAGCTTAATCTAGGGCAGATAACACTTACATGGTTATTAACTTTGAGTAAGTTCCCTCTTTTATAAAAATATCAGATCAGTGGTTAATAATAGTTACCATTACCTGACAAACACCTGTGATGTGCCAGGTATCTTATGCACGTTATCTCAAGCTTCGCATTTTACAGATAGCAAACTGAGGTTAAAGTAGTGACTTTATGACTTGGCCTGGGTCACACGGGTTAGTGGTTGAGCTACATTTGAATCCAAAATACTACAGTGGATCAAGAAAAGATCAAACCTTGGCTATCAGAATTCATCTTTTGTACTTGTAAATTCGATCTAAAACTCTTTTTTTAATCTGTTGCATTCCTGTGAAATATTTATTTCATAACCATTGTATTCTTTTGTTATTAATCCAGTAGGGTGTCCATCTGCTTAGGAAAGAACACAGTAGGATGCTGCATTCAGCCAACTCATGTTGGTCAGATCTACAAAACACCTTTCAACAGCAGTTAGTTTTTTCTCTAAATATGGGCATAATTTCATTGTTGTTCAGGCGACTGAAATGTCTTGGGAAAGAGACAAAACCTGCTGATGCCCCTGATGCCTCAGAGCTGACTGCCTAGGGTGGAGCAAAGGCGGGCTTGGGTGTGACTTGGGGAGCCTAACTCAACCCTCAGCCAACCAGTCTTTCCAGATGAGGAGGTTCTAGAAGGAGTGCTTCAGTCTGGAGGCCGTGGTGCTTAGGGCATTGCCCCACCCTTTGCTTTGCCCTTTCTCTGTCCTGCACTGAGTGGGAAATGGTAGGTGTGGTTCTGATACTGAAGGCAGCCCCCCTCCCCCCACAGACCCTAAGACTCAGCTAGCCTCTCCTTTGAGGCAACATCCTGGAAAATGTTACTGCAGCCCAACCATTTACATCTTATCACTAACACCTCGGACTGGACGGGTCCAGGACCTGCAAGGACCTCACGAATGTGAAATGTTTAGTAATCTCTATGCCCAACGTGGGGCTCGAACTTACAACCCCCAGATCAAGTTGCACGCTCTCCCAACTGAGCCATCCAGGTGCCCCTGGAATGAAATTTTTTGACATGCAAACCTAACATCCCTTGCCTCATGTGGCACATGAAAAAAGTTAAAAAGGAGCTGGTTTCTTGATGAATAACCAGATAACCTATAAATGATTTTTTTTTTTTTTTTTTTTTTTTTTAGGCTTCAGAATGAATGGGAGGTTTCCCATAGGGGAATAATTCAAAATAGAAATCCTTATTGTGGCATTAAGTTTGTAAGGACCAAATATTCATGTATCATCCCCCACTTAATGAAGGAAAAGAGGGTATCTTTTTCTGAATCTTCTTATCCCTTTAATAAGTTTTGTGCTGTTAAAATGTGTCACTCTCTTTGAATCGTCTCAAACTTTTATTTTCAGGCCTTTAATAATTTTGGGAACCTCTGAAATGCCTCACATTTAGTACCTAATCCATGTCTTCTTTTTCATCTTTTTTTTTTGCGCTTCTCACCCTATCCCAATTTGATGCAAAAAAATCCTTGGGCAAAGTTCCAAATTATACACTGAGACAAAAACACAAAATGAAAAATAAAACTGAAATCTGAGAATCTTATCCCAGCAGCAGCAGCCGTGAGGATTGGGTTTGTGCGGGGCTTTGCCGACCTTCCTGGCTCCTCTTAAGCATCATGTCAACCCCAGGAGGTGGGTGTGTTCCTACGTGTTACAGATGCAGAAACTCCAAGCACAGTGAGTCTGCATTTGCTCAAAGTCACAGGCTCTATGAGTAGAAGTGGCTGAGCAGGGAATGGACTCTTAGTCTACCCGACCTCAAAGTGTTCATGAAGTTAATGGTATGTCATCCGTTTGCCCCACAATGCTCCAGTCCACCGAAAACAGTGTGAAAATAAAAAAAAAAAAAGGAAAGGAAGTAGAGCTTTTATTAGAGACTGCTTCCAGAGCTCCTGGGTGAGGACAAAATGAAGGCTCAGAGGAGGCCCCCTTTCTAAAATTTATAGAAAAAACCCCTTTTGCACATTGTTGGGGTGGGAATGGGGGTTAGGAAACAGGACAGGTGTGCTCCCTGACTTGGCTTTGGAAATCAGGGGAATGAGATGGTGGTCATAGTCTCAGATCAGTCTTTTATTTGCTTTTGTTTTTCTTCTCCTTTACTAAACCAAACAAACATGCATTCATTAAGTGCCTTCTGTGTGCAAAACTGGGTTGTTAGGTGAATGTAGGAGTCACAGGTGACTAAGATGTAGGACTTTGCTCTCCAGGACTGGGGTAGACAGGTGTGTAAATAACTAGTGCAGAATAAGGGCAGAGGTGAGAACGCAAGAGCTCAGGAGGAGGCAGCATTTGGCCTGCGACTTCCAAAGGATGGATACATGACATTTCGACTGATGTGTAGTGTGTAGTGTGTTTGGTGTGTCTTGGAGGAATAATATCGTCCTTTAATAAGAAAGTAAAAAGATCACTTTTTCCCCTTTTAAGATCCTTTAAAGAAACTCAAAATAGTATACGTTAAAATGCTTTGAAAATTATAAAGAGCTAAGCAAATAGGCTTTAAGATCAATATTAATTGATGCATCATATAATTATATTTTCCAACCAATATTTATTGAGCCTTTCTAAGGCCATTATTCTATGAACCTGAACACATAAAAAGACATAAAATGCCATTTCTGGTACCCATTCAGGACCCTTAAGTTGATGGAATGAACAAAAGAAAGATGGTGGCAGAGAGAGAGAGAGAGAGAGAGAGGAAGGAAGAAAAGAAGGAATCCAATAAGAGAAAAAGTATATCCACAAAAAGAAATACAAAATTCGTTGGCATGGGCCACGTGTGTAATGAGCAGTCTGGATTAAAAACAAAAAGTAAAAAAAAAAATTTACCTTGTAATGTTGCATGCCTCTGTTCAAAATATTTGTCTTGTATTTTTTTCCTATAATATTCTTGGCAATAAGTGTTAAACTAATGTCTTAAAACAGCTAATTTTGAAATCTTATTTTTTAAGAAGAGAATGTTATTTGTCAGTAGTAAAATAAAACATAGAAAGCTCTCTAATATTGTTCACATATTTGTGTGCTCTAAGCTTAAAATTTAGATTAAAATCCAAACGCATTTTCCTTTTAGCTCTTGTTGAAAGGATCATTATGTAAACTGTTCGAACCATTACTTGTTTAAACAAGTTTTAGAATGAATTAAAAAAAAATGTTTGTACAGGCAGGTTCTTTGTCGTATGAATCATTTGCCTTTGTAAGTTTGAAGATAAAAACCAGAATTTCAGAACAGTTAAAAACTTTGGAGGACAAATGTTATTTTTTTCAAGGACAGCTATTAATTTTAGTTTAGAAGTCAATATTTTTTGATTGATTTGACCCAAATCAGTTTTGTTTTCTTGTGGGCCTTTTTTTTTTTTTAAACATGACATCTTTCATTTTCCTTGTCACTGAAATGGATTTAAAACGTGAACTTTGAGCTTGTTAGTTAAATTCCCACCATGGTTTAAAATCTCTGCACCCCAACATTTATATGTACCAGTACTGAAAAGTTCTTTGAGGCCAGCGATTTTTTTAAAATCTTCCTAAGCTTGTTAAATAAGTACATTTATTTAAAAACTATTTCTTCACCTATGATATAATCTTGCATTTTCCCATTCACTGTATGAACTGAAGAGAAAACTTCACTGCCATGAAGACAGAACAGACTTTTATATTATTCTCAGTAGGACTGAGTTTGTTTGGTAGTTTTATGACACAGAGTTACAGAAGAGTGAGCTAAAGAAATCTTAAGTATCATCTAGGCTAACAGATGAGAAAACCCAGGTCTAGACATTTCTGATATTAAAAAAAAAAGTTCTGGAATAGTTTTTTTTTTTTTAAAGATTTTATTTATTTAGTTGAGAGAGAGAATGAGAGAGAGAGAGAGAGAGAGCACATGAGAGGCAGGGAGGGTCAGAGGGAGAAGCAGACTCCCCGCCCCTGAGCAGGAAGCCCAGTGCGGGACTCGATCCCGAGACTCCAGGATCATGATCTGAGCCGAAGGCAGTCGCTTAACCAACTGAGCCTCCCCAAGTTCTGGAATTGTTACGTGGTCAATAAAAAAATATGATCTGACTTAGGAAATTGTGAATGGCGCACAACTGTAAAAAAACACACGTGTTCCCCGAAGCCAGCTGTCCGGGCTGAAGGATCCAGCACTGCACACGTTTGAGTGCCTGACGCTGGACGGACTCCATGAGTCACAATCCTTTTGCCCGCACTGCCTCCTTGATTTAAGTACAGCCATTTCTGCGTGGATCCTCCCTTGGGCCAAAGACACTCACACTGAACGTGAAAGTAGATTCTCTTTTCCCCAGTCACCAAACCTCAGTGTGTCCGAGTTTCCCTTCCTCTGTCTGGTTTTGATCGACCGACCTATGAGAAAAAGTGTACAACCGGTTCCCTTTCTCACCTAGCTCTGTGTCCAGAGGTTGTTCTCAGCCACACCTCGGACCGAAGTGAGAGTCTTACAGATGAAAGATGGGATGCGTGGATTTTGCTTTAAGAGCCAGACGAAGTCTTGAGAAGTTGTGTGTCAGATGGAATTTGGTTAAGTAGATCATATTTTCCTATAGACAAAGAGCAAGGCCAAAGATTCTTCATTACATTGTTCTAACACTTAGCTTTTCCTTTTTTGTTGACCCTTAAAAAATTAGATCTTTGTGCATTTCTCTTTCCTGTATTGTTTTTAATCTATTCAATTAATTGCCAAGCAACACATACAGGGTTTTAGCGGACATCTAGGGCATGTGTGGTGAACATAGGCAGGTCCTTTAGTGAAGCATGAAGAAGTCTTTTTAGAATTATCAGCAACATATGAAGTTGCCTGGGTTTTTCTGTTTTGTTTTGTTTTAAGTTCAGATGTATGTAGGGGAGAGGAAGCAGTTTAGATGGCATCTAAATTTATAGAGATGTCAACCACTCTCTAGAGAATGTCTTCTAAAAGGAGGAGGGGACAAAAAAAATGTAGAAGTCCACCAGTATTTTAAGCCAACATTTAACTTCCTCACCTCCCTTTTTGCTGGATACAATTCATTTCTGTGTCATGTAACTAATAGTTGGTTTCCAAGAAGCTGGTGAGTTTTATATTTTGTTGTCAAATGAATTTAGAATTTAGTGTCATAAACTCACTCTTAAAAAGACTTGTATGTACCCTGTGGTCTGTTCATTCACAGCTGAGTTGGCCTCCCTGCTTTTTTTTTTAAATACATTTTTATTTTGAAATATTTTCACTTTTACAGAAAAGTTGCAAAGCTACTAGAGAGTTTTCATAGACCCTTCACCCAGTTTCCCCTATCGGCTCTTACAGCTCAATTTGTGATACTTTTTACAACAGCATGAGTTATTAAGTCATTTAAGGGACGCTGACTTTCCATTGCACTAAGAGATAGCCCCTTCATTTATAAACTGAGGACTGGCTTTCTATGTGGGAATCACTCTCTGAACCAGATTGCTGAAAACAATCACTAAATGCTTCTGAACAAAGCTACTCTCATCCCCGTTCAAGAAAGAAAACAAAGATAATTACACAGGACCTTCCTAATTCCTTATCCATCCTAGGGTTCTAAATGAGCTTTTTGTATGTCCCAATTTTTTCCCTTTGCCTCTTGAATTTCTTTCCTGTGATTCTAAGGCAATTGGAATTTTGCACAAGTTTTGACAACTGATGGAGTCCTGTTTACATGTCAGCGATGTAATGTGCCAGATTTACTGTGTAATTCTACGTGGAAGGAAGAGAAGGCTGCATTCATGGGGGGTGAGGGGTGGGGCGTGCTGGTTTTGATAGGTGGGCCGTTCGGCAGCGCTCTGCCTGGGCCTGCCTGGAGGAGCCGTGTCATCATCTGGGAGCGGTTCCCAGGGAGAGCTTGGGTCCTCACCCACATACATCAGCTAGTGCCGGCTTGTTGAGGAGCCTTGCTTGCAGGGAGGGCCGGCAAAGGGGTGGCAGGGAAAGTCAGTGCCTCTCCAGTGTGAAAAGATGCAGGATCAGGCACCATGGGAGAAATCTCTTGCAATTTTACCCCATCTGTGCATAGTATAGCCTGGGTTTTACAACTCCCCCTGACCTTTTTTTTTTTAAACAGTGAAACTCTTTTTCTTTACAGCACACACAGACACACCCACCCCCGCACGCAGGTACATACACCCATAGGAGAAAGTGCAATACATCAAACAGGCATCAGACCGTTCGTTTTATCTGCAGATGCAGGCCGGCCCTGGCTGAAGGGGCCTGGGTGGCTCTGGGGCCCTGTGAGGAACTCAGGTTTCTCGCAGCACATTCAGGAGGCCTTTTCCTGAACATTAAACAATAATTTAATATGCTTTAAATCTCTCTTAAACTAAGCTATAGGAGACTGTGCCCTGGCATAATGTATCTTGGCAAATTAACAAGCAAGATTGTTTTTATTATACCTTGCTTTTTTCACTTGTGTCTGGAGCACATTATATTCCTGCAGTCTCTTTCTTTAAAATATGGCACATCTACAACACCAGCTTTCTTTTAAGGTTTCTGCCATGCATCTACCAGAAAAGTGTTTTTGGGTGCCTGGGTGGCTCCATTGGTTAAGCGTCTGCCTTCGGCTCAGGTCATGATCCCGGGGTCCTGGGATCGAGCCCCTCGTCGGGCTCCGCGCTTAGCGGGGAATCTGTTTCTCCCTCTCCCTCTGTCCCTCTCCCCAGCTCATTCTCTCTCTCACTCTGTCTCAAATAAATAAACAAAATCTTTTTTTTTTTTAAGTGTTTCATTTGAGGTGTACATTTGGGTGACTATCATTGTAGAGAAAAATATTCCATAGGGTCATCTTGAAAGGAAAAGTGGCTTGTTTTTGCATTAAAAGTGGTTTACATTTCCCATCACTTTCCTGACACCGTATTTCTTTATCATTATTGTCTTACTGTGATTGCAGAAAATATTTTTGTAGAATAAGCTAGTCTCGTGCCTCTTGCTGTTTTCCTCAGCCAGACTCACCAGTGAAATTTCATGCTCTGGGTCTGATCCCTTGAGGTCGGCCCTTGGAGGGCTTGTGCAGATATTCCACGTTGTCGATTATTGTGGGATGAGGCAAGAGAGGTGATAGATAAGCAGCTAGAAATGTATTTTTACAGCTCAGGGGACTATTTCTGGGTTGGATCTTGGACCTGGAAAGAAAAAAAAACAACTTTGCTAATTATCGTGCTATTTAGTAAAACTGGAAAGTGTTCTATCCATTAGCAAATCGTATTCAGTTTTAAATGCCCTGATTTTGATAGTTGTACTGTGGTTATATAATTGAATGTCTTTATTCTTAGGACACATATGCTGAAATATTTTGGTGTAACAGTTTATGATTTTCAAATGGTTCAGACAAGTGTATGTATCCATAGGTAGATACACATACAGAGATGGGAAGTGGGGGGGATAAAGGAATTTAGCCATGTTAGCATTTAGGGAATCTCGGCGAAGGGTCCAAGGGGGTGTTTTTGTTGCATTTTTTGCAACTTTTCTGAAAGTCCGAAATTATTTCGAAATGGGGAAAAAAAATTCATGCCAGCTTTTTTTGTGTTTGCTTCGTCAGTCAAACCGGTACCATGTGCAGGCACCAGAACCAGAACACCATCCAAGAACTTCTCCAGAACTGCGCGGATTGTCTGATGCGGGCAGAGCTGATCGTGCAGCCGGTAAGCTTGCTTGTCCTGCTCGAGCATTAGCCACATCTTGCTTTGTTGTTCCCAGTTAGCTTCGACTTATCCCCCTGACCTGTGCTTCCTCACTCACGACCCTCCTTCGCATACTTAGGGTTTAGAGATTATTTTTTCAAAACGGACTAGAGAGGGATGTGTATCTTCTTAACCTAGTTGTCATGTTGGTTTAACAATGGGAACCAGTGCTCACCCAGGTTTTCCCCAGCAGATGTTTACACTACAGATGGCCACCCTTTTGGATTTGCAACAACCCCTTGTTTATTATTATTTGTGTGATTACTGTAATGCTTTCTCTTCCTAGAAACGCAACCTGACACGCGTATGTCACCATGTTGTGAGAACAATTCTATTTGAGAAAAAAAAAAAGAAAGAAAAAGGAAGGAAGGAAGGAAAGAAAGAAAGAAAGAAAGAAAGAAAGAAAGAAAGAAAGAAAGAAAACATGCAATTAAAAATTGAGGAAAATGGTAGCATTTATGAAAGCCTCATGATATTTCTGTATATTAGCTTAGGTTCTCATTGAAACAGGCTTAGAAATCCTGGACCCTGCGATGTTGTATGTGTAAAGTTTTTATTTTAAAACACTGTAGCTAGCATTCGAATTTGCTATGGGTTTGCTAAAAACAGACTAGAGAATGGTGGGGCTGTAGACCCCTTCTCTCTCCCTTCCCTGATTCATTGTATCTCCCCGTGAAAGGATTGAGTTCTAGTCTCCCTGATGTGGACATTCATGTAGGGGTTAGACCTGGAATCTGGCCCATCACAAAGTACCCCTGTTAAATATAAAGAGGGATTTTAACCAAGTGAATTTTAAGGGTTCTGTTTGGAGACTATCTTAATGTTCTAATTTCTCAATTTTAGAGATTTGGGTGCGTTCTGGTCGTTTCAAGTCTCTGATTTGCAGCGCACTCCTCATCACAGAGCCGTGATTCCCTTACCCAGAGGAAAACAGGAGGCTCCAGCGACCTAATATTGAACACCTGACCTGGACACGATGTGTAGTGGCTATGGAAACATTTCACATGTGGTTCCAAAAATTTACATGGCATCATGTTCTCAGTGTATTTTTACTTATGTGCATTGAAGTGTAATAACGTCAGGGAAATGTAGCATATTTGCTACCATTTCTGTTAAGAGAAAGAAGGTTCATTTGGCTGAAGCCCAATTAAAGCAGCAAATGTAAAATTCTAAGGGAAAGTTGAAGCTTTATGGTCCTGAAGCAGCAGGCTTCTTTGCATGTGAAAAGAGGACGGTTTCCTTTTCTAGAACAATTTTTTAATTTTAAAATAATTATAGACTCACAAGAAGTTGTAAAAATAGCACAGAGCACTCTTGTGTGCCCATCACCCAGTTTCCCCAAAGGTGACATCTCATATAAGGGTCATGCATCATCAGAAGCAGGAAATCGATTGGCCCAAGACAATGCATTAGATAGCTTCCTTTTTAAGAACTGAAAAGCTATGTTCCTATAAGATGGAGGAAAAGCTCAGTTTGTGTGGAAAAGACCTTATCCAGTACAATAGTACCGTGTTCTTACCCCAGTGAAATTCCCATTGGCTGAACGTCCTGTGTAAATATGAAAGATAGCACTTAACACATTGAAGGAAGGGAAAGATCAGTGTTCCACAAATACACTTTTAAAAGCCTAGTAAAAATTTAAAATACAAAACAAATTTTGCTTCATGAATCCTTCTATATTTACCTGCCTGTCTAAAATTAATACGGTAATTTTCCAGTTAGGAATTTTTTTTTGCAGTCACATGCAAAATGGAAAACTTACACTATTTGTTAAGTTCACAGCAGAAGGTTTTGCTTTCATTAACACAAGTGAAGCTTTTCTCTCCAGCATTTTTGCTCCAGCATAAACACAAGTGAAGCATTCTCTCCACGTGTTTCCTTCATGTGAATTCTTTCCTTCAGGAACTGAAATACGGAGATGGAATACAGCTGGCTCGGAGCAGAGAACTGGATGAGTGTTTTGCCCAGGCCAATGATCAGATGGAAATTACCGATAGCTTGATCAGAGAGATGCGACAGATGGGCCAGCCCTGTGATGCTTATCAGAAAAGGTATTGCCCCTGCCACAGAGCACAGATGCAGGCGGGCCTCCCCACTTATGCTCCATCACACGGCCCAGGTCTTCCCTGGAAGGGGGCACAGCTTCACTTGGCATTTTGTAGCTGTGTCCAAATTGACTAAAATCACTGCCTCCATCTCATGTGGAATCACAAAACTGCCGTGAAAAGAATTACACAGACCTGCCCAAAGGAGCGGGCTTGTACTGAAGGGTTGAGTTTGTTACGAGCTGTTCACCGGACCTCCATTTGGGAAGCAACAATGGCCTTTGGCACAGCATTTGACTTTTAAGAGTCCAATACCAAGTCAAGCATGGTTTCATGCATACAAAAATGAGACTTGTAGAGTTGGGAAAGCAGGTTAAAGTAGAGACAGGTAGTCTTGATTTTGCTGTCATGGTACCCGGGGCCCAGGATACGAGGCAAATTCCCCGGGTGAAATTTGGGGGGAAAGCAGAAGGTGCTACCAGGTTAGGCAAAGCTAGCTACACTTGCCATGATGTTTCAGACTCTGAGCATCATAATATTGAGGTTTCTGTATGTCATTGAGAATTCAAGTCATGTGGTAAAGAATTCTTCAAATCAAACATTTGTGATCTCCATCCCAACAATAAAGGAGACTCAGAAGGGGGGACATTTGCCCAGAACATGGGGTCATAGGCGGTTTTCGTGCAACAGTGTGTTTGTGTTCCTTTCTTTTCAGACTGCTTCAGCTCCAGGAGCAAATGCGAGCCCTTTATAAAGCCATCAGTGTCCCTCGAGTCCGAAGGGCCAGCTCTAAGGGTGGTGGAGGGTACACCTGTCAGAGTGGCTCTGGGTGGGATGAATTCACCAAGCGCCTCACCAGCGAATGTCTGGGGTGGATGAGACAGCAGAGGGTAAGCAGCTTCCAGACGAGGTTGATTCTCAAATGTTCCAAGCCTGAGTGGGTCAGGTGTATAGAACGTGGCAGGGCCAGCCCCATTGCTCTGGCCACAGAGTGCTCTGGGATCTCAGCTGGCAGCAGAAACGTGCTGTTTTCCGTATTTTCCTCAAATATAATTTATTTTTATTTTTTTATTTTTTAGAGAGAGAGAGCGTTTGTGCGCTTGTGAGCGAGTGGGGGAGGGACAGAGAGAGAGAGAGAGAATCCTAAGCAGGCTCCATACCCAGTGTGGAGCCCATTGTAGGGCTTGATCTCACAACCCTGAGATCATGACCCGAGCCAAAATCAAGAGTTGGATGCCTAGCCGACTGAGCTGCCCAGGCGCCCCGCCTCATATGTAATTTAAATTGAAGGCTTCTATTTTGAAATAAATAAAACTTCAGACAGTTTTTTTTTTTTTCTTTCTTGTGGCTTAGGAAATGAGCCACATTATTTTCTGGTCAAAACTTATCGCACAGGTAACATTTAACAGGTATAACTTAATTAGTAGACTTTGAATATCTAGCTTTTACTGTTCACGACCTGAAAATGTGTTGGAGTTTATGTGCTAAAAACTTCATTGTTCTACCTGAGTGGTAAGTGACCTCATCTATGTTACTGATAGGTACTTAAAAAAATTGTGGTGGAGGTTCATTTAAAATGTTAAATCAGAGGAACTGGAAACACAGTAAAACTGGATATTCTGGTTTGGGCTCATCGGTTGCTTACCTTATATTTTTGAGGTATCAGTTGTTCTTGTGCAATCATTATGTTACGGGTGTGGGAGGGGAGTGAAATAATGGCCACCAAAGTATATGCCGAGCCTTTCCCCGCAACTGCAGTTTCTACAAAGTGTTTTCCCCTGCTAATTATTGTTGTGTGGTTTTATGTGGTCATTACGCCCTTTGATGAACAGGTGGCATTAGAAATATGCCATAATCATGTAGATGGGAATTGTATAATGAAAACCTCATGCTAGTGAACCATCCTTCTCTGGAGAAGGTGGATGCGTTAGATTGATAAATTGTACCGACATAGTTTGTGATGCCATGTGGTTGTGGTTGTAAGAAGTATTGGGCTTATTGCTTGTTGTTGGACCAGTTGAGCAGTGGTTCTAAAGTTTCTCAACCACTTGAGATTTTTTGTATGTGTTCTTTCCTAAGTGGTGGTGAGGGTTTATGGGTCTATACATTCATTCATTCAGTTAGCTAAGTTTTTCTCCCACTTAGCATAAAGACTACGCAATACTATCACAGAAGGTGGGGTTTATAGAGGAGAAAAGTCAGTAATAATCCCAGAAACCTAACTATGGTCCTATTTGCATATTTTCAAATTCCCTTTTGATCTTTGAACACACATTTCTTGAGCTACATTTTATATGTATTGGCACCATACCTGAAAGTGAGTGTTCAAAAACTGTGTTTCCTAGTCCTGAAAGTGAATATTATTGACGAAAACAAGACATGTACACCCACATGCCACATTTCTGTCCGGAGCAGTGTGGGGTTAATTGCTGTTTGAGCTGTAATAAAATCCTGCTCAGACAGGGCTGGGGGAGGGGTGATGCTCTGGGCCCTGGGGAATGGAGCCCTGAAAAGAAGGCTTGGCAGAGCTGATGGGGCTTGAACTACATTGTAAGTGATGTTATGTGAGAACACCCTTTGAACCAAATAACTTACGAAACCTCAAATCCCTTAATTTCTCCTTAGTATGACAGTTACATAAAAGGACAGCTCATAATCGGTCGTTTTCCGCATTCACGCTGGGTGTAGCTTTGTGAGACTCCTTTGTCACGAAAGCTCAGCATCTTCTAAGTTTTTGGAAAATGGCATTATCTCGTGGGCTCAGTTTTGTGTCTCGGTGGGGGAGTATTTTTTAATAGGTGCAACTGATGAGCGAAGCACTTCAGATCAGCTGGCCCCCAGGGTTTCAAAGGAACTAAAAGTCGTTTTATCACTTACTGCCTGTTTGCTCTGGGATTCTCTGGGGCCCTTTACCTCTTATCCTTCTTCCCCCAAGCATAGCCCGCATTCTTTCTCACTCCCGAGGGACTGAGCTGCAGGCCCAGCTAGCTGATAAGGGAGCAGCGTCCCTCGAGGCCCCATGACCAGTAGGCAGTCACACATCTCCTGTGCCAGGCTTTTGTTTTGTTTCCCTGATTTGTGCTTCTGTTGATGGACAGGTCAGATGCTGCACAGGTACCTGGCTGGTAATGAGGGGCGGGCACGGGAGCCTGGTCATCTATTATCTTCCCGGTGTACTCACGTGTTTCTGCTTTAAAGCCCAAGTGAGCCGAGGGACAGACAGGTCAAAGTCCTAGGTAACTTTCGGGAGTCTGGCTGAAATGGCTCCCCTCTCTGAAGGCTCGCCAAGTGTATTAGGACATGGATGTGGCTTAGAACAATGTGTGTTATGTTCTTGCAGCAATACCAGACTGGAATGTTTGCCCTTGGCATGTCCAAGAGATGAGACAGGTGATTTGGAAATCTACATGAGCTCATGCACAAGAAAGATGAGATGATAGGCTTGTGGAATAGAATGCTTGATTCTTATTATGTGGCGTTCTTAAATTTGAAGTAGGGGAGACTCAAATTAGAAAGGCAGTCAGATTTAACTTTTAAAGAGCTCACATAAATCTGCCATCTTTTTTATTTATTTTTATTTTTATTTTTCATTTTGTTATATTGTGTTAGTCACCATACAGTACATCATTAGTTTTTGATGTAGTGTTCCATGAATCATTGTTTGCGTATAACACCCAGTGCTCCATGGAATACGTGCCCTCCTTAATACCCATCACCAGGCTAACCCATCCCCCCACCCCCCTCCCTCTAAAACCCTCAGTTTGTTTCTGAGTCCATAGTTTCTCATGGTTCATCTCTCCCTCCAATTTCCCCTCTTCATTTTTCCCTTCCTTCTCCTAATGTCCTCCATGTTATTCCTTATATATATTCCACAAATAAGTGAAACTTATGACTTTCTCTGCTTGACTTATTTCACTTAGCATAATCTCCTCCAGTTCCATCCATGTTGATGCAAAAGTTGGGTATTCATCCTTTCTGATGGCTGAGTAATATTCCATTGTATGTATGGACCACATCTTCTTTATCCATTCATCTGTTGAAGGGCATCTCGGCTCCTTCCACAGTTTGGCTATTATGGACATTGCTGTTATGAACATTGGGGTGCATGTGGCCCTTCTTTTCACTACATCTGTATCTTTGGGGTAAATGCCCAGTAATGCAGTTGCTGGGTCATAGGGTAACTCTATTTTCAACTTTTTGAGGCACCTCCACACTGTTTTCCAAAGTGGCTGTACCAACTTGCATTCCCACCAACAGCGTAAGAGGGTTCCCCTTTCTCCACAACCTCTCCAACATTTGTTGTTTCTTGCCTTGTCAATTTTTGCCATTCTAACTGGTGTAAGGTGGTTTTGATTTGAATTTCCCTGATGGCTAATGATGATGAACATTTTTTCATGTGTCTGTTAGCCATTTGTATGTCTTCTTTGGAGAGGTGTCTGTTCATGTCTTCTGCTCAATAAATCCGCCATCTTAATATTGCCAACGTTAATTGAAATGAGCTCTGAGTATGCTCTATAGTAACTTCTCTTTGAAATGGGTTATAGGGAGTTGGGCATCCTGAAAGGTAATGGTAAACGCTGAATTTAAAGAGTCGATAATTACAGGAATCAAAATAATTTAAAGGAATAAACAATGAAAAATATGTTTAAGTTGGCTGTTTAGCTTGGGACATAGTACATGACTGAGCTTAATGAACTATTTCACAGTTTAAAATGACTGAATATAGAAACTTCTACCAGTAATTTCTAACGTGTCATATGTAGATATGCACACCTATTATACACACACACACACACACACACACACACACACACAC